>NC_065521.1:8167698-8256333 GCF_006386435.1 Epinephelus moara | reverse complement strand
AGTGTAGTGCAATTAATTGCAACAACTATCAGTGGAACACCCCGCACCTGGCCTTCCACCGTTTCCTGAAGGATCCCGACAGGTAAGAACTCCTGAGGTGTAAGTTTTAAAGTGTTTTAATATCAATTTAATATGCCAGTTTTGGAGGGAGGATAACACAGGCAAAACTGCACTTGTCAATGCATTGAAACGGGAGTTATAGTAATCACATTATTTTTATTCACATGGATGAGCTTTTATTTGTTATAATGCTTTTGTTTAATATAAAATGTTAGAAGAGAAAGCAACGGATGAAAAAGAGTGTCATTAATATATATATATTATTAATTTATTATTACTGTCCCCTATGAAAGAACAATCAGCACTTTACATACTGTACATAGTACTGTATATTATTATTATATATTCGTGATATGTTGTTCTTTCTTCCTAGAGTGGAATGATAGAGTACATATATATATATATATATATATATATATATATATATGGCCTCTTTGACCATTTATATCTGAACTGATTACTGCTTTAGCATTAAAATATATCATATTAAAATAGCCTATATATTATTATTATTATTACTGTCCCCTTACTGTACAAACTGTAAATAAATCTTTATTCCTGACTATTTGACGTCGCCATTAATGTGTTTCTAGTTAAAATATTGATTTTTTATTTTTTTTATTTTCTGGTATTTTGGCTTATGGGGTGATTTTGAAGGAGTAATTAAGTTAATCTTCGTTTAGTTTTTTTTAAAGACTATATTTTGCTTTACAAAAACGTGAAAAAGCAGCTGTGACCAAGCTATCACGAGGTGAGTAGCATTGTAAGCATAATTTATAGCGATATAGCCTACTTCAGTTTGTCTGTGTGTTTTTGTATGCAAGCGGGTCTGCTGCGGTCTGCTGACAGTCCAAAATGGCGGCGGTAGGATGAAACCATGGGCGAGTCTGTTGCTATGGGGCGTCTCTTGGTATCCATACTCTTTGGCATTACGACCCATGTTTATGTTTATTGTAAAGCAGCGCTATCTAGTGGCTGTAGTAATTGATGGCACAAGACAGGAAGCCAGATGACGTAAGGTGCTTCTCAAGGTCAAGGAAGGATCCTTAAATGGCTGAATTTCCAGGAGGCTACATCAGCGAGGACTGTTCCAATGTCAAAGATCCTTCAGATTCTAGGATTCTACCGAGTCATTTCTTCAGAGAATTTTCAAGGATGCATGTGTGTATCTGGGCATGAAGTACCCACAATTCTTTGTGCACGGTATGCCGGCGGAGCTCGGCAGAATTTTGATGAATATGTCATTTATTGAGATTAATATCTCTCCAGGAGTTTTTATTATACAAGTATGATAAAAAAAAATATTAATAGAAACCTTGTAATTTACAATTTACAATATGTCCACTGCCACATAAAATGTTTTTTTCTTAAATTAACTCACATTAAATATAATCCAGAAATACGTTCTCCCTAAAAGTCATGTGACTCTGAAAATACTACTTATAGTTTAAGAGTGCCAAAATAATCACAGTACCCTAAAACCCCCTCAACTCCCATGGAGTTGGAGTTGGAGTCCGATGGAGACGCACACCTGGGGGCATTTGCTAGCCTGTTCCAATGTGTGTTCACCTGAATGCTAGGTAGGACTCTTGCCTTGCCTCTCTAGGACCCGACTTGGAAGGATCCCTCAACCAAGGAAGAATCCTTTACTTTGAGAAGCACCATCTGTCTAAAGAGTGTTTAAAAAGTCTGCAAATTGGTTAACTTGCGGTTGTAGCAAGTTAACCAATTTTAAACCATGTCCTTATTTTAAGCCAAACCATGATCTTTTTTTGAAGTAGTTAAGTTTTAGTGCAACTGCAATAATTTTACAACTCTATTCACATATTTAAAACTGCAGCTGTTAATGGTCATTTACAATGTGTTCTATCGTTCAGGTATTCGGATGTGTTGATCTCCTGCCACAGGTGGGGGCTCTAATTTAGGAAACGCTCCTATGGGTGGTATTAAGGCACTAACACACCAATGGCTAGCCGGGGGTCAATGTTGGGTCGTCAGTGAGCATCTGTTGCCCTAGTTGGTGTGTCCCACACCATTGGCCCCACCATTCAGCGCATGAGAAGATAAATGGAAGCAAGGAAAGTAAACAAAGAGCTAAAGTCTTAATCCACTGAGCTCTTTAACAGAAAGGTTTCCTGATGGTTTGTGTTATTGTTCACTGGCGCACAGTAAATTTGCTGTATTCTTTTAACACTGGAGCTGTGTCCCAATTCAGGGTCTGCATCCACGTGGAAGCTAAGCAATGTACCTCTGTGGAGGGGTCAGCAACAAAACATATTTTTGACTCCTAAACAAATCAATATCAGTTAAGTGTACACTTAATTTAAAATGTTTTCACTGCTTTGCCTCAATGTCTGCCTGAGAAAAACATAATATTGCTGAACACAGGAGCTGCTGGTCGAACTGCTGCCTCGAAGAGTTAGTTTGTTTGTGTTACTGTGTGACTTTGCAACACATTCTCACTTTGACCTCATCACATACCACAGCTTGGTCCATGTCCACATATGTCAACATATGAGGTGCAAGGTAGCCCAGGTGCGTCTGTTGGGACCTTCTGGGATGCTGTGTCAACTTCAGTCTGTTACATGCATTTTGTCTTTTCAAAATAACCTTTCGTTTTCAAAGGAAATGTACAGTTTGCATAATTGATGTTTTTTTCCAACACTTGGAAAAAAAAGTCCACAAATGTCAATTAGATGGTAATCTGCATGAGAAATTCAGAAAAATAAAAAAAAATTTGATATATATATATATATATATATATGTATATATTCTATGCGGGAGTGGATGAACCCGGTTAAAGAGTACCCACCCTGACGGGACGCTCTAAACCTAAAGCGAGCGCGCCCGCAAGGAGGCAGGGATCATTTCATTGGTCAACAATAAACCTGACGTTCTATTGGTTGGGGGATTTTGACAAGGTTGTTACACAAAAATATCCAAAAGCAGGGCAGAAATCTGAGAGCAGAAATTCCACGAGCGTACAGAAGCAGCTTCAGTGCGAGGAGAAGAGCTGAAGCTGGAGCAGGAAATGGCCGCCATTCATGTCATTCATGACTCCAGCCTGCTTCTCCAAATTGGGGGTGTGCTGACAGACATCTACTGTAGGTAATAAACCCACTATGGATAAGTACCCCATACAGCCCCATTTCAAAAAAATCTGAAGAAGAATCTTAAGTAAAAGTCTCACAGTGATTTACTGTTGCTGTCAGGCAAACAACACACTTTGCATTGAGAATTGATGCCAAGTAAAAAAACTAAAATATAAAATTAGCAAATGAAATAGAAAAAAACTGTTTTGCAAAAAGGACACTATAGACAGAGGGCAACAGGGCAGGTACTTCAGCACCACCTGGGGTCTATCTGTCCATGTACCTGATAAAAACTCAAGTGAAATACAGATACTACCAACAAATACTGTAACTAAGTACTATTACTTTGTTGCATTACACCACTGGTGACCAGTGCAGTTGCTGTGAGGGATGATTATGAGGGTGGAACCGGGCAAGAAACTTGAGGTTAGATTCAAGGTGAAAGTCTGCCCAGAGAAAGATGCACCAATAGTCAGATGAGATTTAGCTCTGATAAGAAAAAAAAGAAATAAAAAAGGAAATAAAATCTCAGCCTCAAAAGTCCCTGGAGCAAAAAGGGAAAGATGGAAAGAGAAGCAGACTGTGTGTTTGTCTGTGCATGAGAGAGAGAGAGAGAGAGAGAGAGAGAGAGAGAGAGAGCAATCAACTCCCTCTTGGCAGCTATAAATAACATGAACAGGATATTACATCAACCTCTTCACATGGGCACAGGACATATTAGGGCCAGACCAGCTCTGTCTGTGGAGTTTATAATGCCCCCCTGCACTTAGCATTATTACTGCTTATTGCATGACAGGTTTCAGCAATCAGAATGTGGATCTGTTTCAAAGTGCACAGTGTGCACCATTCACCATTATATAACATGATGACAACTGAATCTGACACAACAATCGTATGTAAAATTTGTCATGTAAGGTTTGCGGGTGCGCTCCTTTTTGATTTTTAAATCAGTAGCTTTGAAATAAATGTCAGCTACCCCGCCAGCAGCCTTGAGAGGCTACAGCACTCATTACACGTATGAAAGTGATGACAGCAAAAGACAGTGAATGAGAAAAGGTTGAGAGGAGATCAAAATCATCATGATTCATCCTCTGGGAGACAGAACCAATGCCATGTAAATCTAGTAGTTTTCAAAAAATCCTTCTTAAGACCAAAAACAGCCCCGTCAGCACAAGAAAATGTTCACACTGTATGTTTCTGAAATACCTGCCAAGCTACTAAGTGATCACCACTAAGTGATCCCTGTTTTTCCAACGGCTTTTGTGCCACCAAACGTGTGTGTTTTAAGTCCAAACATGATCTTTTCCTTACCATGACAGAATAGTTTTTGTGCCTAAACCTAACCACACCTTCACTACAGCACTGTTAAGACATTTTTAGTTTCAGGTATGCCTGTTCCTGAATCACTTCAACTTGGGGGACAGGACGTGTCTACCCAAGATCTCCAAACCAGCATTTGCTCTTGCACTAACAGGCTTTATCTCAGCTGCTAGGGGTCATGCTCCACAACTGGAAGTCAGGTTAGACCTGAGTATAGTGATCGGGTTAAGTTAATGACAGAGAATGCATCATTTGAATTAATGATAGCCAATACGCACAACCATAGAGATTCATATCTGCTTGTCTGGGTTCAGCTTTGTCTTTTATAAAAGGAATAGACATGTCATAGGAGCTGGACACAATACTGAAGTTATTTGCTTTTTGGATGCACATTTTATGCTTAACTATTATTATGAATATTTCTTTTTCAATATACTACAGTTGTAACATACAGATGGAGAGAGTGGGCTCTTGCTTCTTTTGCTTTGACCGTGTCATAAGTACCTTTGTTTGTTTGTTTCTTGGCTTGATTTGTAAAAAAAAAAAGGTCTCCTGATTACTCGTACAAGACTTGTTAATGTACTGATGGACTTTTAAATCATTAGTGTGATGAACGCTGCAGAGATTATGCTGTGCTTTTGTTTAGTCTGTGCTGTTTGTGTTTATGTATTTGTTTTTTGTATTTGTTTATGTGTTAATGTTTTTAAAATATAAAAAGTTTCAACACATCCACAAGGCAACAAAACAATGTACAAATGTAACATATCCGTGGTTTGAAGACATTTACAATTCTCTTGTGATTGTGTTGCCAGAAATATTAGACTTGCATCTGAAAAAAGCCAAAATCCAAGATCTTCCTGAGAAAAAAATACCAATATTAATTACCAATACTTTATGAATTCCTTAAAGTTAAAGCCACAGTGTGTAGGAATTTCTCCCATCTAACGTTGAAATCATATATTGCATTCAAATGGATAGCTCTCTGTAGCGCCTCACTGTTTCAAATGCGTATTGCAACAACGGTAGCAGCTGTGTACCAAAAAGCTAAGACAACATTGATGAAACCATGTCATCCGATACTTCATGGAGTATTCATTCAGGCTCCTACACAGACACACGTGATGCGAGTTGACAAACCCCCTCCTCACCATGCTGGCTGTGTTTACAACGTAGGACTGTTGGGGCGGGTGTTAATCGAAACAAACCAATCACGTCTTGTCTTTTGACAACTGATAAGTGGCTCAACCTCACACACCTCATCTCTCTCCTCATATCACTGTGCCGCTGACAGCGGCGCTGGCCTGTGATTGCATTACCTTTCTCCTTCAGCAGCTCTCTCCACCTGGGAAAGGCTACCCTGATGTTGACCCTCGTTTTTTGAATTCGCCGGTCATGTTGCCTTTTTGATTCCTTTTTGCGCTTTCTTGGCCACGAGGATTCCGTCTTCCGTGATGCTGCATATGCATGATCCTGCATTATGCTCAAAGAGTGGGACTTTGTTATGCTGCAGTAGTGCCGGGGTAGTAGCGAAGCGCCTGTTGCTCCTCTCCTTTGGCTTCTCAGTCACGCAGCGCTGGCCTGGCTCTCAACGAAAACGCCGAAGACGGGGCTGTATGTCCCTTGCTGGCGGATGTATTTTTAAGATGGCGAAACGTTATGGAACCCCCCAAATGACTTACCCACCCAATGTATTAACAAATCCGAAATTCTCCTTTTACGAGAATAAGTCAGATTATTGGTGGAGGTAATAGTACACCAATGATGACATATTTATGAATGCAGAAATCAATTTTTGCCAATAAACAACCTTTGTCCCTTTAAAGTATCAGTACTGTAATGTAAGAAAATACATTTTTTCCAATGACAGTACAATCAACACTCCGCTAGGTGGACTTGTATCAGACAGATACGAAATTTAAGTAACAAAATAGTGTTTCTACTTAGGGATGCATATTTGATTTTTTGCCGATATCCAATATTCCAGTATGTAACAACTCATTTGGCCAATAACTGATACATCCACTTTTTTTGCCACTTAATTCTAGTGATCATCATGTCTCTTCTGTAGTGGAATTAATATCATATTATACATGCATACTCTTATCGTGATGGCCCACCAGCAGACGGAGACATGAAATACACAATACATTTCAATGTATGTTATATTCATTCATTAAGCAAAAAAAGAAAAAGCATGTTGGCCAATTATGATTTTTTTTTAAGGCCAATATTGTCCAATAACCATGATGTGCTGATATTATCGTGCGTCCCTATTCATACTGAATGTAAGGTGTATCTTAAGGGGGATGCAACTGAAATACACATATCCTCTAAGCGAGTATGACATGATAATAAAAGAACACACACACACACACACACACACACACACACACACACACACATTCACACTCCAGAATGTCCCAATTATCATCCTCATGTGTCTACAGTTTATCAGCCGTTTCATTGGTTCAGCTCACACTTCATAATCATAGCGCTTAACACAGTTTGAGTTGCAAGGAATCCTTATATGGCCTCTTTCACACATTCACGTGTGTGTGTGTGTGTGTGTGTGTGTGTGTGTGTGTGTGTGTGTACGCACTCCACCCACATTCCATCAGTGTGGATTAGGACTTCTTCCAGCCAACGTGCATTATACAAAAACAAGAGGGGACACTTCTTTTGCAGCCCACACTTAAACAAGAGAAGAGAGAGAAGCTCCGTCCTGCCTCCTCCTTTCTTTCTTATCCTCTCTGCCAGATTCAAATGAAGAAACAACACGTTTACCATCCATTTATAGAAGGAGAAAGAGATGGCCAAGCAAACACCACAAAACAAAGAGGCTCAGCTTTTTATTTTTCACTTTGCTGTCTTTTGCACCATTTCTGTGGGGTTAAAATAGCTCAAACTAGAAGCTGCTTTAAAAATAGAAAGAAATAGTCTCATCTTTCTACGCAGAAAAACTCATATATGGCCATATGTATAATTTACCTATATATAATAAATTTGAATGCACATATTGAGCAATGTCTATCTATATTTTCAAGTACGAACATATTTAAACTGCATATATCATTATATATTGAACTGTTGGGTACAGATCACACTGTATATTCAAACAACATACAGTATATTAGAAATACATGCATGCCCATATAAATAATATCAGATATATACAAAACAAATATGTGTGCTATATATCAGCCGTTATATATGGAAAAACAGATATTTGATCAAAATATTGTCATAAATGTAAAGATTAGGGCTGTCAAACGATAAATATTTTAACCTGTGATTAACAGCTGAATTTCAGTGGTTAATCTTGATTAAATGCATTTTGAATCGCATGTTTAAAATTCCATAATTCTGCAATTCAAAACAGTTTTGAAGTCAATATTAACGACGTAAAGCAATTCTTACCAGAGTGTCTTGATTGGGAATCAAATGAATGCAAAGAAATTTACGGTAACACTTAATGAAAACCACATATATAATGCATTATAAGAAGCATTATGTGTGTTTATGAGCACAGTCATAGAGCATAATAAATGCATTATAATCACTATGAATGGTCTAATAATGCATTATAGAATCTTGACTTTTAGATTTATTTATTTCAAATCAGTGCTGCACTGCTACAATGGTGTGGTCTGAAACCATGACTTAGAGAATGGAGAAAACTCTAAAGTGCTTATTCTGTGAAAAACAGTATTTGTCTGTTTGTTTGTGTTGCGACAGCATTTGCACTTTTCAGGAGCTTCAGGTAAGTTGCTTGATTCATAAAAGGTCCTCTATGTGTGAAACCGTTGTTCCCTGTGATGGTACAGCATATGACTGGTCACAACATGCCAACCTGAGAATGTGCCCTTAATACAGTAATATACATGTGCAGTGGTGTGACTGCGTCACTCTGCAGTTGTAACTTGAAGCACTAGTTGGTGATGGAGTTTCTGTAAAGTGCTGTAAAGTTTGCTTGATTAAAAACAAACCTAAAACACACATTAAACATGGTTTAACACAAGTACATGAATCTGCTTCATTATAACTCACAGTGACACTTATTTGCTGGACACATTTTCCCCACAAATACAACATGCTAATGTAATAGCACAGGTCATAACTATGACATTTTACATTGTATAAGTTAGCCTAGCAGCTAGTGGAGATTTCCTCTGCTCATTTGAAGTCAGGGACAACAGCAACATTTAACAAAGGTAACGTTACATAATTCAGCTCCATTACAACTCACTAAGTTCCCCAACAAAACAACTGTCTTATAAGAAATGTTTTTCTGCTAATACTATTAGCACAAGCCTATGGCGTTTTACATTGTGTAAATTGGCCTGGAGCAGAGATTTCCTCTACTCATGAAGCCAGGGACAACGGCAACACTTAACAAAGGTAACGTTACAAATTTGGCTCAATAACAACTCACAAGGTTCACTGACAAATCGTCTCACACTAGACAGGTTTTCAAATACAACATGCTAACATTATTAGCATAAGCGTATGACATTTTACATTGCAGAAACTAGCCTAGCGGCTAGCAGAGCTGGAAAACATCACACACAAGACTAAAAATGCAAGTGTGCAGTCAGTTGCCGCCCCTTTAGCAAGCGCTGTAGTTAACTTCAGTTTAGTTTCATCCACAGCTCTGTGGCAAGTCACTCACTCCAAAATAGTGCTTCGCACATTGCTTTTGCAATGTGGTTGCCCGCTGACATCAGTCTAATTAGCTGCATCTGTGTACTTAGCTTGTAGGTGAAAAATGAAAATGCGTTATGTGCGGACCTTTATCACATCGCAATTAACACGATAACGCTGACAGCCCTAGTTAAAATACAGCAAATACTCTGTTTATGTTTATATTTGGCCAATGATCATATTTCTAAACCATATAGCCTATATGTATATACAGTACATATACATTTACATATACATATACATATATATATATATATATATGTATATGTATATGTAGGCATACACATATATTTATATATTTATATGTATGGTTTATTTATGCATTTATTCAAATATGTAATAAACATATCTTCATATTTGAAATGCATATTTGCAATTGGCCATATGTAAGATTTGGTAGTGTCAGACCATTATTTAAATACATTCATATATGACCATAATCCACAATCAGCAAGAAAATCCTGCATTTCTGAGCAAGAAGAAACAATATATAAATTCTGTTTGAGAAGAAGCGATTCTTCCACAGCTACATCTGTACTGTGGGTCTCATGTGTTTTCAGTGGGTTCAGTGAGGGGCCATTTGTGTCTGTTGGCTCAGTTGACTTTGTACGCTGGATGAAAGAGCAGGACCCTGGTGTGGAGTTACCAAACCATCTGAAGCTGCCAGATGGCACAGTGGCACAGAGGAAGCAGAGGCCTGCTGCTTTGCTCTGCAGGGGCACAACAACCAGCGCAGCGTGAGTGTGACTTTGTGTTAGTGTGGAGTTCATACAGAAGATTAGCTGCAGCAGAATCCCTTAAAACCTTCTAATGGGCACGCTAACACCCAACAACCTGTGTATGCTCTCATGCATAGATGGTTTCTCTCTCTCTTTTTTTTAATGAAACAAAGCACTTTATTATTCCCCCAGGGGATAAACTGAGTGCCAGACAACAGGTGAGACAGTAGGAGAAGACACACACATGTCAAGGCAATACAAAATAAGCACCATAGTAAATAGTGTGAACATATTTACGGACACCAACATCACCTCAATCCTCAGTGACACCACCAACCTAGTCATTAACATCATTGTTGTCTTCCTCAACAGTCACAGTCAGGGACAATGTTCATTAAAAAAAGCTTCACTACAGCAGGTACAAAGGACTCTCTGAATCTCTCTGAAGTGGGCACAACAAGCCTATCGCATAGAGCTCCTTATCTCGCTAAAAACATTGAATAATTGGAAGTTCCTCATTTTGCATAATACTCCTGAGCTTCCTACCCATTCTTTTTTTTAAAAGATTATTTTTATTGGCTTTTTTGCCTTTATTGACAGGACAGAAGCTGAAATGGGGAGACAGAGAGTGGGGACTGACATGCAGCAAGGGGCTGCAAGCCGGATTCGAACCCGCAGCCGCTGCAGCGAGGCGATGCCTCTGTGCATGGGATGCTGGTACTATCCACTACGCTACCAACGCCCCCTTCCTGCTCATTCTTTACCCCATAATGACTTCTAACAAGTCAGGGGTCAAGCCAATAATGCATTCTGCCTTCTTGATCAGTTTGTTGCTTTTGTTCATGTTCTCTGAGCTTAAGCCGGACCCCCAACAAACAGTGACATAAAATAGGACACCTGCTAAAATGTTTTGATAAAACGTACAAGAGTGACCTGCTAACATCGTTAGACCGGAGGTTCCTGAGGGAAAACAGCCTGGACTGGGCCCTTTTAAAGATGGCACTGGTGTTCTATTTTCAGTCCAGCCTATTATCCACAAGAACACAGAGGTACTTACTGGAGGAAACCACCTCAGTAACTGCATCTTTAACCAGGAAAGGGGTCACTGCAGCCTTTTTCTGACTAAAATCAATGATGGGCTCCTTGGTCTTATTTAAAGAAGTGTTTCACAGCTGGAAAGAGGGTCTTTTAATAAATCTGGGCTGTCTTTGCAGCAGAAAGATGCAAATACTTTTGAAATTGGTGCTTTATGACCAGAGAAAACCGAGAGAAAGGGCTGCAGCATTTGCTTTTGCTCAAGAGGTACAAGACCTACAACTACCAGAATGCACTGCCCCTCAGCGGACTAATAAATACTCCCACTGGTGGGTGGCATAGTGTGAAGTCGGGCGTTTTACACAGGAAACAATACGGCAGCAAACTGGTGGCAAACAATCTCGAATTACAGTTAAACAGTAAGCTAAAACATGTTTCTGAAAACTTTTGAGGCATGAAACAGGCACAGCAGTAACAGAATCTTCCTTTATATTTGATCAGCGCTGCTTAGTTTTACTGTTTGATCTTAATTAAAAACAAACAAAAAAAACAGTGCCCTGGGGCGCGTCTGTATTGGCAACACTTGTATGGGATAACTCATGTGCAAGCCTCATATAAAGGGGTCTAGACGTGAGGTAGTCCATCACCCACACAATAGTGGGGTTATTTCAAGTTAAATTCAATACGCTTATTGGCTAAAATATGCAGCTGAATTGTGTTAAAAGCATCGCAGATCACCAGCTCACTCTAATGCTGTGTTCACACTATGTGCAACAATGCAACCAACCTGGTCTCACTCTGAAGTCACTGATACTGGTGCTTGGTAAATGACTTCTGGCATCAGATACTGATGAAAAAGAGCCGTCCTTTCACGTCAGCATGATACACGGCTGGTAGCTGTTATTCTGTAGGATAAGGGGGCGAAAGTCCGAGTAGGGCAGGTGGGTCCAACAACCACCAACTGTCAACCAGGGGGCTGGTGTTTGCTGCCTGTATGAATGTTATGCCAAACCATGTGCTTTTGTTGCCTAAACCCAGACATGTACATGTGTTGGCTTAACGTAACCACATCCGTTTGTAGTTAAAGGAAAAAATGTCAATTTGTGGGGTTGTAACAATATAGTGCCTTTATTTTGAAAGAGGCTGTATGCAAACTGTACATTTTCTGTAAAAACATAAGTGTATTTCGAAAACAGACAATGCACGAAAGTCCATGACTAAACATCAAAATGTGACGAGATCAGAGTGATAATGTGTTGACCCAACAGCTACATTATTCGCCAAGTTGCCCTTGAAGAGCTGCTCAAGCACTTGTTTATATAGTTACGTTTTGGCAAAAAATATCTATGCTGTTGATTAATGTCTGAGCCCCATTTTAACATTATAATTTGCCGCCCATTGCATCCCAGTGTGCATTGCAATGCACATCAAGCTAGCATGCCATCAGCTAGCTAAATAAAACAGTACCACAGCTAGACACAAAACCGTGATTGGTTGGCATGTCACCGCATCATTGGAGCGCTGAAAACTGTATGAATTGTACAAATTGTCACCTCATGTGTGATGCCTCACACAGGAGAAATCGGTACACACTCTTGATGTCTCAAAAACTCAGTTTTCCTTGTCTACATGGCAACACCAGTTTCTGAAAATCTTCTTGCTGGATGGAGTTTTACAAAAGATCTGTTATCATCAACCTAAAGTGCAAAAGGCCAACATGAATAGAAAAAGCTACATTTTCAAATATACCAATGTACATGTGGACAAGACCTTATAGTGGCTGTAGACTCTGTGAAGCATATAGAGTAGAGCATCATCCACTCTAAAACCCTTCCTATATGAAAACTAAAGTGGATTTTGGTATGCAGAGACCTGCTAACTGAAATGCCAAAGGACAGCTCCTTCAAAGCTTTCCATGAGCTGTGAGGTGAGACCTCATCAGAGCCCCTTAAGATAAGATAAGATAAGATAAGATAAGATTCACCTTTAAGGAGAGAGTGGAACAGACTGGTGTTACTCTGCTGCAATTTACCCTCAACCTTATCTCTGTAGCTCTGCTTCCCCATGTGTGATACAATGCTCTTTATGTGCCGATTCAATTAGGTCCTTGTATCATTTTTAAAAGCTATTTTCAAACACTTAATGTCCAAATCAACACATGGTCCTCATTCATATGGCTTCCGTACTGTTGGTCGTACCCATCCCTAGACAGCAAGAAAGTTATGACCTACAATTTACACTAAAAAAATTATTTGGTCTGTTGTCAGGCTTACGAATCTCAATTACATATAAAATTTCCGTCCTGAGTTAACTGAGTTAAGTAATTCTAATATAAACCAGAAAAGAACCATTTATGTAATTAAATTAAACTGAGATGAGGAGACAAATTATGTTACTACAGCTCATAGAATTTACTAGGGGTTTAATAATCCACCGACCTTGATTCAGTGATCAACAATCCAATGTCCAATCCAACAAAGTAGAAAACATTGATTCATATCTTTATCTTTGTAATATAATATTTTGAAATTCTGTGTTGTTGTCAAACAGTGGCAGGCAGATAATGACAAGCAGCTTAACTTCTCACTACAGCAACATTAAATTTAGTGAGCAGGAAAAAGTATAAATACTACATATGGTTTGATAAGCTATGAGTAGAGGAAAACTCGTCTACTCTCTGTCAGAAAAGCCCTGAAAGCAAACTTATCCCATGTGCTGTTTAATGTGTGTTAGTGTAGTCAGTATGAAGTAAACTTTACTGCACTTAACCAGTTACAATAATGTACAAATATTTATGTGTTATGCTTATCTTTTATGGCCAAAAGCAAAAAAGAAAGGGGTGACAGCTTCTTCCGTCACAGACTATTTCAAATGGGTATATGATATTGTTTCACATTGAGTGCAGGCCCCTGAACTGAAACACATCGAAATCGTATTATGGCAGACTTTATGATATCAGCAAATATTGTATCATTGTCCAAAGAGTCAATATTTATATTATATTGCTATGATATAAATATTATAACGATATAATATTTCATCATAACATATCATGATGAAACTAGTGGTTTACATCCCAAAAATTACCTAATTTACTTTAATTTGGTTTATAAGATAAGATAGACTTTATTGATCCTCCAGGGGGGATATTTGATCACAGTAGCACAAGACAAAATCAAAGGACATTAAATAGAATAAGATTAAAGAGAAAAAATAAAAAATTAAAATTAAAGACAATAATAGATGAATAAAAGATAAAAATTGCTACATCAGATGAATAAAGTGACCAAAAAAGTGACTAAAAAATGGCAGACAAAGTGTTGAATGAAATAAAAGCTAAATAAATTACTGTTAATAATAAATTATATGTATTTCAAGTATATTGAATTTACTTCAATTAAGTTTATGTAATTACTGTTCATAAATGCTGTGTATTGCAAATGTATTTAATTTACTCTAATTAAGGTTATGTAATTACTATTAATACAAATGTAATATAAAATCCTAGGGGTGAACGAATAATTGGGGTGAACGGTCAACGAAACAATAAACAGATTTCTCAGTGCTTTTACTTCTCAACATAATCCCCCTCAAAGGCAACACACTTGCTCCAGTGGTGCTGAAGCATCTTTATCCCAGTGGAAAAGAACTTTACAGGATGGGACCCTACACACACTCTCCCTGCCATGCTTGAATTCTTGTACCCACCGTTTGACTGTGGCATATGAAGGGACACTGTCATGTAAAGTACTGAGCATATCTTGGTGGATTTAAGACGGTGACAATCCTTTGGGATGAAGAGTATCGCAATACTCCAGTTTCTCCATTTTCAACAAATTACTGACAACTATTCACTTCAAGAATCTGCAAAAAATAAAAAAGAAGAGTTTGAAACATGAACATGGTTAATGATAATAAGGAAAGGTGGTAGATTATAAAAAATATTATCTGGCTTGCCTAGCTACCCATTACTGTATCTGGGTTAGGCTCAAAACCTTTCAATCACCCCTTGTATATTAATAGAAGTTTATTGTTGTTTATTGTACATATCTAAAATACATAGAATTTCCTAGTTCAGTGCATCATCTGTAGATGACACCATGGCTCCTAATAAGCACGGAAATTATTAGTTGTGTGGTCAATTAATCAATGAAAATAAAACCCATTGACAGCAATTTTGATAACAGATTAGTGTAGAGATGAAGGGAAAGTGAGGAAGCATCCTGGAGGTGAACCTAAGAACAGCTGGGTTATCAAAGAGGAGAGGATTTAAAAGATCTATGAGATTCCTCTGGGAGGGGTTTGTGTAAAGCCAGAGATCACTTTCTAAGAAACAGAGACTCGTGGACAGAGCTGAGAAAGGAGGAAGCAAGTGAGGAACAAGAGAGGAAAGAGATGTCGGCATAAACAACTCTGAAATTCAACCGATTTCCCTTTGAAGTTTATGTGTGTCTATCGACTCTCTCTTATAACTCTCTCTTACTTTTATTTTTAGAGTTTTCCCTATTTCATGCCTGCAAAGGCTGTCACTGTATTCAAATTAACTGTACGCTGAGAGATAAAAAGATTTAACAGAAGTCAACAGTACTCATTTCAGTGGCCAATTATATCTGTAGTCCATACACATTGAATAAATCATGAAGTTGCTCTCAGAAGGAAAGGGAGAGCATTGATTGTTGGGTGTTTTCAGGCTTCATTCAGTTTTTTTATTTCAGACAAAAACCATGGCTAATGCCCTGAAGCAGTTCAGTACTACTGTTGACTGTCACACACCAAAGAGAAATCGACAAAATAACAGTTCCATTCATATTTTTAGCTTCACAAATGGTGCCTTGGCTGTAATTTGCAGCACAGTAGTGGGATTTTTAATGCTTGTGTACCTAAAGGCGACACAACCCACTGTGACTCCATATCCACTGAACCCAGGGAGTTGGCCTTATTACACACTGCAATAACTGTCCATGAGAGCAAGATGATAAAAAAATGTAATTTGTGTGTCAGTTAGTGCTAAGCTGTCTGAATACATGAGAGCCACTGGGCTGATAGGATGTTATGATCATTCAGTTCAGTTCAATTCAATTCCTTTTATTGTCATTGTAAATAAATACAATCACAATGCACAGAACAAACTTATTTAAAAGTAAATAATAAAGGAAGGGAAAAAATATCATTCGTTCGTACTCTAAACACACACACACACACACACACACACACACACACACACACACACTGCACACACACAAGCAGTGCCAACATACACTGTGAACATAAAATAAGTTCAAATTATTTGCACATAAAATGAATAAATCACTGCATACGATGTAAGTATAAATATTAATCTGAGGTCATCTAAGGATCCCTTAAGACCTAAATATATTGTTGAAATACCAAAAGACACCGGGTATCATTCATTAAGTGCTGGTACATCTGAGTAGATTTGCACAAAAAATCCTTGGTACTAAAAACCTATACCAGATTCATGAACACCGCGGGAAACTTGGATTTGATCAGATTCATGAACATACATATACATGTGTATGTTCATGAATGCCGATCAATCATACATTGACAGTGCACTCCCACTAGTCAGCAATTACATCCCCACCTATGAATAGCCAGTGACCACCATATAAGGAGGTGATAATTAGCATGGAAAGGTGCATCCTGTCGATCTGCAAACATGGAGCAAATAAAGAAAGACAAAGAAAGAGAGAAAGACTAAGAGATTGAAGTTATTTTGGGTGATGTGGTGTTGAGAAAAACCTTTTATTTTCCTCTGTTAGCAGTGGTGTGACAGGGACAGGTAAATCAAAGGCCAGGAAGGAGGTAATCGGTGCCATTTACTCCGTGTCGTCTGTTTTAAGAACCATCCAAGAAGTTGAACGAAAATGGTTTGATACGAAACTTGATGAAAAAGAAAAACGCATAAGTACACACAAAAAAAACACAACAGCTACAGGAGGAGGCTCTTCCCAGTCACAGCTGCAGATGAGTGCATTGCTTACATAAATTTCCTTCTGCGAGCTGTTTACACACAAAATCTTTCCGCTCAAGTTTTACGAATAAGATCCACCATCTTATGATCTACAGATATCTCTTTAAGGAATTATTTTTTGGGCAGCTATATTTGAATACATTACGTATGCACCATGACACCCTGATGTGCAGATGTCTACAGACGTCATATTTAAGGCAACAGATAACTAGACGTTGAAAGGAGTAATCTCCAGAGACGTCACGCATAAAAAACCCAAAGAGGTGTTATTAAATAATAATAATAATAATAATAATAATAAACTTTATTTATAAAGCACCTTTCATGCAAGAATGCAGCCCAAAGTGCTTGAACAAAGCAAGTTAAAACAACATCAATTAAAACAACAATGCCAACAACAAAACAAAACAAAAACAATAACAGTGGTATAAATAATAATCAACCTGTATTAAAAGCCAAATTAAAAAGATAGGTCTTTAATTTCTTTTTAAAAATAGCTAGGGAGTCTGCCATTCTCAGATCCAAAGGGGGGGTGTTCCATAGTTTAGGGCCATGAAAACAGAAAGCAGCTTCACCAGTTCTCTTGTGGGACACTTTAGGAACAGCTGAACGACAGGTAGTGGAAGATCTGAGAGTTCTTGAAGAATGGCAATCGCTGATATAAGATGGTGCTAGCCTGAGTGTCAGACTGAAGCTCCCAGAACCTTCAGTCTGACATGGCTTCCATTGAAGGCGATTTACAAGGGGGAGGGAATTTAATTTTTTCCCTAACCAATCAGTAGAGATCAACGACTCACCCAGAATGTGACGTCATTAGTATCCATGCCTCGGGGGGCCGAAAACAAGCGAGCATTGCCTGTTTAAAATGTCTCCGTCGCTGTGCACGCCCAGCTGCATCGCCGTTAAATCCAGTTTAGCAGCTTCCTTAATTTGGTCCTCCATTAACCCGAGTAGTAGCGAAATACCTTGATAGCATCATTTATTTATTTATTTTTTTTTATTTAACCTTTATTTAACCAGGTAAAAGACCCATTGAGATCGAGATCTCTTTTACAAGGGGGACCTGGCCAAGAGGTCAGCAGCCCACGCCACAATAAATAACAGACAGGCAATAAACAATATGATAGAGCAGCCAATAACTAANTATGCCAGACCAGTAATGCAAGCCTACTCAGTTGAGTGGGCGGGGTCTATGGTCTGGAACCAGGCTAAGATGGTGCTAGATTATTCAAGGCTTTATAAATGAGTAAAAGAACTTTAAAATCAATTCTAAAAGAAACAGGCAATCAGTGCAATGATGCAAGCTGAGGGCTAATGTGATCTCTTTTTTTTCATATTTGTTAAAATCCTGGCTGCAGCGTTCTGAATAACTTGTAGTTTCTTCAAAGACTTTTTAGGGAGACGAGTAAAAATGGAGTTGCAGTAGTCCAAATGGCTAGTGATAAAAGCATGTATAAGTGTTTCAGCATTGTTCTGAGTTTAAAAAAAAAAGGTCTAATTTTGGCAATGTTTCTAAGGTGAAAAAATGATGTTTTTGTAACTCTGTTAACCAAACTTTGACTGACGTTTCTGCCTTTCTTCTAGTGGACCAACAAGTAAAGTCTCTGTTTTCTGCTTGTTTAGTTTAAAAAAAAAAATTGTATTCATCGAAATGTTAATATCTGTAAGACAGGAAAAAAGAGCATTTAAAGAACTGGGGTCTCCAGGTGAAAAGGAGATATATAATTGCATATCATCCGCATAACAATGATAATGGACATTATGATGGCTAATTATTTTACTAAGAGGGAGCATATATAAAGAAAAGAGAATAGGACGAAGGATGCTCCCCTGAGGTACACCATACTCAACATCAAATGTCTGTGATACAGAATCACCTAGGCTAACAAAGAATTTCCTGTCAGAACGAAACCAGTCAAGCACAGCACCAGAAAGACCCATCCATTTCTCAAGTCGATGAATTAAAATAGAGTGATCGACAGTGTCAAACACAGCACTCAAATCTAATAAAAAGAGGACAGCAACGTTATTCGAGTCAGCTGAGATTCTAAGGTTGTTAACTACTTTTCATAACACAGTTTCCGTACTGTGGTTAGTGCGATAGCCAGATTGGAATTTGTCCAATAAATTATAAGTGTTCAGATGATTAAGTAGTTGATTAAAAACAATTTTCTCTAATAGTTTACCGATAAAAGGAAGATTTGAAATAGGCCTGTTATTAAGTCACTAGGTTTCTTGAGCAGAGGTTTCACCATGGCTGTTTTAAAAGCAGCAAGGAAAATACCAGACTGCAGAGAAGTGTTGATGATTCTGGTAGTGTCATTAGAAAGGCACAAGATTAAAACAGTTTAGTAGGAACAGGGTCTAGTGAGCATGTGGATGACTTCATTTTGTTTGTAGTGGCACTAATTTCACTATCCGTGACTAAATTAAAGGATGTCATAGATGGAGGCTCACTAACCGGTAGGTCGCAAATGGTTGATGAATCTGTGATTAAAATACTGGACCTAATGGTGTCAATGTTTCCTTTAAAAACTAATGCAGATTCTTGACATTTAATTTCTGGCTTTTGAGTTTTGATCATTTAAGCAACACACACGAAATCCAGGATTTCAGTTCATTGTGGAAAAAAGGACTTTGGAGTTCTGTTTATTTTCAATAATGATTTTTGAGAAATGGGCCTGTCTTGCTTGTTTGACAGCAATATTGTAAATACCAGTATGGTATTTAAGGATGTCAAAGTGAACATGTAGTTTACTTTTCCTCCATTGTCTCTCAGCTCTGCGACAGTTTCTTTTAAACTGGCAAATAGCAGCAGTTTTCCATGGTAACTTATGGGTTATTTGTCTTTTTTTAATTCTTGGAGGAGCAGCAATGTCAAAAGAAGATCTCAATTTATTGTTAAAATCATGCACTAGATCATCAACAGAGCAAATAAAATAATCCTGTCCTAACTGGTAAGAGCAATCGACATAAAATCAGATAACTCAGATAAAAAGTTTGAGTTGTACCCCAAGAGAGTAGATCACATCTAAAGTATTTAGATGTGATCTACTCTCTTGGGGTACAACTCAAACTTTTGGTTTACTCTGCTTTAAAACAATCACATACTTCTGTACTAAACACTAAATATTTTGAGTGCACAAGTATGCTAAGTGCGCTAAATACGTTCAACAGTCGAAAAGTTGAGTGTGGAATGATGGACACTTCTCAACCTCGACAGTCGTCATCTATGTGATGTATCAGACTCAGCTGGGGACAACAAGTAGCCTGTTAGTTATACTTGTTTTTACACTATGAGCTAATACTGTTGTCATATAGAAGCTTTCAGTAATGTTTGTTGGCTCTGTAATGATTTGGTACCGTGAACAGAGGCAGCAGTAGCTCAGTCCATAGGGACTTGGGTTGGGAACCGGAGGGTTGCCTGTTCAAGTCCCCGTCTGGACCAAAATTTCCCTTGGGGATTAATAAAGTGTATATATGTATTAAAAAATTAATGCGAGCGCTAATGTTAGCCTACTGGCTAAGTTAGCATTCGCTACCTAGCCAATGTGCTCCTAGCTATGGCAGCACATTTTAATCAGCACTTAAGTTGTGGTGAAAGTTTGGTTTATGCGGAGATGTCGTCAAATGTTGGCAATAATGCTCCTAGGGTTAAAAAGACGACAAAGAAGAAGAAGAGGCGGTTGAAAAATAGGATTTGTCACTTCCGGTAAGTGCAAAATGGCAGTGCGCAATTTAAGACATTACCCTATTAAAATTAGTGCAGCACGCAATAAGTGAGTAATGTACATACTGCACTACTAAACTGAAGTATACTAACGGAAGTATGCGATTTGAGACACACTCTAAGCTGAACTGAAGATGTCATCTCACTTTCTAAGTTCTCTGAATATCTGAAGATGGTATATTGAGACATAATGTCATCTGAACCTCATCCTAGGATCTAAATGCTGATGTTGGGATATATAGCTTAAATGATGGACTGCAGTGGATGTTTAACCCATATTAAAGCTAAACTCTGTGATAGCTAGTTCAGGATTTGTAGTCTACCAACAAAAAAAGTATCTAAGTGCCACTGCCCAGCAAGCCTCTCTCTCTCAGTGCTTTGAGATGAGCTCAACTGCTGGAACTAATACTGGGTCCATTAGCACCTCACTCACTAAGAGCTGTGGATTGGTGTCACATAATCAGCGCCAGAGGAGAAAGCCAAATGACTGGCTGAGTTTGGATGTTATGATTACTTCCTGTGATGCAGGTGCATTAGTTTAGTCTTATTTTTCTCTGTTAAGAGCGCAAAGCAGTCTCCTGAGGCTCACTTTATCTGTTGAAGCAACATTTATCAATGTCACACAGTGACACATCAAGCACAGAATAGAACCTCCATCAGAGAGTAACAGGAAGCCAAAACATGTTCAGCAGCTGACAAGGCCTCCAGTGTCTCCAAACGGGGCACAGCAGAAACACACTTGCTTTATAATCAGTCTCCTGTAACCTTTGACAGCTGCAGCACATTGGTAAAATTCAACTGAAAATTCATTTTCATTGCTGCTCAGCTGGTAAGATACTGTTACATGGGTCTGCAGAGGGTACATTTTTCATACTGTAAATATGAACTTATTTTCTGTTTCCTTTTTCATTGCACGTCATTTAGCTTTGATCACCATGATGCTTCAGATCTGCAGACGTAAAAACATCATTCTCATGGCTGTCATCTTGAAGTCTACCATTTTCAGAAGACCAAAAGACATCATCTAAGGACCTTAATACATCAGCTAAAACCTTAACACCTAACATATAATCTGAAGAAGTTATTTCTACATCCCTAGATGTCATGTGATGATGAAAAGATCTCTTCTTGAGATCATAAGGTCATTTTAGGGTATGACAACCAGAGGTGGGACCAAGTCATTGTTTTGCAAGTCGCAAGTCAAGTCCCAAGTCAAGACAGGCAAGTCCAGAATTAAGTCCTGAGTCAAGACCAGAGGTGGGTAGAGTAGCCAAATACTGTACTCAAGTAAGAGTACTGATACTTTAGAACAATATTACTCAAGTAAAAGTAAAAAGTAGTCATCCACATAATTACTTGAGTAAGAGTAAAAGAGTATTTGGTGAAAAAACTACTCAAGTACTGAGTAACTGTTGAGTAACGTCTGATTTATTTGTAAAATAAGAACATGAACGTAATCAATCAATCAAAAATAATAATCTGCAAATTCATGTATTTTAAACGATACCCCTTTAACTAAAACAAAAATAAATTAAATCTTTACAAACATAACATAAATCAAGGCACAAGAAACACAAATATATTCTTATATATACTGTACATATATATATATATATATATATATATATATATATATATATGTAATTATGTACTCAGAGGTGGGTAGAGTAGCCAAATATTGTACTCAAGTAAGAGTATTGTTGCTTTAAAACAATATAACTCAAGTAAAAGTAAAAAGTATTTTGCATTAAAACTACTCTGAAAAGTACAATTTATCCAAAAAGTTACTCAAGTAAATGTAACTGAGTAAATGTAACTAGTTACTACCCACCTCTGGTCAAGACTGACAAGTTCTGTGTCCTAAACTTTGAGTTTCGAGTCCTAAACCAATGTTCTCTTTACCAAATGTCATGTCATTCTAACAACAGAGTAATAATATATCAAATTTAAAACTAGAATTACCGCCCCCTGGTTGTATGCCTCCATGCACCAGTCAAGTTTCTCTTTCAGATTACATCCATGTTTTCACATGGATGCTTCACACACATCTTCCCCCCGACAGCACAGTAGATCTATACAATCAGCACAGTTTCAAGGTGGGCACCCATTATGTGTGTCGCCAATTCAGTATCTGACCAAATGTCTCCCCTTCTGTTTCTGAAATATGACATTGAATAATGGCGAGAAAAGTGTTTTATGCAGTACATTATGTCACAGTGAAGTTTGACCTTTTGGATATAAAATATCATCACTTCATTGTTTTATCCTATTAGACATTTGTGTAAAGTTCTGTCATATTTGCATATGAATTCTTGAGTTATGGCCAAAATCATGTTTTATGAGGCCACACTGACTTGACCTTTGACTTTTGAAAATTCTAATCAGTTTATTCTTCAGTCCAAATTAAATTTAAAGAGATTCCCCAAGGATGCTGTTGAGATATCGTGTTCATAAGGATGAGACATACGGATGGACAACCTGAAAACATAATGCCTCCAGCCACAGCTATTGCTGGTGCCAAGGCATAAAATTCATGAATGTTTTTTTTTTTAAATTTGTACTCACTTGTTAAAACAAGTTAGTTGAAGGTTATTGTGGCCCCATCTGTAATTTGCAACCCACACATTTTTTATACTGCAATGCATTTTTTGTAAATCATTGCATAGTTTTTGTACACAAACAAAATAATGTTTGGTATCAATTTTACCAACTGCTGCTCAGTAATGTAACAATAGTTATAGTTCTCTCCTGCACCTAGATTTGATGCTGTCAGATTGGTTCAACAAAGTGGATCTGGAAATTTAGGTGTCAACTTGCTGGGAATGAATCACAGCAATGTTAGCTGATTCAGGACACGAAGGGAAATTAATTGATTAATGACACTATTTTTTTTTTTTTTTTTAAAAAGGCACTTTTGAATCTTCAGACTTGAGATGCAAGTCTTTTTTGATTTTGTTAAGTGGAGTCTAAAGTCATCAAATTTGCAGCTCAAGTCTGACGCGAGTCAAAGTCATGTGACTTGAGTCCACACTTGGGACATCCAAACTAAACTAAATCCAACATCTTGAAGTCTACAAAGGTCTGTAGACATCTAGAGATTCAGTGGAACAGCATTTGGCATACTGCTCAACTGGTAGTAGTTGACTGGTAAGATTGGTGAGAGACTGCTTATTAACTTACCTATCTAAGTTAGCAACTGCAATTAACTTTGCTGCCTAACCCTTGCATCCCAGACTACTGCTATCTTAGGCTCAGTTTCCCTACACGTCAGTTTGCAATGATCTTCCAGAGGAACTGCATGTTTTGAGATCTCAACACAGTTTTTTGAGTGACTTTTTTTTATTGCACAAAGGGGTTTTGAGTAGTTTTGAACAGGCACATTTTAACCTAGTTTGGCTGACAGGACCCACTTACTCCGAGCAGAATCCATGCAGGACTGACACCATCCGTGGTTGAATCAGACTGCACAGCAACACATTCTTCTGACAGCTTCTCAGTGACTTCTGGCTTCAGACATCGACAAAAAAGCCATGCTTTCACGTTGGCATGATAAGTGGCTGATCACCGTTATTGTTTAATGGTGCCCGTTGGCGTCAGGAGGAAACGTGGCAGGACAACAACAAAAGTCAAGGCGGTGAAAGTAGGTAGGGGTGGTGGATGGGTCCAACAACCACCGTTTTTCACCTGGGAGGCTGGTGTTCGCCATCCATGTGATTGTGAAGCTAAAAATGCATGTAACAGGCTGAAGTGAACAGATGGTCCCAGAACGTCAACAACCAACGCATCCAAGGTACCTATGTCATATCTCGATGTGGAAAGTCCATGACCAAATGTCGTTATCTAATGAGGTTGGAATGAGAATGTGTTGAAACACAATTATTGACTGTTGCTTAGGCTATCAGTTGGACAACCTGAGATTATTTGATCACTTTAGCTTCAACCCTAACTGTCTCAACAAGAACTGGTAAGTGAAGTTGACATAGCCAATATGGCAAACAGTTAAAGTTAACATTTTTGCCAACTGCAAACAGGTTAAGGCTAACCGATGTGTAGATCTGCTAACATTCTAAAGTCATGCTACATATTTGATGTTGTACTGCAATGATGTTCATGTATCACTATGTATCAGTGTACTTGGATGGAAGCAAAAAGGGTAAGTAATAATAAGATAAGTGCACTAAGTAGAGTGCAGATCCCAGCCTGAACTAACCATGGCCATTCAATTCTTGTAATTCCAGCTGACACAGCACAGCGCAATAGAAGCAACCTCGAAGTTAATAAAAATACACCCCTTGGCTAGTTTTGATGGAACAGAGTAAGTAGATCAATATTTCCTGCTAACAGGCACTGTATTTGAAACACAGATAATATATGAATTGTTTGGATGAATGTGTTTTTTTTATAAACACTGCCACAAATCTTTGTGCGATGTTGTTGACGATTTTAAACAGCATTAAATTTGTCTGTAGACTACAACACAACAAAGTAAAAACCTCCACAGCCTGTTTATTTACTCATGGTAGAAGCACAAAATGATGACAAATGACAAAATGTACAAAAATGATCAAATCAACACAATCTCAAGTCCCTGTTGTGGTATGATGCCATGCGGAGGACAGAACAAAAATTGCAGCCATGGCAACCGACATGCTGCTCAGCTGCACCTGGTGGAATTGTCCCTCTCGGCTCCCTTACAGACAAGATGGCGGCGAAGATATCAAAAACAAACTAACTTATTCATCTTGTATCATGCCTAACTTTGGGGGTTCAAAGATACAAGTAAATCTGCTGATGCTCCAGTTCAAATGAGACCCAACTTTTCTATATCACTTTATGAACCACGATGAAGACCAAAATGTGTACTGCAACAGACTGTAAAGCTTGTTGTTTTTAGCCAATTTCTGGGAACTTGTGGCCCTAACTGGCTGGTTACGAAGAGTGAGAGGGTCAGCAGTCAATGATGGTATAAAACAGTCAATAAACATGTGATTAACTGCGGCCAGACAGCAGCTAATCTCAACCAAACAGAGATAATGATAAAGTAATGAGGGACTACTTAGTAACTTTTCAGTATTATGATCACTTTACTCAGGGGGCAATGTAAAAACAGTAACTAATGTTTGATTAATTAATGTTTAATTAATGACGCATTACTAGTTTTGTGCTGCTCTGGTCAAGAGTTTATCTGGAACAGCTCATGAGGAAAGTGGCCAGTATGCTAATTTTACAGACATTCGTGACATAATCATTAGGCCACTTAAAGGTTCAATAATAAGGATCTCACAGTAATTAACATTATTATCTACTACGTAGTCCTCCATTAGGAATTATTAGGAAAGTACTTCTTAATGATTCATCAATTATCAAGTTGTTCCTGATTTGTTCCTCACTTGTCTCTCACTAAACATTAACTATCTATAAAATTTGATTAGGTGCTACTGATTAACTAATGGTTCAACAGTACTTAGCCCCTTATTTTTATCTCATTTTTTCCCTGGCAGCTACGCCAAATTTTGGGTCCCTTATTGTAAAGAAGTACAGATGAGGACAGATTCACAGTTCCTACAAATAGCAGTGCAATAACTGTATAGACATGAACAGGAGAGTCTGTTAGAGAGTCTGTCAGGCCACTGTGATGTGTGAGGCTCTGGGAACAGTCAGTCATCTGTGAGAAGTGTCTCTGTGCTCTGATAACTCTGATATACTCACAGGGCTAATGACGTGCCTGGCCAATTTCAATTCACCAATGCATCAATCAATTTGCAATTCTTTAACAGCAAGCGTTGTTTTTTGCTGC
The DNA here is from genome assembly GCF_006386435.1 of Epinephelus moara. Taxonomy (NCBI): domain Eukaryota; kingdom Metazoa; phylum Chordata; class Actinopteri; order Perciformes; family Serranidae; genus Epinephelus; species Epinephelus moara. Next base: position 8,229,884 of record NC_065521.1, on the reverse strand, counting down.
CTTAAAGCATTGGAGGCAGAACCCCCAAATGGCAAAATAAATGTTTTGACATTAGCTTTCATAGGGGACTCATAATGTTTGAACATGGAGGCTGGATTCTTTTTTTTTTTTTCTGAAGAAATCAAAAACAACACACCCATTATGTGACACGTCTTTGTTGCTGTCGCAGCTGCATCTATAAAAAGACACAGTTAATTCACAGTGATGTCCTGCATACACGCACTCACACAAACACACACACACACACACACACACACACACATAAGTGTGTGCATGCTCTAACGCCCTCACTCTTTGTACACAAATACACATTTTAAGTAACTTCACCCTTTAATAGTTGTAGATTTTAGGGCGGGATTAGTTGTTTTGGAAGAACTGTAAGAACACAATCATAGACTCATCTGGTAAAGTAGATGGCAGTATGCAATCTCAAAAGCAAAGGCTGTAATCTGACATAAAATGGAAGAAGTAGTGGTCCTTTGACAGATATTGCAGTGAGAGCTGGCTGCTGCCGCGGGAGTCCAGGAGAAGGACTGGAGGAAACACGGCAGAAGCTGCTGCTAACCCTCAAGAGAGATTTATACATCTGCGGCACCATACCTATGCTGTAACTTACTCCATAGCCTAATGTGCACCTCCCCAGAAATGTAACTACATGTGGCAGTGACACACACAGACCCCCTGTCTATTTTTGTAAGCTGAAACCATTTTCCTCAGTCAAACGAAGCTTTAATTTAAACTGTGAAGAATATACAGCCCCCACAAAATAACATTTGAAGTACTGAGTGTGATTTATCCTGGCTTCATATCAGTGGAGGAACTCTCCGCTAGTCGCTAGGCTAATTTTTACAATGTAAAATGCCATAGGCTTCTGCTAGTAACATTAGCATGTTATATTTGTTTGGAAAACGTGTTAAGTATAATAAAGTTGTTTTGTCAGTGAACCTTATGAGTTATAATGGAGCCGAATTTTGTGACATTACCTTTGTTAAGTGTTGCTGTTGTCCCTGGCTTTACATGAGTAGAGGAAATCTCCGCTGGCCCCTAGGCTAATTTATACAATGTTAAATCCTATAGGCTTGTGCTAATAATGTTAGCATGTCGTATTTGTGGGGAAAATGTGTCCAGCAAAAGACAAATGCTTTGACTGTGAATTATAATGAAGCCTATTCGTGTACTTGTGTTTGAAATTGTTGCTATTAAGCCATGTTTAACGTGTGTTTAATGTGTGTTTTTGGTGTGATTTGAATCAGCTAAACTTCACAGCACTTCACAGAAACCCCACCGCTAGCTAGTGTTTTGGAGGTTTAGCTTCAGAGTGGCACAGACACATCATCCCACAAGTATAAATGATCAAAATGGAGTGGTCGGCTCTGCAAAGAGTTGACGCGCAACTATAAATCCGCCTTCACCCTACGAGGGAAGATAAATGAAAAGGCGGACTTTTAGTCTGTCAACTACAGATTATTAGGGCCACTACTAGGGAAAATATTACATAGGATTTCAAAAATTCATAAGTCATAATATGACAAGAGAAGAAGTTGTGATATTTTGAGAATAATGCCATAATAAAATAGGTTGCTTTGAGTCATATGTGTATTGTGTATGTCCCCAGTCCAGAGGCTACAGTTATTTTGACTTGTAAATAGTTTGGACTGCAGTGTGGCCTCTTTTCTCTGATCTGTAGCTGTAGTAGTATCAGTGGCACGCAGCCTGCTTGTGCTTCTGGAAAACAACTGTAAGCTGCACTGTATCGGTGGTCCTGAAGTTAACATTTGTGTGGACAATAAGCCACACAAAGTAAGATTTATGCCTGATCAGAAGTACAAGCAGCCGAAATGAGTTTCCTCCGCAGGGTGGCTGGGCTCAGCCTTAGAGACAGGGTGAGGAGCTTGGACATCCGGGAGGGACTCGGAGTAGAGCCGCTGCTCCTCCACATCGAGAGGAGCCAGTTGAGGTGGTTCGGGCATCTGGTAAGGATGCCTCCCGGACGCCTCCCTTGGGAGGTGTTTCGGGCATGTCCAACCGGGAGCAGGACCTCGGGGCCGCCCCAGGACACGCTGGAGGGACTACATCCCCCGGCTGGCCTGGGAACACCTCGGGGTTCCCTCGGAAGAGCTGACGGAGGTGGCTGGGGAGAGGACTGTCTGGGCTTCTTTGCTGAGGCTGCTGCCCCCGCGACCCGGACCCGGATAAGCGGAGGAAGACGACGACGACGATGACAGAAGTTTTTTATGTTTTTTTAGTTTTCCTCCTCCAATGAAGTGCAGCGCACAGCTTTTTCGTACAACTTAGTGTCATCTAGAGAGAGCTGAGAATTGGATTCTGTGTTGGTCTGATCAGACTCACAGCTGTTATCAGCTGCTCATCAAGGCGGTGACAGTAATGTATGTTTAGCTGTTTGTACATGTTTTCACCTACAGCAATATAACAATTTAACACAGAGAAAATAATCAACTTGCAATATTGCAATATTATGTAGGGCTGGAGGGTGCAGATGCTCAAGAAAACGTGTTCCAGATGAACAGTTCATTTCCAAAATGCATTATCCATACCCTGCCTTTTCAAAATGAACTCTCTAATCATTTCATTTTGTGCCTGCTGGTTGGCCAGTCAGCATTTACAGGCTCCCTGCTGTGAGCAGCTGTACAACTGAGCAAAGCTACAGGGTTAAGTAGAAATTATACGAGACTATGATGTTGAAAACTTTAATTAGAAATAACTCCTCTGGGAATTGTGAGGAAATTTCTCATCAGAGACAGAGATTCAATCTCAACACAAGCATTTGATTTCACTTGTTTTGAGTTGTTATGCTCTTTTGAGGCTATGTAATATGTGGCAAGCTTGGTAAAGCACCCATCAATTAACTTACCCACATCTCACCCTCATATGAACAACTCCTTCAAACTAAACAGAATAATTTAAGAATTTGTGATTTGCTGTCATATACAAGGTAACAATGTTAAATGTTCATGATGAATGTAGCCAAAGTTTCAAAAAATGATGTAAATGTACGTAATCCTGTGAGCAAAGACCTCAGGCTCCACAACATTATGAATAACCTGTTTCCAATGATTTTTTTTCCTACTTTGCCTACAGTATGATGTCATAGTGTGTCAGATTACACTGCTACATGAAGGTACATGCTAACATCAGGGAAACATGTAAACTTGATTGCTAATGTTGCTAATTTCTTCCAGATTATGAATTCTATTCCTGCTGGAACATTTCTGTTTGCGTTAGAAGCTTTTCTCTGTGATTTTTTTTTTACTGTAAAAAGTGCCGCTATTCTTCCCAGGTACAAATATACCACTAACATACATGTAGCTACATGCTAACGTTAAGGAAACATGTAATCTTGATTTGCGGATTTTGCTAATTTCTCTCAAATTTTGGGTCATATTTCTGTGTCAGTTTGTGATAAAGACTTTTATTGGTGTTTTTTTCACTGTAGAAAGTGCCGCTATACTCCTCAAATACAAGTATACTAGTTTCAATATCAGGATTTAATTCATTCGGTCCGATAACATTTGGAAAGTCTGAGTTCAAGTTTAAAGAAAGCTAAACTGGAGGAAGCCATCTCGCCAGGGGAGGTCACTTGTGCGCCTGTTCTTTGAGTCGCACTGTGTGGGAGCACTGCCGGATCATCCGGGTAATTTTATTTGTGGCAGTTGAAGGATTTTGGCCTCATGCACCACTGAGCAACTTTCATAGGAATTAATGGGGCTCCCGCGGCCAGTGCTGAATCCAGGTTTGTTAATACATCCATGAATAAAATGCATCGCTATTCCAGGACCAAGAAAACACTGACCAATCACAGCAGACTGGGATATTTCAGGAAGCCAGGGGCAGGGTTACCAAGATGGTGCCTGAATCCTAACATGTTGTGTCTCACACTAAATATAAATATGGCTTTTGCTCCTCCGCTTTTAGAGGGTTAACACCATAAACTAGTAGTGTCCACACTGGTCCAGCCACGGGGTCCAGATTTCTCCTTGGTCATGAGTTCAAGGTCCACACAGTATAAAATATTAAGCATCATACTTGCTTTTGGCCATGTTGTTGAGCTAGTTTGCTGTCTCTGTCAAGTAGCTTACACTACAGCAGGAAATGGCACTTCAAAATTAAAGCTCTGTGCCAGAAAATAAGTATGTGTTTTTTGTTTTTGTTTTTACAAATCTGACATGTTTGTGAGTCACTTGCAGTCCATTTAGAATGGACCTGCAGCCCACTTTTGGACCGCGACCCACCAGTTGGGAACCACTGCCATAAACTGCTGTGGAAAACCCTGCATAGATACAAAAAGTACAAATAACTTTGATAAGGTTGAGACAGTATTCTTGAAATTAAGTAAACTTAATAAGCATTGTCCAATGATTGCTAAGGACAAAAGTGTTTACATGTGGTCTAAATGGCCTCACTCAAACGTGGAGCGAAACTTAATGAATTGTGCAAATGTCTATAACAGCTTACACGTTCAGACAGCCTCTTCAAGTCTCACTTTGTTACACATAAATAGTTACAGAAGTGGCTCTGTGAAGAGTGAAAAAGGAAATTTTCAGTGTCAAAATGAATCTTGTTCACAAATACACAAATAAGCACTTAAGTGGTACCTGAACGAGAGCCATTTGCCATCTTGTACTCCTTCCAATATTGACACTGTTTCCACACCAAATCCTTAGTTTTTCTTGTTCCTCCGATGTTACTTTGAGGTGATACTTTCCTGGGTCAACATCTACGATCAAAGATAGAAAATAAACCAAGGCCTCTGAACGCTGCCCTGATGCTCATCCCGACCTGCCACAAGTCCCCGCTGAAAGAGCAACTTTTAATAATAGCTCTGTGCTGTGGCTTTGTTATTGTCCCTTTCAGCGGGGACGTGCCAGAGGGCATGAAAGTCATCTCATATTCTGCTGGAGCATTCTTCTCACATAGCCGCTAATGAAACAACAGTGTGTGTGGAGGCTTAAGGAGCTATTTCACTCAGGAAACAAGTCAGTCCTTCCTGCTCAGTGAGGTGAGACCCATCTGCTGCCACCTGGATTCATTTTCTTTCTCATTCTACCTGCAGAAATCTCTGACTGTAACCTTAAATGTGATATTTAATACAATTCGGCTCTTTTTTTGTAATGGATCAGAGATTTAGATGATGATGTTGGAGACAGATTTAGGTGCACTGTGCACTTATGTGCACCTGTGTTTTTTTTTTAATGCATGGGAATGGTTGTATTAGTGCAAGTAAAGTTATGAGTTTAAAGTTTTGGGTGCAAACCCACTCAACCTCAGTTGGTGACGGATTAGCAGGACAAAGCAAGTAGGAGGTGACAAGAGGCTGTAGCCAATGTCCCTGGAAGCTTGGGTGATGAAGAACACACTTTGTTCAGTGAATGTTTGGGTACATGTCATTTAACCTCACTGTTTCCAACAGTGACAGTGAGGAAGAAAAGAAAGAACAAAGTAACAGCAAATGAGCGGGTCATCGGTCAAGTGCTGCCTTCCTTTTATTCTTCGGTTTTTAGTGGTCCATGAAACTTTCAGTGCCTTTAAAAGACCTGCACACACCAGAAAGGTGCACATCCTCATGAGATACATGGTGAAGACACTTGTGGACAAAGTGACTACTCACAGGGCTAGTTGTCAAACTACCCTTGCTGGTGAGTTAACTGCCAACACACTAGTTAGCTGGGAACAAGCCAGTGCTAGTCAGTCACAATAGCTCTCCATGCTAGCTGGTTTGCTGGACAGTAAGTTAATACAGTTAATTCAAGAGACATATTTTTACCATTGGCTCTTCTCTCATAGCTGTCTTTTTACCATGCCTCTATGGGGGAGCAGGGTACTGTGGCAGAACAGGGTTACATAAAAGTTGATAGGACAGAGGATAGGCTGTTGCTGTATTGACACTATGAGCAATAAAGCAGGCTACAAGTTATTTTTATTAAAATACACCGATTTGGCCCAGAAATCTCATTGTTGCAATTGCTGGTGTGACTGGGCCATACTGTTAATGGCCCATCTATCTGTCTGTTTGGAACAAAATATTTGGACAGCCTCTGGCCAATTTGGATGTTCATGCTTCCCAAATGATAAACCCTTTCCTGAACACTTTAGAAATTAGCCAGATTTCCCCCCTCTGAGCCAAATATAGTGTGTGCTTGGCATTAAACAAAGAAGATGTGAGTTGCCAAATGTATAGAATTGTACTGGGTGGTCGCCAGAATCAGGTGATCTATTGTTGGGCATGGAGAAGAGTTTTGAGGTTATGGGCTGGTCTTATATGGTGACTTGTTCTTTGGATGATTTTGAATGTTCAATTCTGTCTAAGAAGGTTTGAATATTTGAAATACTTGATATATTATCTTAACAGAAGAGTATATCTTAGCAATCATGAAATTGTTTGTCTTTGGGGGGATGGATTAAATTTCTGTGTATATCTTGGATTGCTGTAATGAGTGATTTTTCATTCACCCTCACAAAAATAAGACCCAATTTGCAGTAAACCAGAATTACCCTTTAATGACCCACTGACCTTTTCTTCCTCAGCACCACCCTGAGGCTGAGTTAAATGTGTTAACTCCAATGCTGATAAGACTCTAAAAATAGATAAATCATCTGTATGGATGGCCTGGGAAGAAATCTTCTGTCTGACATATTCATAATGTGAGGTGTAATGAATATTGCAGCAGAGTATACAAATACACTTTTAGGCATTTATGCTTTGGGCCATGGAATCAGTCTAAACTGATTTTGAGTATTTACAAAGATAGTCAATCCCTGAATATCAGTTTTAGTGCCAAAAAGCCCATGTCGGTAGATGTGTAGTGTGTGTGTGTATGTTGTGTTAGCATCTGTGCCTTTTCAAAAATAACAGTGAGGGGACAAAAGATGTAACACTGAGAGACAAGTTTGTCAATAAAATGGTGCATTGCCTCTTGTCGGGAGCTGCCTGCTGGCACTCCAGCTTTCTGACCCAAGAACTAATGTGACATTTTCACCATGGCATGCGAAGTAAACACACGCACACAAAAAGACATACAGATGGGTCATATTACAGTTCAACCAATATGTGGTTTTGAATGTCATTGTCAGCGTTTCTGAATTGAAGCTGCTTATGGCTGACACTGTGTGCCACAGTTCATTGTCTTTATCATTCTCTGAGCAAAATTCCTAAAATCAAATGTCGACAACATCAGACCATCGTAATTAAATGCTGATTATATATTTAAATAGAACCAGTTTAAAGGTTTCCCACGGACAACCAGTGTAATATTGATACATTCTCAACTAATGAAAATGCTGGTATTGATCAGAGGTGAACCACAATGACTGGACCACTTTCCTTTCTTGATAGCAGGACAATGTCAATAAACTGATATAGTGATCTTCCAGTGGTTCACACACCTTACTTTAGGATGTCATAGTGAAGCTCAAAAAACATATGTAACCATGAATATATATATATATATATATATATATATATATATCATTAAGTCAAACTGTCATGTTGGTGGTTACACTTGAACAGTGTAACACTGATTGTGTGACATTTATAGGACAAGTTCCCCCCAAAAAGAAGAATAAAGCAAAATGTAAATTAGCCTTATGTCCCCTTGGGTGTTCTAATATTAATTTGACACTGCAGTACCAAACAAACAAGGTGCTGATGATATACTGCTATAAAGAACCAGATATAGGGCCTAAATGCCATATTTTTAATCTTACCATTATGTCAGGCATCATTCCTATAGTCTGTTCTGCCTCTCCATAAGGGTGGTAGCAAATCTGATTTGAATAATTATTGTCCATTATCAAAACTATCTTGTCTTCCAAAAATACTTGAGTCGCTCGTTAATGAACAGTTGAACACTTGAAAACCCAGTGAAGTCACAAGGTCTGAAACATAAAGCTCTGCCCTCAGTTGAAGACGTCTCAAGGGAGTGATTTCTATGCCAACCACCCCACATAAGGCGCAGGGGGTAACTCCTGCCAAGTGCGGTGACTGTGATATACCCTTATCGTTTAAAGACATTCCACATCTGGTGACCCAGTGACCACTAGGAAAGACTAGTTGGCAACCACAGAAGAGTGGTGGCAGCGGGGAGAGACTGCTGGCATCTGGGGAAGACCAGAAACAGGGTGCCAAGGCTTGGCAAGCCAAAGCACTTCCTCCGCGAGGGGGAACCCATCTTAAATCGCTATGGAAAGGGCAGCTATAATACAATGACAAGTATGTAATAGGCTGACCAAACGTCCTCTTTTGCCCGGACATGTGGGGGTTTTTATAAACTGATGATAATGTCCGGTTTTCCGTGTGTTTGTGTGTGTGTGTTAGAGTGTGGCACGGGCCGCATATTTCTGTCCGAACCCGAACCGAGCCTGACATTATTTAATGACCAAAGCACTGAGTTTGTGTCACACAGTTGTTACAGTTACAGGCTATTTAACAGGCCGGGCGTGCACTGTGGGTGCTCAGCTGCGGAGAGGGAGACCTCCGTGTTTGAGACGGGAGCGGGAGGCAGGAGGTCCGACACTTCCAGCGAGAGGAGAGGGAGAAATAAAACAAAATAAGATAAAATAGGAAAAACCTGTGTCCCTCTTTTATTTTATTTTCAGCGTTTAATCAAGGCGGAGGCGGGCGGCTGGAGGTCTGAGACTTCCAGCGAGGAGAGAGGTAGAAACAAACAGCCAATGTGTGTCTGTGTGTGTTATGTTCAGGTGTTGTCACGTAAATAACAGTGCCCAAGCAATAAACAGGACAGACAATAGGATTTTATTTATTTTTACACTACATTTTCACTGAAAGCTGACCGAATCCGACCCGAGCCCGAATACAATTTATAGCTACATTTTTTACCAAACCCGCCCGACCCGTCGGGTACCGTCGGGTACCGTCGGGCTCAGATGACCACACTCTAGTGTGTATATGTGTCCCATATCTATAGGGGCCTATCTGAATTTCTGAATTTTTATTTTGTAATATAACTAAATTTTCTATCCATACATATAAATTTTAAATATATTAAAATTATAAGGCATCTTTGAGTAAAATGCGAGTATCATTTAAGTAGGCTATGTCGTGGCCGGCCGAGTGTCCTCTTTTTTGGAAATCAAAATATGGTCACCCTAGTATAAGATGGACGCTGCTTTTCAGGTTTCTGTAAAGTGACTTAAAGATATAACAACTCTTACAACCCGGTCTCGATCCAAAGTCATTGAAATCTGGTGCTTGGTCAGTGACTTCCAGCGTCAGACACTGACGAAAAAAGCCGTCCTTTCACGTTGGTCACGGGGAAACACGGCAGGACAAGAACGAAAATTAAAGCAACAAAAGTCAGAGTAGGGTGGGTGGGAGGTGGATGGATCCAACAACCACCGACTTTCACCTGGGAGGCCAGTGTAAACCTTCCGTAAGATTGTAAATCCAAACCTTGTTGAAAACAGAGGTGTATTTTGAAAACAGACAATGCATGTAACAGGCTGAAGTTCACACGGCATCTCAGAAAATCAACAACCAACGCACCCAGGGTACCTTGCACGTCATATCTGGACGTGGAAAGTCCATGACCAAATGTCAATATGTGACGAGGTCGGAGTGTGAATGTGTTGACCAATCAGCTTTGGGAAAAGGATTAAGTATGGGGACAGAACTGGAAAAACAGTAACTAGTGAACAGCTATAATATGATAAGATGTATGAGATGGACGCAGCTTTACAGGTTTCTGTAAATTGCCTTTAAGAAATAACAACTCTTAAAGGTCCAGTGTGAGGGATTTAGGGAGCTGTATTGGCAGAAATGGAATATAACAATAACTATGCTTTCATTAGTTTATAATCTCCTGAAAGAATCATTGTGTTTTCATTACCTTAGAGTGAGCTGTTCTATCTACATATGGACAGAATCCACCATGATTCTACAATAGCCCAGAACCAATGAACCAAACACTGACTCTGGATAGGGCCATTTGTGTTTTTCATGCCGGCTATTGTAGTTCAACAATATACTTTGCACAGGGGAGAAGTTTCAACTGGTTGCAATCTGCAACTGTGAAGAAAAACTGTGAAAAACTTGATGTTAACTTCTCCTAGAAAGCTCTACCACAGCTGCAGAGATACGGATACATCAGATGCTTTTAACTGGTTAGGCCAAAATAAAACAAATCAGAATTTGAAATTTGATTGAATTTTCTCCAGTTCTACTGCTAACTCATTAATTCTGCCAGTTAAAAATCCTCTGAAAACAGCTGTGAGATAATCTCTGCCTGGGTCTAAAAGCATTTATCCTGACTCACCGGTTCATATTTCATGAGGATGCATTCAGACACATGCACAAAGTGTTCCTTTCAATTATTTGGACCTTGCATCAGGAAGGGCCTCTTAATGTTAGTGACCCATGCTAAAAGCCTACTCTCATTTAAGGGAGAGAGAGGGGATGAGACAGAGCTACACACAACTGGCTTAATTCTCAATATAAAAACAAAGAAATAATGGGGATGATAGGGTCCATTTTTACTCTCTTTTCTAGCATAGAGCCAAAGTTACTCTTACACAACTCTGATATGACTGAGATACTTCAGTCATGACAACAGTAGTGTCATTCTACCCTTGATCTGTGCACCTTTCTGTCCATCTATGAGACACATGTTCTTTAAAATAACCAACAAAATATCTAACTTCTAACTGCTTTAAACTGCTACCTACACTTACAACCATACATTTCACTGTGACATCAGAGCTCAGCTGTCTGTGTGTCTCTGTGGTCAGACCACTGCCACTGGGATTTTACTGATAAGTGGTGCATGAAATTGACTACTAATAAGTTGGACATGCTGTGGCTAATTTACCCTACATCTAATGTTCATGATATAATGACCCATGCTAACTCAGCTCCTGATCCACTTGTGAAAAAGTGAAGAGGTAGGGATGGTGTGCTATAATTTCACAAGTGTTCTACACATTTCAAATGTCAGAAATGACAAATGTTTGAATGAATTACAAAACAGCTCAGCTGTTACATCACTCACTTTGTTCCTCTTAAAAAAAAAGACCTGATGACCCTTGTTTTCCCTTGTAATAAGGTTTGACAAATGACAAATTATGTGAGGTTCAGATTACATGACATTTTTGTCCATTTCGACAGTTACTATGTCAGATTAGGTGATTATATTGTCTTACAATTGTGCTGTGATTTGGCCGACAGATATGACAAACTACACGTTGGTCCACAACCAATCATCTCTGGTTATCTTTCACAACATGCATGATGTCATTGAATTATTCTTGTCCTATCATCATTATTATCATTATAATTATAATTATTATTATTATTATTATTATTATTATTTCTATGGCTGTTCATGTCCCAGCCGAACTGTTTTTGTAGTAACATAAAGCGCCACCAGATGGCAGGGACTACATTTTCAGTACCGCATCCAAACAATGCAAGTCACTGAATCCTTCACAACAACTTCCTGCAAATGTTTCACAATAAAAGCCTCATTTAGAAAATTCTCTCAATGGAAACGTTAAGAGGCTTTTAATCTTAAATAGACACAGGAAGTGTGGAGTTTCAGATGATGGCGTGATGCATTAAACAGGGCAAACTGAGCAGATTTAAAATAAAAATAGAAAAATACAGAGGGAATGAGAAATAAAGGCCTGAGTCTGGAAATAAAGGTCCATTTCTAATGTAGTCTGTTTCAAAAGAAGCTGATAACGTCTAAAGTTGTGGTAAGTAAAAGCCCCACCACCATTTGTGAATTTTATTCCTTTATATCCTTCTCCATTATGAAGAAATAACATTCTTTGCTAGCCTGATGCTAATGGCAGTAGTCAATGGGGTAGTTAAAATGCCTGTGCTGTTTCACATCATCATTTTTCCTTTTTTACTGTGGCATAGTGGTAACATCCTGAAAGGAAATATCAAAAAGGCTTGGATGTTGTTCATACAGTTGTTCATACAGACGCAGTGTCGGTTGTCATCTACTATGACACACTACACTGGATAAAATGATGGATTATCGCACATGACAGTCATTGTCGTTCACAATCTGAGCCTAAACCATACGACGGCCGCGTCTTTCTGATATCGTGCAATCTGAACCCAGCATTAGCCAACACCTGATGCCTGAAATCTAAATAGATCAGTTGACCGTTGAAGACTTTTAACATCCACCTCAATCAACACTGTGGTCTATGATGAGGTGCCTCAAAAACTGCTGGATTTTCATGTATGCTGTGGACATTCTTACTCCCCAGAGAATAAATCTTAATTGTTTTGGTGACCCTCTGAACTATTCTGTAACTCCATCATCAGCTCGTAATCTCCACTTGTACAAAATGATTAATGAAATTTAGACCACAGCTCTGGGCTGAGTGATGCAGAAGGTTAAATATCATGATATTTTTGACCAAATACCTTGATATTTTACAGCTGACTATAATAATGATTTTTAATGCCAAGGACACATTAACTTAAAGACAGCTGAAGCAGGAACCCCCTGCTACATATAATTGTATAAAACTCAGGGTGCATTCACACGTGCCTTGTTTGGTTTGGTTCAATCAAACTCAAGTTTGTTTGCCCCCTAAGGGCGGTTCATTTGGGCAGATGTGAACACAGCAATCTCACTCAGGTGCGCACCACCTTCTTGAAGAGGTGATCTCAGTCTGGTTACAAATTAACTCTGGTGCAATTTGTACTTGGTGAAAATGTGTTCCAACCTGGATCTGAACTAACTGCAGTCCTATTACGCACTGTTTGGGTTAAACATGAGCATGTTACAGTCCTGGAGGATTATTAATGTGATCCTCCTCCTGTACTGCCTTAATATGCACATTCAGTGTATCCAATGCATCAACACATTGTTTTCTAGTTGGAGCTACGCCTCGTTTTCAAACTGTATGGTTTGACTAAAATGAACACTCACCTACTGTTATGTGCTGGACAATGATTTAGCATGAGCTAGCTCAGAACTGTACTGAACAGAACTTTCTGTACTGTAAATGTATTGTTATTTAATGAAAAGCCTGATTTATTTTTGCTAATAATGTGTCAAATTCATGTTAATGTGTAAATATTAAAAATAATATATATATATATATATATATATATATATACATATTCATTTTTGAAACAGATAGTAACTCTAAGTCAAGGCAAATAATAAAGCAGCTAAGACAGCTGGTAAATTCTAAAAATGACATCACTTTACTGTAATGCAGCCTTTAAAAACACAAGATATTATTATATCCAAATAATAAGACGATATTCAGTCTCATAGCACAATATTAATATCAATATATTGCACAGCCTTACAACAACTTGCCATGAAATTTACTGAGTACATGCATGAACCTGTGTCATTATGGACACTCAGTTGAGCTTTTCTTAAACTACACCATTTATTGAAATATCACATTATGCACACAATATCTTGTTATCTTACTCTTCTAACTTTTCTTTGAATATTCTTGTTCATATGGCAGTAAATCTTTTAAATTAAATAACTTCCTGAAGTGAATTGTTGCCTCACAAAGTGTCTTTATTCAAAAGGCGGTCTGAATGGGATTGCAGAAGCTTTTCCACACTGGCAGGAATATTTATGTATTGTCAGCATAACAATCATCAAAGTTAAATAGGGACCAAGGCCAGGTATTGCCCCTGAGAAACCCGAATCTATCATGTCTAACTCGGAATATTGAAACATGAGTCAGAATATTATGCAGCCAGTTCCCACTGTTATAAAGTTGCTTTCTTCCCCGCTACCTCTGCTGCAGCTTTAATATCAAACAGAGCAGATTTCCTTGACAGTGGCAGGTGATCCAACTCCTGCCCCCGGGCCTTTTGGCAAAATCCTTTGGATGCATCCAAAAACGTCATTATCATTCCCGTCAAAAGAGCCTCAATCTGCAACCTGAGCCTCTAAAGAGACTGTAGGATTACATTCATGCCAGGAACAGCATCTGATGCATGGCATAAATGCATGCTCATCAAATATCCCATTTGGTATCTCCTTTATGATCTATAACACAGTTTACAGATTGCGCCATAGCTGCTGGGTCTAACAATAAATGTAATGGAAGTGAAGGGTATAATGAGGATATGGAGGGAAGGTGGGAAGTGAATTTTCACTGCTGGCTTTATAGCTGATCAATATTCCTGCAGGCGAGCTGCTCAATGGCCTGTGGAGGGGTTTTTCATATAGTCAGGCGGGAAGGGTATGTTTCACCATCACTCTAACTGATCCTTACTATAATGATACTGGCTCATTTACTCTACTAATAATACATTACAGCAACACTTCATTCACTACTTACCATGATTTAAAATGTAAGTCTGGTAACATTCCATATTTATCCTTATGTCAATAAATCCAATGAAAGAGTCAAACCAACATTAAGTGCATCGACTAACAAGTATAGTGTGTATCTATAACCTGATGTATCTTCTTTTTCTGTGCCAAAGAGCTCCAAATATTGTCCAAAAACTATTAAAACACATCAGTGAGTCACACTGTGTCACTCAGTGATATGTTCCTTCATTACCATGAACACACACTGTAGTTTATTTTGACTGAATCGCACACACACCATCCTGCTGCAGAGTTCTGCAAGGGTGTGATTGTCAGGACTCGCTCCCAGCCCTGCGCCATAATGTGCAACATCACACCTGCTCTGCCACCCGCACATATGACCAATTAGTTCCACAACCCAACCTAACCCATCCAACACATTCTCACACCAACCTCGTCACATAAGTTTGCTCATGAACTTTCCATGTCAAGATAAGACATGCAAGGTACCCTTATTTATGTGTCTCATGTTACTGTACATTATAGTGTGTGTGCAAGGCAAGCAAAATGCCCCTGGTGGGATTAATAAAGCTGTCTGAATCTTTATCTTCAGCCTGTTACATGCATTGTCTGTCAAAGTACACTTCTGTTTTCGCAGGAAGTACACAGTTTGCATGCAGTCTCTATCAAAATTAATGCTGCGAATTGACGTTTTTTCCTTCAACAACAAATGCACATGGTTATGTTTGGCCAACACACAAACATGTTTGGTTGTTTTTTCTATTTGATTTGAAAACCACATGGTTGGGTTTAGGAAAAAAGAACTGGGTTTGGCTTTACAATCTTATGGGAAGTGAACACTGGCCTCCCGCCTGAAAGTTGGTGGTTGTTGGACCCATCCACCCACGCTCCAGCCCACCCTACTTAAAATTCCCTTGCCTTAACTTTAGTTGTCATCCTGCTGCATGTCACCCTGCTGCCGCCAGGCGCCGTTAATCAATAACGGCGGCTGAGCCTGAGTATCTGAGTATACAGTGCAGCCAAACAAATCAAGGGCTGACAATTTGTGCCATGATTTTATAAAGATCACTGAAGAAGACAGTCCAGCCTGGCAAAGATCAGCTGTCATGCTCTGTATTAACCCATTGAAACGTGAGCAACCTTGGCTTGATTTCTTTTAAAAACCTGGGAAGAAGGCAATGAGCAACGAAGGAAGAAATGACCCAAAAAATAGCAATAAATTAGTCGAATGAGAAAATAAAAAAGAAAATTATTTAAAAAAAGAGAGAAAAAAGAGAGAAAGAAAGAAAGAAAGAAAGAAAGAAAGGAACAAGGAAGTGACCTGGACAGAGTGCTTAAAAATCATAACAATTCTCTCACACAATTTGGAAATGTAATAATAGTAATAATTATAAATATAGTTTTTCCCAACTTTTTTTTTTATTTTTCCCTGTTTTTTTGACAAATAATGTTTCAAACATTTTTTTTTTTTGTGGAACATTTCTTACCAAGTTGCTCATTGCCTATTTTCCCATGTTTTTGAAAGAAATCATACCAAAACCTACTGTAAAGATGCCTGCAATAAATATTATAAAAAATGGCAGCATTTTAGCTTTAAAAAGTTGAAAGTAACCATAAAAACTCATCAGGATATATGCTAAAGGTTTTCCCAAGAAAAATCAGTAAATTATTAATCAATTCTACAATTTGTAATCAATCAAGATACATCACACCTGTCATATTAGCGGTGGTCCAAGCCAGTTTAGTGGAAAACTGCAGTGGTGTACCTCTGAGGAGTATTAAATGTGTTAACGTAAGCTCGGGGACATGCCGACACCGCTACGAGCCTGCACACTCCAGCATGGAGAAGCAGTGTGGGCACTGGAGCTCTAGTGTATGGCTTTCTGAAAGTCTGATAATAGCGATCGCTCTGCACTGCCTCTCCAGCTGCTCTGCTCCTGTGAGCTGAGGCGATCCAACACTAATGACTTGCTCTATGGTTACTGGGGCTTGGGGGAATGCTAGCAAGAATGGGAGGGAGCATGAGAGGGGGTGGAGGAGTTGGTAAGCCCTGATGGGGAGTTGTCAAAGATAGATGGCTTCATTTTGCCTGCTTTTCCTTCTGTTCTCCCTCCTAGCTGTCTCCGCTCATCCTCCCTCTGATGCCGTCTCTGTTGCTGAAGCTGACAAAGGTAAAAATTTGACTTTTGGCAACTGTACTTTGGCAGGAGCTTGTTAGTGCACTGCCCTCCAGGTGATCACCTTTAAAACAGGGCTGAGCCGGTGATGTGTTTGAAAGTGATGGATAATTAACAGCTTGAGCCCCACAAAGGAAAAACAAAGGGACATTTCATTTCAAAGAGTCAGCCCAGAGTTCCACGCTTCAGTCAACACATGAGCCACCTGCAATTTTTCAGCAGGAGCCTCTTTTGAAAGATTTATCCGCTGGCACCATACAGAGCAGTGAATATTCATATGAGCATATGTAACAAAGCCAAGAAGGCGGCGGTGCAGGTCTGACAAAAAAAAACAAAGATCAAGTGAACATAAAAACAGCACCGAAGTCAAACCCAAAGGCTGAATTTGTTTTCCTGAGAGAAGAGGAGGATGAGCTGGGAGGCTGAAGCAAGTAGAAACTACTCTGCCATCACTCCTCCTCTTTCACCTCTGATGAGCACGAGGAGCTTCTCATCCTGAGCTGGCCTACTTCTCCAAAGCTGCATGCAAGTAAAGTGTGAATTCTGGACTGCTTGCTTATCTTACCTTGCTCTGGGCTCAGGCTGCGAATATTGCTGGAATCGTCCATTGGTGTATTCCCAAAAGAGACAGAGCTCCATGTGCTGCTACAACAGGGATGGAGGGGCTGGCTTCACCCAAACTACCATCTGGAGAGCTACTACTGTCAGAGGCATGCCTCGCCCTGTGGTTGTCATCATCCGAGGTGTGATAGTAAATGCTTTGGGGGGGGATTTACTTATCCTTCCCTCTTTCTATTCCACCTTTCTTATAAAGTCTTCCTCTCTCCTCACTTTCTGTCATAAAAGCCCATCCTCTCTCTCTCTCACTCTCTGTGTGCTAGTGTGGCGAGTGGCAGCAAAGACAATAGTGTGGTCTTGCACACTTCTTCTTCTTCTTCTGCCTATACTGTACAGACTGGAGGGAAGGGGGGTGTTGCCCGAAGAGCTTTGGGAGCACGCTCAGCGCAGTCAACCACTCACGGCTCTTGTATGAGGGGGGGAAGCACTCGGTTCAAAGGCGATCACCTGGGAGAACGAGCGCTATTAGATGGAGAGGAAGCGAGGGAGAAGTGGAAAAGAAGATAGAGTAAAGGGAAGGGGGGGAGGGAGAATTGAAGGGGAGGAGCAGGAGGAAGAAAGCAACGAGAGGAAATGGACTGAAATGCATCTGCTGAGATAAAGGGGAGGAGAGTGAAGAGAACGAGGGAAGAAAGGGATGCGCGAAGCATGAAGGAGGCAAGGTGGCTGTGATTTGCAAGTAGCAAAGAGCAGCAGCATTTGGTGCGCATGTTTTATTCAGCGCTCAGCTTCTGAGAGAGCCAGGCACGGATGGGTTTGTCCCAGCAGTTGGCCAAGAAAGAGAGAGACATATATGGGGGACATAAGATGAACTTCTTTCCACTTCTATGATTTGGGTCTAAAGCCAGTGGGACAGGAAGCAGCCTTAAACTTGTGATAGAAAGAGTCTGTGGAGATTTGATGCAACTTCTAGGAAAGTCTTGCTTTAAAGAAGGGCTGGGTGGTATCACAGGAAATTAATTGTCAATTTTACCTTGACACTTGCAAAGCTACTTTTTGACTTCATGTCAAATCAAATTTTCTCAGTGATAAGAAAAACTGTCAGCCAAACAATTAAGTGATTTCTCTACCTTGTGTGAGGTAGAGAAAGAGAATTTAATTTTTTTTTTAAAAATAATAATAATAATAGTAATAATAGTAGTAATAATAATAGTGATAACACTAAATAAATAAAGGGAAAAAAATATATTAAAAAAAAGTGATTTGGGTCATATTTTGCATTTCTCTGTCTTGGCCTCTTTCAGTCGGCTCTCTGGCTCTGTCAGTAATTCAAAAACAGAATTCCAAAATATATTTTTCA
Organism: Epinephelus moara; assembly: GCF_006386435.1. Lineage (NCBI taxonomy): Eukaryota > Metazoa > Chordata > Actinopteri > Perciformes > Serranidae > Epinephelus > Epinephelus moara. The sequence goes on along the minus strand of NC_065521.1, from coordinate 8,211,477 downwards.
CTCAATAAAACCATAATAAATAAAATACATTCATATAAACAATAAAAATAACAGACCTAAATGTAAAATTTTCTTTTTGGGACATTAGAACATGAACATGTCCTGCAAATAACACATGACTTTAGTATGTTACTCTCTCTCCTCTCTCTTCCTACTTAATACTGTTCTCTGTTTCTCTGCACTTTAACAGCCCTTGTTGTGTCTATTTCTCTAGTGCCCACTACAAATCCAGCAAATATATACATTCTATAGGGAAGACATCTGAGAGACGCATCAAGAAGTGCAGTGTAGCCAATCAGAGGCGGAAGAGGGCGGGCCTTGCCAAGAAAAGCCAATAGCAAAGCAGCAAGCAGAGCTAACTGAAGGATTAGTATGTGATGTCATACGGAAGTGCTTCCCTCGTCTGCATGCCTCGATGTGGTGCTGGCATCAGTCACATTACTTCTCCTCAGTTTCATTATCCTTACTTTTATCCAGACCTCAGCAGAAAAACAGTCCACTGCACTCCAAAGCTTTTCCTAAGAAAAAGAGCTTCTAGCTTTTGTGGACGCTATCGTGCCACTCAGTCAGTTAATCAACTTCACTACTGAAAAGCTATTTGAGTCAGAGAGTAGTAACGTTACCACCACGCTACTGAGAAATTGAGTTAAGTTAGTAAGCTACTTGTAATGTGACTGCCCAACACTTCCTACCAACACCTCTAAAACTCACTAGACTTCATTTTTATCTTAAAATGTCATTTGTGGTTTTTGAGGGAGTTATGTGTTTAAACCTTTACCTCAGATTCATATCGGTAAAGTTTTGGTTAATTGCCCAGCCCAGGTGTGAAAGTTACATCACAAAAACTATATCAATCTTCCAAAAGACAGTTCAAGCCTTTCTAAAAAGCTTTGTGGACTTAACTTTGCTTACAAACTTATCCTACAGTTTATCAGTGCACTAGTGCTCAATGAAGTGGTTACATCATTACATACTGTGAACAAACCACAAGTCCTTAGTCAAAATGTTATTCAAGGTCACAATGTTAATATAATCAAATATCCAAATATGCCATGTACAATTTTAGGGAAAGATGAATACAATGATATGCAAAAAATGTATAACGACACTATCTGATGTTGTGATGCACTTGTAAAATTGTGGTGTCTTTAAATTGAATAATTCATTGATCATATAGCTTCAGTTAAGTACTGGAACAGAAACATAATGGATTACAACTACAAACTATGAAACTTTTTTTCCCGACTTTAAAAGCTTCTTAACAGACCCTTGCTTCTGCTGACACTGACTTCTGTATGTATGTCTTTGAAGCAGTTGATCTTTTCTTGGAGAGTAACAGAACAGAGGACAGTTCTCCTTCTCTGCTATGGGAAACCATAAAAGGATTCATCACAGGCAAAATGACCTCATACTCAGCTCATGCTTATAAATGACACATAGGGCATCAGAAAGCACTAGAAGAAACCAATCTTGCCAATCTTGACACTTGTTCTTCAACTAATCAGTCACCTGAACCTTACAAGGAAAGACTTAAACTCTAGACAAAGCTTAACCTCTTGACAATGAAAGAGTCTAAAAAACCTCTGCTCTGCTCTTGAAGTGCTCTATATGAGCATGGGGACAAAGCAGGCCAGCTCCTGGCTCATCAGTTGAAGGCTAGAATGGCTTTTAACCAGATCACCTAGACATGTTAAAGCACAGGCCCTCGTATGTCTAATCCCAATGAGATCAATAATGCTTGTGAAACATTCTATACACAACTGTCCACATCAGAGTCCGAATGTTAGATTTTTTTTTTCTTCATTAGACATACCCTGAAATTTTGCAGATGAGCTACAGATAACAGATGCCCCCTTACAGTTGTCTGAGATCACTAATACAATCAAATCAGTGCATAATGGTAAATCTCAGGGGCTGGCTCCGCCACTCCTTGAGATGTTTGAGCAATCACGCAAACTAAAATCTTTGCCACCCACTCTCACTGTGGCCTCCATTGCTCAGATCCTCAAGAAAGATGAAGACCCTCTAACCGTCCCTCATGTTGTCCATGATAGCTGCTATCCAATAATGTAAAGAATCCTTGCTAAATCTTTTGCTTTTGGAGTCTATACATAGTATATGTTCAGTTATATTGGAAGATCAAACAAGGTTCATTTAGCAACACATCATTTACTAATGTCCAAAGGCTTCTTGGCATCATACGTACTCCGACTTCTACTGAAGATCCTTAGGCCCTGATCACACAGAAAGCATTTTAGCAGCTGGAGGTGACTCTCTGTAACTGTTTTTAATGAGAATGAAGCTTGCTGTTTTTGCATTGCAACGCACCTGGTGTTTCTGCAATCTAGGCGCGTGGCAATTTTGCCGGAGTGCTCTAAACTCCTTGAGTTGAAAAAACGTCAACTCAGTGCAGAAAAGCGGCCCACGTCATCTCTGCTGTTTTCCCATTGTCCAATCAGATGATATGAGAGGTGGGCTTTCTATGGTGGTCATGACAACAAGTTTACAGTTAGTAAACAATGGAGGAGAAACTGGTGGTGCTCCCTGTGATCCACCCTCTTTTTAGGGTCTCATGTACCCACACAGATCTCCGTTTCCCCGTGTGGTATGCCTCGTTTTGCAACCTGTAAAATGCTTTCTGTGTGATCAGGGCCTTAAGTTGTTGTATCTGTTGACACCAAGAAAGTCTTTGATAGAGTGTAATGGACTTATCTGGGGGTTTTTTTTATCCAAAATGGTTTGACTTTGGAGACAGTTTCACCTCTTAGATTCAGTTGCTTCACACCTCTCCTCGACCATCTGTGTGCATAAAAAAGCTACTTAATGGAAATTAAGGGTGAAAATCTGGATTCAAGGAGTTAAAAAGATTAGATTATATTGAAATGTATTGTCATTGCATAAAGTACAGGTACAGAGAGAATGAGATGTTTTTGTTGTTGTTGTTGTTGTTTTTTTGTTACCAGAGAAGAAAAGAAAAGAAGACGTGGGTCTTTATTCAGCTATCGAGTGTAATTATGAGAAAGACTGGATCTGTCATCAGTGTTCCTGATGCTTGGCCCATACTAGGGACTTAAAGGAAACTGATACCTCTGGTGTATCTTATAATACAATTTCTGTAATATTCTGTGGTTTTAATAGAGATTTTCCATACTTCAAATTCAGTTTCAAAAGCTTTTCTGTCATAGAAAGTAAATAATGCACTTCTGACAGAAACACTGAATTGTCAGTATCTGTTGTCAGCAGGTTCAGTCTAAATAGCTTCGTACTGGCTAACCATATCATAGTGGTTTGGTAACAGTACAAACACATAGTGTCATGGTAGTCAGGGTACATCACCTTCAAATAAAGAACACAATTTACAACACTTTCAACAACTTTCAGCTATTGCATGAATATTATAGCCTAGATTGCAAATTGTCTCATCTCATGCATGCTTCATGAGGCAGGAACGACTAACCTTCGCTCTTCTGAACATGCATTTTCAAAGACCCTAAGCTGCTCTTCAGCCTCCACAAAATCATAATATAGAACCCCAGGTGCTGCATTTGAACATGCGCTTCAACCAAAAGTCAAGCTTCATTTATCTATCAGAGTCTTCTTTGTACATTAGCGTGCAACACCTCCTGCTGCATGAATGAGCTTTGGGCATGCTACAGTAGCTGTCCACTGAGTCACAGTATAGTATAGCAACAGGACCTGTTTTACACAGCCAGGGCCTCAGGCCATCTCTGACACAGCTACACACTGCATGAAAAAAAAAATGGAAGCAGTCCATAAGGGCTAGTCTAATGGTCTCCTAAGTGTGTTTGCATGTGTTTGGGTTGGTAGTGAGGGTTGGGATTAGGGCCCTGAGGGATGTTAAAAGGCTTTAGCTGGGGGTGCGGGGCTGTATTATGGTGCTTTCTCTACCATTTCAGTGGGACAGATTATGTAAAATATGACTATGGCTGGGGAAGAGAGGCAACAACATGTTATATGAGCATCAATAAATTAATGAAAATGATTAGCTAGGATGTGTGCATAAATATAAAATAAATGTTGAATGTACACACAATGTAGTGATCAATTCACACGTCCTCATATTCATAATAACCCCACATTCAGCATGGTAATAATGGAAATGGTAACATAATGATGTGTAGCAAGCTAATGTGTACCATATACATCATTACATTGCATGTATATGATAAACATTAACCCTAACCCTAACCCTAACATATGCTAATTAGTGCTAAGTAATTACTGCTAAGTAGTAAAAAAAATATGGCAATGTCGATGCTGGCTGATTGGCCAAGAACCATCCCAATAGCTACACTGCTAGTGTACTGCAGCTAAAATGGGACACAGATACATAATTGCTTTTCTATTAAAAAAAAGGCTCAGTGATTTCCTAAAATAGCTGGTCACTGCAGCTTCAAACAAACGTTACTTAGACAGGAGGAAATAAGGCATTTGTTGGAAACTATCTTTAGCGGTGGATTAATCCACATTTGGTTCTCTAGTATGTTTTTGTGGCAGCAAGATCTGTAACAGTGTGTGTGGTCACGGTGATGAAGAAACATGTCACCCAGTGAAACACTGTGGCTCACTGGTGTGTTTTAATAGTTGTTGGATTTCAATGGACAATGGAGCTCTATGGCACAGAGGAATAAGATATATCAGGCTTTCATACACATACAATACTTGTGAGTAGATACACTCATAGTTGGTTTGTAATTTGATGAGATTTGTTAACAATAAGGCAAATATAGAACATCATCAGACTTACCTTTTATCTTTGACACTCTGACCCTTGACAGTTTATTGAAAATGTCTGGATTTACATATCTCCCATTATTCATGATCCCAGAGGGTGATTTCTAATGACTTTAGTAATCTCATGGTATTTCCTCTAGCACCACTATCAGGCCAAATCTGCCACCTGTACACATAAAATGTCAATGTCTAATGAGCACATTGCCATAAAATGAACTGAGCATATTCATGCTCCCCAGACGATAAACACTAATCATTTTCTACATTACATCAGATTTCCTCTGAGACCACCTTCAGGTCTGATCTTTTATGATGCGCACAAATATAATGGGCTGATTTGCATACCATTTTATGTAGATATTCAGAGGCTCTAGCAGCTGAATCCTAACGTTTTTGATGACCGCTGATTGTTCAGGTAGAAATCTCTACTTGTACACAGGGAATTATGTCTGAAACTCTAGTTTCCCCCTCCCCCAGCTCTATGATGAGGAAGCAGTGCCGATAATCTGTGTAATGTTATAGGCGGCAGCTGAACCATTTTGGCTTCATGTGCCACTGAGTAACTCTCATAGGACTGTATGGGGCCCTGCGTTCAAGGCTGTATCCAGGTCTCTCAATACATCCATAGTATGTAAGTGTCCTACATTTATGCAGCTACATTTTACATGGCAGACAGGTATCTGGTACGTTGTAAAATTATTCTTTGGCAGAAAAAAATATAAAATCACCAACCTTCATTACTACTGCAATGCATTTAGCAAAGCAAAGTTGTAGGATATTACTGTATTTTGTGGGAGACAGGGTTGCAGCCCACCCATTAAGCCCAATCAAATCTGTACTCACCTTACAGATTCCTGAGCAACTGCACATGCACTCAACTGTAGTGTCACCATACTGCTTTTATGGAATAGAATTATCATCTGGAGGTTCTGATAAGGTGATCAGCTAGTTAGGCACATTTCCATATCTGCAAGTTCAATATAAATCGACACTGGTGTACTTTTTCACAAAGGTAAGAGTTGTCTACACAGCTGGACATTTTCTTACAATAGGAAATTCATTGTGAATTCATTGTGTTCATTGTTAAATCCAAAAGTAGATCAGGAGCCAGAGTCTTCAGCTATCAGGCTCCTCTTCTGTGGAATCATCTTCCTGTTACGGTCCGGGAGGCAGACACCGTCTCCACATTTAAGACTTGACTTAAGACTTTCCTCTTTGATAAAGCTTATAGTTAGGGCCGGCTCAGGCTTGCCTTGGACCAGCCCCTAGTTAGGCTGACATAGGCCTAGTCTGCCAGGGGACCTCCTAGCGAAGGTTAGGAGTTAGTTAGTGACATGGTATTCACTGAGCACCATCCTTCTCTCTCTCTCTGCATGTCACTAACTCGGCTTCTTCTCCGGAGCCTTTGTGCTCCACTGTTTTGCAGGTTAACTTATATCACAGCGGTGCCTGGATAGTGTGATGTGTGTGGTTGTGCTGCTGCCGTGGTCCTGCCAGATGCCTCCTGCTGCTGCTGCCATCATTAGTCATTAGTCATACTTCTACTCTTATTATACACATATGATTATTGTCACATATATATACTATCATATATTAATATATACCTACAATATATTGTACCACAATAGCCGTAATTATTATTGTAATATTATTACTTAAATTAATGTTGTTGTAAGCTACTGTTATTACCTGCATCTCTCTCTGTCTCTCTTTCTGTCTCATTGTGTCATGTGGATTACAGTAAATTTATTATGTTGATCTGTTCTGTACGACATCTATTGCACGTCTGTCCGTCCTGGAAGAGGGATCCCTCCTCAGTTGCTCTTCCTGAGGTTTCTACCATTTTTTTCCCCGTTAAAGGTTTTTTTTTTTTTTTTCCGGGAGTTTTTCCTTATCCACTGTGAGGGTCCAAAGGACAGAGGGATGTCGTATGCTGTAAAGCCCAGTGAGGCAAATTGTTATTTGTGATATTGGGGTTTATAAATAAAGTTGATTGACTGATTGATTGACCTGGAGGCATGTTGATGATGAAAAGCTGAGTGATTTTTTTGTCTGTCTCTCTGGGTCATGATTCAGCAGCAGGCCACTGTTGCTATTTGAAGGCTGTGGACACATGGTTATACGCAGGAGCATGAATGGCTACTCGTCAATGTGAGTCCTTGAGCCTCATGGAAAACACTTGATGTCACTTCTATGTCGCCTGTGCCACCCTGTCCATTATCGAGCAGTGCAGCAGGTTATCTCCTGAGCTCTTGTAAAAGCACCGAATTGATAAATTTGCTGTGGAGCAACGACTGAGAGAACACCGATCTATAGTCTGCTGGCCAGCCACCGGTGTCAGTGATGTGGGAGAACAAAAAGCAGCTACTACAGACACTTTAAAACCTGATATGAAGTCTTAGAAACCACAAAGACACTGTTAGGATCACCAGGGTGCCTGTTTCTGTTTTTTTTTTTTGAGCCCACTTTTTCCACTGTGAGAAGCCAAGCAGAATGTCGACTGATTGACTCACAAGGGAAGGTTGCACTTCAGCAGTGGGAGCAAAAAAAACTAAAATGCCACTGATGACTAAGTTTCCATTTAAAACTCACTCATAAGACTAAAATGTAAGTGGATTTTGACAAGCAAGTGTGAAATTAAGAGGCAATGCCACAGAAATTTCAGTAAAATTTGCCATTCCCATTAAGTCTTTCTAATTCTGGGTCTACACTATGATTTGCATAAAATTATAATGTAGGGTCTGAAGATTCTCTCATCCTTTGGCACACACAATAGGCTGTGTCCCACAGTATGCAGGCCCTCTCCTCGGCGTCTGGGGACTGCCACACTTGGGCCTGGAGAGAGATGACTAATGGATTGATTGATTGATTGATTTATCATTGTCATTTACAGTCATTACATACATCACAAATTACAAAAGATGCACACACAATAAAGCTTATTTACACTGTTGTCCTCTGTGACTGTTACACGATTTTCATCCTGCAAAATGCCTCGCGGAGACTATTGTAATCTTTTGAGTGTTCATACATGGCGACGTGTCTTTCTGTCAGCGGGAGTCCTGCCAACTGTGTTACGACCTGTGTGTGCACACCACAAGATTTCTTCACCGAGTCTTCGCCGAGAGAGCCCCAGATAACGCGGTGAAGTCACCAAACTACGTTTTTTAACTTGGAGATGACACATTGTAAAGGCATGGATATTCTTCCCAGTGTTGAATCAGATATGCCTCCAGGGCCTGGGTCCAAACACAAGACGTTCCCCTTGATCCTGTGGATCCTAGCGACTTTATATAAAAACAAGCCAAAAGTCACAGCTAATAAGCTGACCTGGCAACCCTGCTTGTCCTCCTCACATTTCTTCCGTCCTCCTGTGTGCTGACATGGGACGTATCCTGCCTCTCATTGGCTGATGCTCTTTGTCAGTCGTGTCAGACTTCTCCAGTTTTCTAGCATGCCAGATATCCAGTCCCAGTCACAAACGAGGGGGCGACATGCTCATTGACTTGTTCACACGAGGACTCATCGTGACAGACTATCTGCCGACTCACCTCTGACCCAAGGTGGCTCTCAAGATCCTCTGCGACGTCAAAATCGCGGTGAAAATCATGTAATGTGAACTAGGCTTAAGTCTCTGACTTAACTCCTTAGCCCCTCCCTCCTACATTCCCTCCACTACACCCTCTCATTATATACTATCCCCACCCCCACCCCTACCACCCCCATCCTCAACCTCAATCACACCCAATTTCCCCTCAAGTGACCCCTTTCACAGTACCACACAGACACCAGCACCAACACACTCATCTGTACAGTATTAGCCACATTAACCCCTCTCACTCGAGCTTTTCACCCCTTGAAGACATGGATGGATTACTGAATGGCCCTAAGAGGCACAGGCCTTAGGGGCCCAAAAAGTGTCAGTGTTTGTTTGTTTGTTTGATTGTTTTCTCTCTCTCTGGTTGTCTGTCTGTTGGTTTGATTTATCTCTTGTTTTGTTTTTTCGGATTATGTCTCATCATTTAGGGACTCTTTAACCTCTTCTGTCTTCTAGTATTGTAAGTATTGTCTTACACTTGTATTGCATTTTATTGCACAAATAAGAATGTAATAATAATAACAATAATAATTTGCTGAAAATCTATCTTGGATAGTGACAGAGCTCTATTATGCAAAAATGTTTGTCTTTTTGGGAGAGGCTTTGACATGTTCAGCAAACTGTTTCTTACATGTTATGAGTAGGTATGGGGGAAAGATGGAAGTTAAAAACCTCACCGAGATGAGTGGAGGGGCCAGCTGTGGCCTCCATGGATTTCTTATTAAATGTGTGTATTTGTACGTGTGTGTGTTTGTGTGTGTGAAGTGCACGTGGCCTGAAGCAAATGAAAAGAGGTAAAGCTGATACTCCAGTCCATCCAGGGTTAAGTTGAGGGTCACAGAGTTAAAAAAAATGCTTCCATTGAAGAAATAATGTCAGGCAATTGAATATGTGCTATAAAAGATATGAGCACTGACAAGCTATTGGATACAACAGGATCAACTTTGTATCATGTAGCAATTCAAATAATCATTTTTGCTTTGAAATGCAGAAACTTTCCATTATACTGCATGCATTGCAACCCCTGGGACTACAAAATGAAGCCAATTCAGAGGTACCAGAAATGGCAGTTCCTCTAATGGCCACTTGAAGCTGGCTCAAAGAGTGAGTCAATTCCCATAGACATTAACCTTTGGTGTAACTGCACTCTTCTAACTAAACTGGCAGCTAGCATTAGGTTGAGCTTCGGTGTTAATTTGACAGCTATTTTAGATTTAGTCTAAGTCTTGAAATGAAAATGATTATTAGTTTTTGTCACATTTTAGACATTTTATCTGTCATAGTATTAGTCAACAAAAAATAATGACATTTTAGTCAACTTTAAGTCATTTTGTCTATATATTTTTTTTTTTTAATCTTTAAACTAATCTAGTTAAGATAATTCATGTAAATCAGAATTAAGGTGACAGGTTGTCTAAAAAAGTCATTTAGAAATTTCTTTTCTACAGCTACAAAAAAATCTACACACAGTTTTTGAAAGGTTTTAGGGGTAATTTATGAGCACACACGACATTATTTGAAAGCTTAACATCTCCTGCGGGGATGATATGTGAAGTCTGGTGGCCAGTGGCTGCTTGCTCCGTTGCCATTCAGCGGCTAACAAGCGGAGCTTACTGCTAACAGGCAACGCTGCAGCTAACAAACTCCACAAATCCATTCAATAGCTCCACCATCCACAGTCAGACACACACGGTTGATCATTTACTGCTGAATTACAGCTCACAGTTCACAACAACAGCTGACACTGCACAGTGTTTATGCTGGCAAGTGAAACATCTGGCACAGACTATTTACTGGAATTTGCCAGTCTGTCGCTTATGCGGCATTTGAAGATAACTGTGAGCACAGCCGTTCTTAGCTTTCAATGTCCGTCATCAACAAAAATGAAACATAGATTTCTTCTTAAATTTTATTATCATGATCTATTTTTAGCTTGTCATCGTCTTGTTTTGGTATGAAAAAAAGGTCACTGACGAAAAATTTTCATCATAGATTTTATCAAAGAAATTAACACTGATTAGCTCTCTTGTCGCTCTTGTCCAACTGTCATTCCTGGCTCAAAAAAAAGACAAACACAAAATAACAAGATGGCGACTGCTACAATGCCAAACTTAACACTTCAAAATAGGAGTCCACAAACCAAACCATGATGGCTGACATCACAGTGGTTATGTCTGTACTCCATCATAAATAAAAGTCATGTAAAATTTTGAATACTGAATATTTTGCCAAGTAAAAGCACACAGGAATACTTTTCTTTAAGTATCGAAGCTCTGACCTGTGAGGTAGAACTTAGATCGGGCCCAAAAAATCCAGCCCGACCCGGCCCGAGCCCGTGCACGTTATGTCCGGGACCGGCCGGCCCGTCCAATTAACTGTAATTATGGGCCCGAGCCCGATTTAAACCTGACATTTTTCAATAAGTTGGCTGTTATAATTAAGAGTATCAAACCNCCCCGCACCTCATTCAATCCCAAACATGCCATTAACTCACAGAACATTGACATTATAACAGAACATTTACTGCAGGGTCGCTACAATACATAGCCTATAACATTATCAAATCATAGCTTTTTAAAAAAAAAAAAAAAAAACGTCATATCTGACCGGCCCGGCCTGGTCCCGTCAGAGGGAGGGGGGCTCGTCATATCTGACCGGCCCGGCCTGGTCCCGTCAGAGGGAGGGGGGCTCCCGGCTCAACCCGGCCCGCGGGCCCAAGCCGGGTCGAGCCGGGAGCCCCCCTCGGGCTCGGGCAGAGAATCTATGCTCTACTGTGAGGCATGAGCGTCGCAACCATTACTCTGGAGGGGGACGAGTCCCCCCCACTTTTGAAAATCGTTCGTTTGGACCCCCCACATTTTCCTCGAAATGTGAAGCCGACCGTAGGCTAATCATCTCTAAGCTATCACTCAGTGCTCTTTCCATTGCTTCGCTATGAAATCCATTCCACTTCCTCACTAAGAGAATGCCATACCAATGGAAATCCACTCCATGTTTTCAATGTATTTTAGGGTACTCCTCACAGCTCGCGTGCACACACTCACTCACGAGAGATCGAACGAACTAAAAACTCTCACACACCATTCATGAGATGGGGTTTGATGGATTAAATTAAATCAGCCATGGACATTCGGAGTTTTTTTTTTTACAAAGAAGAGGAAAGTAAGGGGATTTATGGTTGTGCGCTGTAGACCCTACGCACGCAGCCTTCGCCGTTGTGAGCATTTTTACCTCTGCGGTGGTCTTCTGGCTCATGGACTTCTCATGACTTAGACTTACTTTATGTCCATCTCCATTATGAAGAAGTAATATTGTTATTGCTAGCTTGATGCTAATGGCAGTACTCACCAGGCTGATAAAGTGCCTGTGCTGTTTCACAACAGCATTTTTCCCTTTGTACTCTGTGTGGTAACGTTCTAAAATATCTAAAACGCTGGGGTGTTGTTGACATACAGTTGTCCACGGCAGCAGATCACTCTGTGTTCCTATTGGTCAAAGTGACGACTGTGACGAGAGCTAGTCATGAATGACAAAAAGAAAATCAAACATGCTAGACTTTCTGTTGGAACGCAGTGAGGTGTCCCAGACGGGGCGTCGGTTGTCGTTAACTATGACACACGACAGGAGATGAAACGACGGATTATCGTGTACGACACTCATTGTCGTTCATGATCCATGCCCACACCGTGCGTCGCGTTGCTGCATCGGGCTAGAATAGGGCTGATATCGTGTAGTGTGAACCAGGCATAAATAATATTTCTTTGGCTTTTTAATAAACAGTCGCCAGTGGCGTGTGTGTGTGTGCCTTATAACTAGTGACTAGTGAGCACCAGGGCCCGTCACAATTTTAATGCAGAGTGACGTTTCAATCCTCGAAACAAGCCTTTCGAGGCTCAAAATGTCACTCTGCATTAAAATCCTGCTAAAAGGGAGCTGCTTATGTGCGGACTTATTTGTTTTCTACTTTACCAGATGTTTCTTTGATTGAGCACCCACTCCATTGGATGTTGGGATGTGTGTGTCTTTTGTGCTGTTTTGGAAATGTGACTGTGTTGTTCATTTCATGTCATTCATGTACAGCATGGTGAAATGAAAAGGGTCAAGTCATTTTTTGGGTCAGTTTGTGTTTCCAAAAATTTGATATCTTCCATTGTTGTTTCAACAGCCAACTGTGCAACTGTAAAGTCATTCGTTATGATCTATTATTAAAAACATGGTCTGAGCTTCATTTAAGGATACTGTATATCCTATGTGCAGGACTTCAGGGAGACTGCCCTTTGCAATGCATTTTCTCAGAGGTTTTTAAAATAATAGGCTATACAGTATGTAGCTGGAATTAAAATTACCCAGTATGTGTCAACGCATATGTCTCTGCATCAGTATAGCACCATTCGCTGCAACCTCTAACCATCCTATTTCCAGACATGATACACAGTCACTGAAGCAGCACACACTGAGAGACATTGACAGGACATTAAGGTCCATCATTGCTCCCGGTGAAGATAACAAACATTTACACCTTGGTTTTCCAGAGGTGTATGTCCAGGAACATGCAAGGTAACCCTTAAAATGTATATAATAAATAACTCTGGATGCCCAGATAAACAGGGGCCCTGGAACAAGCCTGGGTAACGGAGATTGGTTTGAAAACCCGTGCTGTTAGCTGTTTGCTGTTGCTGTTATCAGGGCCTATGGAAATTCTAACAACTCCATTGCTTCCAAACAACTACATATGCAGACATTGTTTCACTTTCTGTGGTCTGCAGAAGCAGAATTAAAAATGTCGGAGCTGTGTAAGGTGATAGTAGAGCAGTGATTTACAGCTGTGTGCATCCCGTGCAGAAAAAACGACACTTTGACAAATGGCTCCATCTGTAACTAGCCGGCTTTAAGAGGATGCTGTAACACATCCAGACAACGCAAATAAAGCAGCTGTGATTGGTCGTTTAGAGAGCAACCATTATCTGGTTTTACCCTGTGCTGAGAGGCATCTCATTATTTTCCTCTCAGAGAGAATAAGTCTGCATCATCAGCAGTGTTAGCTACTGCCTGACTCACAACAGCTAATGAGACCAGAGCGGCATCACTCATTAGACAGAGAGACAAAAGAGTTGTGCGGTCAGCTGGCTGGCTGAAACCACAGGGTTGATCTGGCCTATTTATCCATGTACATAATTAATATGTAGTGTGTAGACAATGTAGACTATATTCAGATGTCAAGGGGAGTGGTTAGGTTTCAATAAACAGGGGCAGCGTTAGCCTGAAGACCTGGGCAAGTGTAGGATGTCATTTCAAATCCAGCCAAGCAGCGGGGAAAAGTGGAGAAAAGCCTTGGGTTGAATACAAATCAACATGCCATCATCACAAGGAGCAACCATGAAAACAGCTAAAATATGTCACCAATATCTCATTTTATGATTTTAATATCTCATTTAGAGTACCATCAAAGGAGAAAGCATATAATGTTAGCCACTAATCAGCCCCTCCACCAAACCAAAACATTAGTTATATTGACATACTATACGTTTATATGCAGCCCTGTCTCCTACAAATTGTGTTTATATAAAAATAATTTGAAATAGCAAACACGTTTGAAGGAAACACAATTCTGAGCAAATTACATTTTCTATTGAAAAAATAAGGAAATGTTGCTAATTGATATACCTGGCCAGTCACAAAAATATTAATACTGACGTATCAGCAAAATGTTATCAGTGTATTTAATTTGTTTTCTACCAAATAGGCAATCTTGCAATATCAGCCCAGTCACCTAAAGAAAATGTTGGCATTGTACTTTTCTGCATACCACAAATACATTACATTTCCATGTTTCCAACATTTCTAAAGGGATGTAGTATACAGTATAAGCTGACTTTGTCATCAGGAGGTGGAGGGGATGGTGGATGGCCTGCCAAGCTGCAGACCACTGCAACTCCATAAACAGCAAAAACTGGTTGTGATTTAGCGAGTAACTGCTGTGTTTCCATCAGCTTCTTAGCCACAAAACGTTAAGTGTTTTGTAGAAAATCATTACTACAAGAGGATAGAAATAGAGTCATGTTTCCACATTGACACACTGGCACTCATTGACTTATTGCTGTTTTTCCAGTGGGGATAGCTCCACAAAAAGAGGTTGTTTTTTACTGAAACGTCACTGCTGTGTTTGTTTGCTTTGATTGTGCCCCCCAAACCGGCATTTTAAGCCAAAATATGATCTTAACCTAACATAAGCAAGTGATTTTTGTACCTAAACCTAATTATATGTTCATTACAGCTTTGTTGAAATGTAAAGTTTCAGCATATCTGCTACATAAAAACGTGCAAATGTAACTCACACACCTTTGCAGAAATGTACAATGCCATTTTTTTTCTGGCAATTGGGCTTTGCAAGACATTGTCTTCTTGTAGTGACTCCAAGTCATTGACTACTTTCTGTGAATCCAGTGTGGTACATAAAGAAAGTCTGCCATTAACTCAAAGAAACGTAGTAATATGGCAGCACGGTGCAGTGGTTAGCATTGTTGCCTCACAGCAAAGAGGCTTCCTAGTTCAAAGCCTAGGGTAGGGGAGCTCTTCTGTGTGGAGTTTGTGTTTTCTCCAGGTCATCCAGCTTCCTCCAACAGGCTTAAGACATGCAGGTTAATTGGTGACTCTAAATTAGCCATAGGTGTTAATGAGTGTGATGGTTATTTGTCTCTATGTGATAGTCTGGCGAACTGTCCAGACCCCCTGCAGCCCCTAACAGGATAAGCAGTTACAGAAAACGAATGAATGAATGACTTTAGTAGTACACAAATGTAAATTCTAGGAGATATATTGAATCCATCCATCCAATATCACTGTGTAAGCTTAATATTAACTGTAATAATATGTTCACAAATATGGATAAATGTCCATCACAATCTCCTAAAACCAAAGCTGATGTCCTGAGATCACTTGTTTTGTCTGATCAACAGTCCAAATATACTTTACTATCACATAATACAACAAAGCAGCAAATCCTCGCAGTGTAGAAGCTGGAACTGTAGGGCATGGTTTGAGTTGTTGAAAAATTATGGTTAAACAATTGCCAATATTTTTTGTGATTAACTGATTGACTAATCGATTAAACAACCAATCTTTTCAGCTCTTAGTGGTAATAAAACTACATTTTGACACAGGTCTTTCTATAAGCAAGAAAATATAAGCTCTGCTTAGGATCTATAAGCTCAAGATAAGGTAAAATGCAAAAATCATTTTATTTTATTTATTTTTTTCACTTGCATAGAACAAATGTGTAATTAATGAAATTACCACACTGTAATTGTCACACAATTCAGGGTCTAGGGCCCCAGAGGAGTTGCCCATTTTGTACAGTCAGTAATGCAGCCTTGGTTAATGCTGTTACAGTGACTACTAAACTACTTCTGTTACTGGTGTCAGCCAAACTGCACATGTGAACAACACTGTACCAAGAAATAAAGGAACTACTCTAAATGAGATTCTTTAATATCAAGGGTGAACACTGGTATCAAGTTAATGTGCTGTTTGACATCATCCAAACTCATGAGATTCTCTCAATATGACACAGCGCCCTCTAGTGAGTAAAGATCTCCCTCTTACTGTCAGCTCTTTGCCTGTCCCTCTGTGTCCTCAGAAATCCAAAGGCTCAACAGGGAGGGTGAGATCATTACAACTCCTGCAATGTCCCATAACATCACAGTTCGCAGGATATTGTGTGTTGTACTTTTTTTTTTAAATAGGCTAAGTATTGTTGGAATGCTTCATTTCTAAAGCTTTCATTCTTAACAAACACCTCTTTTTTGTGCACCTAATATAATAACATATAATATAACATAACCACGCTTAAACAGTGAACCCTTTTCATTACAGTCATGATCCTGTTCTTTTTTGGAAGGTAACACTTTGGGGTTTGCTATCAAGAAGTAAGAATACATTTAAGTAGCTTAATAACACAGGCACAAACACGGCAAGTCATATTGTAATCCACTTTATTGAAATCATGATAAATATTTTATTGAAGTTTCGGAGAAGGATTGCAATGACTAGCTAAAACATATAGTTGCTTTAAGTTTAATTTAAATGTTTTATGTTTAAATTTTTACTGTTTGATTTTTGAATGTCACTTTGTTAAGATGGAGTGATGATTCTACATTCCTAACAAGATACAAACTCCCTAGACTTTTGGGGGCCCTATGAAGATTTGGTTTGGGGGCCCTCCTCAACATAATGTGTAGCCACTTTTCATGGCACTACACGTACATATCTATATAAATATATATCTATCTATATATATATTGTATATTGCAATACATACATTACATACATATATATATATATATATATATATATATATATATATATATTACCCATTTCACACTTTTTTACGGGTTATCTGTTTGGGTACTCGTGGGTGTGTTACTGTTATTTGCTGGCATCTAACTTGGAAAGAAGAGAAAACATTTTACCTGACTGCTGTTCCAAAGCTTCATTCTCATGGTGTTTCTTCTCTTTTTTTGAGACTAAGGATAGCTCAATTTGATCATGGAAGTCTTAAGCATCAGCATCGTTTTGATGTGAGGGGGAGGCGGGAGCCTTGCATAATATGCAGAGTATGCACAATTAAAGTAGTGAGCATCGGGCAGCCTGGCTGTTTGTAGGACATTCCAAGCACTCTTGGGGGCCCTGTGCCGGCAATGGGCCCAAAGCAGCCGCTTAGTCCCCTTATGCATTGGGCCATCTCTGCCTGTGCTGCTTGTTAAGGGCTTCATATTCAAAATTAAAAAAGTCAAAATTTAATATACAGCTGTCCATAACTGTTAATAACCAATTAATTGGTAACTGGTGAGTATAGCACATCCCTCTAAAAAAGCATCTAAAGTAAACCTCTGTTATACTGTTGTGATATAATTACTAGATTAAAAAACTGTAGAAAAAAACATTTCAATTTAATATCTTTTCCATAGATGTTTTTTTATTTCCCATCATGCCCCAGGTCTAACCTTGGAGAACAGCCTAACAGCCTTGCTTCTCTAAGTCTCCAGAGGCAACGTGCTTAAATAACCACTCTTTAATCCAATAACTCTCCATGTGAAAACACTCAGATGTCTGCACAGGCACACATCCATTTCACACTATGAAGGCAAAGTGCAGCAGCTCACAGATTCTGTCACAGCAGCCTGTTTGAGGCGTGTTATCCATCTTCTCTGTGGATAGTTTGCCTCCATCCACTAACTGCAGCTTGACTGGAGGCTGTCAGAAAACTGCTTTACTCAAATGAGAGAAAACAGCTGAAAGAGTAACTGATCACTGCCCTACAGCTCACTAACATTTAAAACAATACAGAACAACCTGACCATGAAAGTGTTATTGTAGTATAGACCTGGTTCTGTGACCTGAAAGCTGCACTGATCATTATTTTTGTATGTTATGACGCGATAGGGAATGGGGAAGCAACATAAAACCAGTTGGAATTGGTAAATTAAAGTAAAATATTGTCAAGGAACTTTCACAAAACCCAAACTCACAGGTGAAGAAAAAGGGCCGGAGGATGCCTTTCAAATCAAACAGACAAATATAACCACAGGAGGACTTCTGAAAATGAGAGCTAGCCTACACTTTATCTCATAAAAACCAAAATAGAACTTAAACCTCTCTAATTGCTGTTACCTGCTGAGAAACCAAAACAGTCAAAAACAGTAGCCCTCTCCTGCTGCTTCTACACAGAATAATTATAAGTGTATGCACATTCAGTACACAGAAACTCCCTGGCTAAATCACCAGGTGAAGTAGCTACTTAACAAATATTTCAATGAATCCACAAAGACCTCCACAAGAAATAACACGAGCACAACAACTACAGACACAGTATACTGTTTGATAGAAAACCCAACAGCCCAAACCAACGCACTATAGCCTACATGATTTTGCCAAGTAGGACATGCTGGATCAACCTCCCACATCAAGTTCTTGGACCAACATTGCAATCAACCAATCACAGCCCCCTGACATCTCCAGATGCTACTCCAGTGCTTCTTTCAAAATTTCTCTGTGCTTCTTCAGAGCTAAGCTAGTTTTTGCACATTAAGTTAATAGGCCTACAATTAAACAAAACCAGTAGTAACACTGAACAAAATCCTTGAGAGCTACTGCAGGGTTAGCAAGTTAGCTATGCTAACAAGTAAACCTGCCAATAGGCTAGAATATACAGTAAGCGGGTTAGCTTGCTATCTAGGTAGGCTATGCTAACAAGTAAGCTTGCCAATAGGCTAAAATATATGCGGATGAGCTTTCTAACTAGGTAGGTTGTGCTAATAAGTAAGCTTGCCAATAGGCTAGAATGTTAGCAAGTTAGCTTGCTAACTAGGTAGGCCATGCTAATAAGTAACCTTGCCAATAGGCTAGAATGTTAGTGAGTTAGCTTGTTAAGTAGGTGGGCTATGCAAACAAGAAAGCTTGCAAATAGTCTAGAATATTGTTTACTTACAAAGAGTAAGGATAATAGCATTTTTCACTGGCAAATTCTTGCAATTTACAAATTTTTTCTCCTTTTTTTCCCAGAGTTACCAACTCCTTAGTAAGGAAAGTAGCTTCGCTAAGAGTGGTGATGACGCTAAATGATGTCATCACCTAATTTGCATAATTGGCCATGTTCATGTAATTGTAATGGACGCTGTAGGAAAAACATCGTTGGATAGACAAAAAATGAGTAAAAAAACACCCTGAATATGTTTACAACTACGAATGACTGTCTTCTTGTCCTTCTTCTGGCGATTCTTGTTTTTTTTAATGTCACAGTTCCAACCCCGCTTTTTTATCTGGTGTTGGGACTGACAAAAGTGACCCAAAAGAGACACTCTGGCAGAGTTAGTTAGTTTTTTTTTTTTTTTTTTTTTTTGGGCAGTGATTTATTTTAGTCAAAGAGAATTTCACATTTACATCCCAATCAGCAAGCGGCGGCTTCGCACATGTGCAATTCATTTGTAGTTTGGACGCAGAGGGGTGAACACCTCCTGCTCTGACTGCAGCTGAGAGGGACTGCTGGGCGAGGACTGGGCCGCCTGCGAGTGCTTTGGGATGGGCTGGGGGCCCAAGGCGAAAGATTCGTGCTTTCACATCAGTCTCTCTAAATATAACGACAAAATTGTTAAGTTGGCAACACTAGGCCCGTTTCCACCGCAGGAACTTCGGGGTAATTTTACGGGGCTGGGGCCGTTGGTGCGTGTCTCCACCGCAGGAACCACCCCCGNTGGTATTTATTCAGTTTTGGGAAATCACGATGTCTAGAAAGCATCAACTAACAGGGACAGCTAACAGCAGCAGCAGCAAAGCTAACATCAGGACGTCATCTGTTAAAAGCCTCCCGTTGTCGGATACGACATGAAACTTCTCCAGTTAGCTCAATCATGTTGTAACTAAGACATCCGCTGGAAAAAAAAAAATTTCACGGACCGTGACCGTAGTTATTACAGACACCGCTAACAGCTAACGGCGTCCCTACGCCCCTACGTCGCCCAGGTCAAAATGGTCGCGCAACGATTACGTCAAATCCAGAGCCCGGTAACTTTACAGGAACCTTCCTCCTACTCCACTCTCTCAGTGGAGACACGGCGGTTGAGAGGGCCGAGCGAGAGGACGTTCCTGTAGTAGTTCCTGCCCCCCAAATAGTACCAGGAACTTCTTCAGTGGAAACGGGCCTACTGTTTTTTCTATGTTGACCCTGGGCAGATTTGGTTAGCTTTATCCAGGACCATCATCGTCATCAAACTGATCCTGGATAATTTGTTTTTGTCAAAATCAACATAGCAGTGATGGTCCTGGATCAACATCAGCGATTCTAAGATCAATAAGCACAAATTATCCAGAGTCAGCATGGTGATGATCCTGGATCAAACATGTTATGCAGGATACAGATGATAATGATGGTTCTGGATCAACAAATAAGTTATCCAGGGTCAACATGGCAATGATGGTCCTGGATCAACACGAGCACTGCAATCTTGTAAAAAAAAAAAAAAGTTTTCAGTAGGCTATTAAGAAGGAGGGAAAATGTGTCATTTGCAGGTCTTTGCAACTGCAAAATTACATTATCTTTACTCTTACAGTTAATAAACAATATTTTGGCTAAGCCTACTTGTTGGCATAGCTAAGCTAGTTAGCAAGCTAACTCGCTAATTCTGCAGTAGCTTATAAAGTTTTTGTTCAATGTTACTGAGGTATTGAACAGACTGACCAACAGACCAACCAACAAACAGCACCATGCCATGGACTTGGCAAAAAAAATGTATACAACATTCTCATGTCAAAGAATGCTTAAAAGTCTATTATTCAATGAATAAGCACATAGGCAGAAATCTGGTATCTTCCATACAGTACAAGTATTAACTTGTGTATCCCCTCACTGCCTTGATGGAGAACACTGCATTACCTCAGGGAAATGCTTAAAAAATGTAAGCATGGTCACACACACAAATACACTCAGAAACAAAGCATGGAGATGAACCCTGATCATGCATGTGATTTCATCTTAGGGTAATTCTAGAGGAAATAATGAATGGGTTCTCTTCAGGGACAGACTTTATTTGACACCCTGTTCCAGAAAGGCCTCACAACTCACATAGTGCTGTCTCCTGTCTGTCTGACGTCTGAGGCTATACAGACCAGAACTATAAACAGCTTTTTATTTCCCAGGTAGCTGATTTCAGGGTTTTTTCCCCCAGATCACCACAGTTACATAACAGCTTCTAAAATTGAAGCATAGCTTTGCACTGTTAAGCTAATGCATATTTGCTGAGATGAAAAATGAGATTAATGTATCTTTAGAGTAAAGTAGTACAGAGGCGTTTCTCCCCTCTGGGGTTTATACTGGTGGAGGGGTTTGTGTGCCCCTATAACCCTGCAAGCTGTTATGATGGGGGACAAAAACTCCTAGTAGTGTTTATGTAGCTGCAGTGCTGCGCATTGGAAATTCACTCTGATTTCTCTCAAATGAATGGAGTCTGCCTTGGTCACATGCAGCCTTGGTAATATGCAGGGTAACATGTTCTCTCTTCCTTGTTTTTGTTAAAAGTCTAGCTACACAGTTCTGAATAAGTTGAATTCTTTTTGCTCTTTTTTTTGAAAGAGCAGTGAAAATAGCACTGCAATAATCAAATCTATTCTGAAATTAAAAGCTTTTCAGCATCTATATAAGATAGGAAAGGCTTTAATCCTTGGCAATGTTTCTTAAGTGACAAACAGCTGCCATGGTCACCTTCTGACCAAATGCCAGATGCACAAGCTTACAAGAGAGTAGATCTCTTTTAGCCCCGGGTACAAACTGCGAGTGCTTCAGATTTATCTTCATGTAGTTTTGAGAAGTTATTGTTCATCCAATTTTTGACTGCTACCATGCTAGTAGCAGGGAGAACACCAGCACATCCTGACTTGTCAAATACTGCCGCTTTGTCAGTGGGCCTACACATCTAAATATGATGCGCTAGGTACCATCCTGTTTTGGATATATAGGGATGTCAGTTTACACTTGTTGTTTGTATTGTGTCTTTTCAATATGCACATCTGTTTTCACAGGACATGCAGTTTCTGCTTGTTATATGCATACAGTCTTTTTCAAAATAGACTTACGGACGTAAAACAGTACTTTTTCAAGTTGATTTCCTTAGTTTAGGCAACAAAAGCACTTGGTTAGGTTAAGAAAAGAACATTGTGATTTGGCTTAAAATTCACAAAAGAAACAACAAAAAGTTTGTTTGACCCATCCACCACCAATCCCTCCTACCCTATATGAAATTTCTTGCTCTTTATATTACAGTAGTTGCCAGCATCATTACAAACAGCCCGGTCCATATCATACTGCTGCAAAGGGTGCCTCTGTACATCCGTGTCTGATGCCGACGTCCACTGACAAAGCGGCAGTATTTGATGAGTTGGGTTGCTGTCTGCTGCCTCTAAAACTGACATGCCTAGTGCATAAAATACCGCTGTGAAAGGTGCCTCTGTGCGTCCACATCTGACACTGACATCACTGACAAAGCAGCGGTATTTGATGAGTTGGGAATGAGGCTTAAGCGAAATATACAGCTGCGTGTCATCAGCATAACTATGAAGATTACATTTATATTCACTGATGATAATACCTAAAGGGAGCATAGGTGGGAAAAAAAGGAGTGGACCAAGAACCGAGACAGCTTCTCTGAGCAACACCAAAGGGCGATTTTTTCTTTCCTGATGCATGAATGTTTTTCCTGAAAAGTACATTTAAAACCAGTTTAAAGCAGCTCTGCAGAGCCTAACCCCATTCTCAAGGTGATGCAAAAGAATATGATTTTCAATTGCATCAAATGCAGCACTTAATCTATTGTCCTAAAACAATGAGAACAGAGACCTTATTGGCATCAGTGATAATTCTGAGGTCCCTGATAACTGTAACAAAGACTGTCTCTGTAATGAAGTTAGCCCTGAAACCCAATTGAAATATTTAAGCAATGTTTTTCTTCACATCTAGAAAACTATTAATTTAATTAAAAACAACTTTTGAAATAGCTTGCAAAGAAATGAAAGATTGGATATAGGTCTATATTACTAAAGACGTCACTCTCGAGGTTTATATTTTTCAGTAGGGGTTTTACAACTGCAGTTTTGAGGCATCAATAAAAATTCAAGTTTCAAGGAACATGTCAATAATATCTCGGACAGACTTAAAACCACAATTAAAACTAATTTTAAAAAGTGTACCAGGGACAAGACAACATGTAGCAGATTTACTCTATGATACAAATTGCAGAGTTCAGAGTCAAAAAATCATGAATTTTGACATCACTTTTCTCAAGGGAGACTTTATAGTTGTGAGGATTTGTAAGAATTTGTGCTTGAATAGAAACCACGCGATTGGTAAAGAATGTTGCAAATTCCTCACATTTTGCAGAAGATGCGTCACTGAGAAGGTCAGAGTTTTGGCAAAGTGTCAGTTTACAGCTGTAAAATATGTTCTGCAGTTGCTACCACGCTCTGTTATCATCACCCTGGAGAAATAGGCTCTTTTTGCAGAGCCTATAGCAGAGTTTAGAGGGGATATGTTGTACCCCTCCAGATTTCCACCATTTTTTCTTGGCTATTCTACAGGGTGTCTTTTCTGAACAATGCCTGTGATCCACTTTACTGAGATTTCTTTTTCACCTTTAACTAGGTCACATTATTCAGGATGTTAACCAAGTTATTATATGAATCAGTCATCACATCTTATGACCTCTTTATACCAGGTAGAGTGGCTTAACATCTCTGAGAACTTGAGTTGTGCTGCAGTGTTTATAAATCACCTACAAATCAAAACTTTTTTTGGTGCTTTTTGTTACAGCCAAACCTGCATCGAGACATACACAGAGGTAACCAATCAAGAAGACATAAGCAATGCCACAGCCGTTTGACATAACCAAGTCAAGGGTATTACTTTGACAGTATGTGTAGGCTCCTTGATACACTGAGGTATATCTGAGTTTTCTAACAGGGCTTTGAATTTAACAGTCATGGAATTAGAGATAATTTACATTGATGTTGAAATCACCAGTAGTGACAATCCTGTCATAGGTCAGCAGAATGGGAGATGTATATCCAGAAAATTTACATCAAGGATTTACAGCAAGGATGACTCGATCTGGACCATAAATTTTGAGCCTAAGTACCTCAAAGCTTTATAATTTGGTAATAGACTGCATTTAAAGAGGCAGTAATGGCTGATATATATCCAAACCCAAACTACTGCTCACATTTTTTTAATGTCACCAATTCAATGTCAAATAAACGTCAGACAATTTCCAATCTTTTTTTTCCAAATCAGTCAGTCAGGTCAAACAGATCTTTGAAGCAGTCACTGGTTTTATAGTGAAAGGCTGTGGGGCGAGTGATTCAGCTTCAGCTTAAAAATGCGAAAAATGAGAAGAAGATGAGACTGCTCCTGGAAAGAGCATCTGGATGAATGGGATGGATTTTTTAGAGCCCCTCCAGTTTTTAAATCTGCTAACTGAAGGCCAGTCGGCTTTGAAATGTAAATGCCATCAAAGCTGCACTTTACAGTGGACTGATGGAAGCTCTCTGAAATTATTAACCTCACATGGCCCACAGACCCCCTTACACATGCTCCAGTCTCTGCTGTGTAATATTGACATTAGCACAAACAGCAGAGCTTTGTAATACCCAGAAATTAGCACTCATCTGTGCATTATGACATGCTAATCGCAATTCACATTCAACTGTGAATGTGCAGGGAGAGGAAGCTATGGAAGGACTATTTTAATTTCACAAGGGTGTACTGATACTCTGAGAAAGATCTGACTTGATTTCCTGATGCAGCCGTCAGCCTCAAACCAACTGACTGACTCTGGCTTTTAGTTTTTTTTAATGGTCTGTGCACGTAAAGTCAGATACTGTCAGCTGTGTTTACCACCAACATGATGAGCACTTGACATGAATTCTTCTGTCTTTGTGCATGTGTGTGCAATTAGTTTTGAATAAATCCTCCCCTGTTAGCGAGGCAACATCTGTGTGTGTGTGTTTTTATGTGTGTGTGTGTGTGTGTCTGTGTGCAGTAAGTTTTAAATAAATTCTTCCTGTTAGTGAGACAACACCAAGTGTTTGGCAGTGTGGAGGGGTGATGAGTGTGTGTGTGTGTGTGTGTGTGTGTGTGCATGTAAATTTTCAGTACCACTGATGCCTTGCACCTTTTTCACCTTTCACCCTAGTTCTGTCAAGTAGTGTGTGTGTGTGTGTGTGTGTGCATACTGACAGAGAGAGACAGAGAGAGCCTTGAATCCTTGTCTGTTAAGCAGTCTGCTCAAGGCTTATTTGTAATATTCTACCTTTCTTCTTTCACAGTCAGATGCCCAGTTTCATACTGCAGAGATGAGTTATGTGAGTGGAAAAACCCTCTATGATATGGGTCTATAATTTCTTAAAAAAATCCATTGAATCCATTTTACATTGAAGTACTTATTGTACATTGTCAAATAAAACCCAGTATTCCAATAGTGGCTGAGACAGATATCGGCAACAGAAAAAGATTATCAACAGACCTTTGTACACAGAGATCCTGAAATAGGGCCGCTACAAAGTCCCTTCTTTACACCCCCTTCGCACAGAACCAAACAGTGGCGGCAGCATGTCACTCCAGTGTGTGATTTTAGACAGTACGCTGGCATTTTGGAAACAAAAGAGGTGTGACGAGACTAACGTGGAACACAGCAGCATTGGCCTCGAGTGTGACATATAACATGTGCGTCGGCAGCTCTTTATAAACAATAATAATGCCATAACATGGCAGTAACAATCATTTAGAATCCCTGTAATATGGTGGTTGATCCTGTCCTGTGCTCGGAGGGTAAGGAGCTCCCAGACCTCATCATTGAATAATACATTAGCAGAACAAAATGTTCAGTGTTTACTTATCGCACACGTTTCTTTGCGGTCTCTACACTGTACTGAAAACTGCCTGAAAAATAGGATCTTTATCAGAAAACCTGTGAAGCTTTAGGAAAAAAAGTCATGTAAAGTAGTGTACAGTATGTAATGCCATGAAAACAATCTTTACATGACAAGGAAGTAGCAATTTCATAATTACGAATATGAAATGAATATACAAATACAATATTAGGCTGAAAATTATCTCATGGCACCCAGTGTGTGTGTGTGTGTGTGTGTGTGTGTGTGTGTGTGTGTGTGTGTGTGTGTGGGTGTGTGTGTGTGCATAGATAGTTTTGATGCTTGACTGACCAAGTGCTCCCTCTATTGAGCTGAAATAACTTTTACAGACATGGCTGTTCTCCCTGTGTGAATCCCATCAAACCACACAGTGTCACTGAATATGTCATTTGTGTGTGTGTGTGTGTGTGTGTGTGTGTGTGTGTGAATGAACATGCTAACTAAAACAGATAATGTCTGAGACTCAGTAAGAACACTACTATGTTCTTGCAACAGTATATCAACAATACAACAGTTTTACATATCCTGGTCTCCTTATTGGTCATATCATGGTGTTCATAATGGGATACTAGTCTGTCTGCTTTAAGCAGCTCATTATATATAAAAGAGATTCTCTCATGTGTAAAAATAAAATGTTGTAGGTCAGAACTGCACTGACTTCTCCACAGTCTGATCAGAGCTGAGAGAAACAGCTCGTCCAGCTCTGTCAAATGTTCAAAATAACTTTCCAACTACTCCAAAACTATCTTAAACACATTTTATGTTGTTTAATTCATCTGTAGTGAAGATGAAATGTAAAAAATAGAAATGGCAGCTCCAGTGGCTGGAGTCAGGTCCTGTTTTCACAGTGGGTGTTGCCTGTCTCAAGGTCTGCTTTGATCAGTTAAGGGTCTAAAGGCCCCCAAACATCAAGCCGATGGTGACAGCCAACAATGTTGGGCTGTCAGTGAGCACCTGTTGCCCCAGTCTTTGTGGTGTGTCCTGCACCATTGGCCCTCATTGGCCACCCGTTGGCTTTTATTCAGCCAATCCAATATGTTGAATCAGCATCAGAGACAGCGGAGCCTGTTGGTGAATGAAATCACTCTGATTGGTAGTTCAGTGTATGAGAAGAGAAATAGAAGTGAGGAAAGTAACAAACAGCTAAAGTCAAGAGGAAGTGAGACCAGAACAATTTGTTATATAAGGCAGCCCTCCTGAGTGTGATATATGTGTCGGTTGTTCAATGTCTGGTGGTGTTTGTGCATGGTGTTTGTTGTTGGTGTTTTTGTGTACCCAAATGTTGTGACAGTTTGTGAAAACAAATTTCCCCATGGGACAATAAAGGCTATCTATCTATCTATCTTAATTTTCTGTGGCTGTTGAGCTCTTTAGCAAAAACGTTTCCTGATGGTTTATGTTATTGTTCACTGGCGCATGGCAAATATGCTCTGTTCTTTCAACATTGGATTGTGTTGTAAAGGTGTTAACGGGCTAAGTAGCATCAAGACAGTCTTCCTGCTTCCCTTTTTGAATGATGAAAACAGATTATCACTGTCTGCTGGTGTGCTAAGTTATTTCCTCTCACGCAGGTGAGAAGGTATGTGCTGGTTGGCCCTCGGCTGTAGTCTTTGCGGTGTGTTCATGTGCAAATTTTTGGCCGAGACAAAGGGGACATCTTGCGACACAGCAGTTGGCTTTGGTCACCGCTAGTTCTTTGATGTTGGTTTGATGTGTCTAGGTCTTAAAAGGGATAAAGTCCATGTAAAGTGACTGTTGCAAAAGTTGTAAACATTACTGTTAATGGCTTATTACCATACTTAGGTTAGCAATAACCTAATGTTAGAGATACTGTATTTTCAAAGATAAGACGCATTATTTGGGAGGTTACAAGAAACATTAGAAAAATAACTGTTAAACAGCTGCACAATGGATTACTCGCTTGTAAACAACCTTCGCAGTACGATGTCTTTGAACACAACACCAACCCCCTTCTTCTACTTCTTTTCTGTGTCCCATTACATTGCAATGTTTTCCTGCTGGTTGGCGACACCCAAGTAAAGGAGCTTTATTGCCATCAAGTGGGCTGGAGTGTATAACACTTCAGGGTCAAATGAACGATCAAGCAGAAGTTTACACACGGGTGTGAGGCAGAATCGAGATGAATAGCGAAAACATGGATGGAAGCCACAGCTTGCTACGATTTTTATGTCAACACCACTGACCACTCGGTGAGTTTCATGGCTTTGAAAACGAACTTTAAGGGTGGTTTTAGAGACAGATTCACACATGGCCAAAGGCAGTGTTAAGCCAGGCAGGGGAAAGCCAAATTCTCCAAAAATGAGCAATTGTCACTATTTTGGTCTTAGCCGCTCTATTTCATCACAAACAACCCAGAAAGGGTGCTCAAAGTGCAAAATACTGGACTTCTCCTTTAATAGGAGAATAAAGTGTCTGTTTAAATCATGTACAGTGAATCACGCAGACAAACAATGTAATACTCTCTGATCTAAAGGTAATTTAACTGGCAATTATTATTGGGGAGCTCCAGCCTAATATGTTTATCATAATTGTTGGAACTGCTGTGTGTCTTTATAGGAGGTGGACTGCTCCTCTTGACTTACATACCGACACCCTAATGGTAATACCCAGCTAGTAGTCCAGCAATCAGTGATGTATGTGGTTACCAGCCTTGGGCCTGTTGGTCCTACACAATGTGCACCTCTCCACGGCTTTTCTCCAGCACTGCAGACATGAACAATATTCAGTTGAATTTAATAAGCCACAGACCAAGAGGGGAGGCACGTAGAAGCAGCAGTCTGTACACTGAACACTACTGCTGAAAATCCACCTGATGAAATGCACTATTTCCTCTTGTCGATATCCAAGACTAATAAACATAGATACAAAAACATAGATGCTTCGCTGGCCACTGGATTGTATGTCAACAGCGCCGCCATATTAGAGAGAGCAAGACTTACCTGTAAACAAATGTAAATAAACACGGAAGCTGCCTTTTTTTCCTGTATAAAAAGCATCATATGTTAACATTTATCAAACGACTGCAGTGAGTGACTGTGTTTTTGTACTCAAGGGTTTATGATCTACATGTAGTAGAAAATAGTTTTAGGCTTAAGGGTATAATCTCTGCTGAAAGCTCGAGAGGAGTGTGTGTTAGGCTCACATATACTGAATTACTTAAGTGATGATAAAAAAAAATCATTGTGATAAGTAATTGTAAAAAATATTGGCTTTTGGATTTGGTTTATTTTCCTTGGTTAATACTTTTAGAAACTGTAAAACATAATATAATTTAAAGTGGAAGGAGACAACTTTTTTTACAATGCTTTTTTAATGCTGTCTCCACATCAACTCCTTGATCATAACAAAACCTTCACAACTGCTCATTTTAGAAAGGCCACCACAAGAAAACCTGTTCTTTGTTAATGTAAGACAATATGGGTTTGGACTGGTTCCTGTCTGCACCATGGCACAACCCTGGGAAAATGAAGGCTCACTATTGTTAGCTCTAGCTACCTTAGCTATCGCTGGAAACCCGAAAGAAACATCTTTGATCCAACAAAGAACATGTTTTCTTGCCTTTATAAAATGAGCAGTGGTGAAAGTTACTATGTTCTGGTATGATCAAGGAGTTGATTATAAGCAGACAGTGTTAGCTATCTGGCTAAAATAAATCCAGTCTATGCTTGATGAATATAGAGTGGACATAACACCATTTTGCAGTACCTTGTGACAATGAATTATTTCAATACAACCCTTCAATATAAAAATGGCTCACTGAAACTGATATATAAATGTCAGAGTGCTTTTCATCCAGAAAAACTGCTACGATTGCTTGCATTTGTCCCAACCTCGTCACATATCGACATTTTGTCATAGATTTTCCACGTCCACATATGACATGCCAGGTACCCTGGGTGCGTTGATTGTTGATGTTCTGGGACACCGTGACAACTTCTCCCTTTTACATGCATTGTCTATTTTCAAAACACTTTGTATACAGTGTCTTTCAAAATAAACCCACTACGTCCGTACAACACTGTTTATTGTCATTTTTTTCCTTCAACAACAAATGCATGTGGTTACGTTTAGCCAACACACACACATGGTTATGTTTAGTCAACAAAAGCATGTGGTTTGGTTTAGGAAAAAAGAGCAGGGTTTGGCCTTACAATCTTACCATAAACACCTCCTGAGTGAATGTCAGTGATTGTTGGACCCATCCACCACCCCTCCTGCCCGCCCTACTCGGATTTTAGCCGCCTTAACTTTAATTCTTGTCCCACCACATTTCTCCCTGACGCCGCTGGTGGCCGTTAAACTATAACAGCAAACCGAAGCGTATCATGCTGACTTGAATGGACGGCTTTTTTCACGGTGTCTTATGCTGGAAGTCACTGATCAAGCACCTTATTTAGACAACTTCAGAGTGAGACCTGGTTGGTAACAGACCCCAGTCCTGGATGAGTCGTCATCCTGCCTAGTGCCTTTCCATTTTCCATCATTTACCTGCCTAATATTGTCACCCTGTGAGAATACAGTACAAGAAGGTTCCTTGAAAGTTCAGTATAAGCTGTATTTTAAAAGTGAAACTATATTTGTGAGACATTTTACGTGTTCAGTGGAAACTGATGGGATTGGGGCTTAGTACTGTAGATCGGGTGGGGAGGTCAGGAAGTATTGAGAGAAAGACTAAGGGAAAGTCCAGACTGACTAGTGGGGGTGCCAACACAGGACACAGAGCTCTGGCAAAACAACATTACGGTTGTCTGACAAAAAAGTGGACATGGATCACCTTTTGCAGGAACTCAAAGCTTGTTCATCTGGCAAGGATGGATTACTTTGTAATGCAAATGCTGTATACCGTTTACCTCACAATGGTCATGATAAAAGATAAATAGAATAGTGGCTGCTGTGATAACGGCAGAGCCTCTGATAATAAACAGCATGCCCCACCAGTCCAGCCTCCTGTGCTGTTTTATCGGAGAGCTGTTTTCACAAAGGCTGAATCCCATCTTACACATTGTTGGTTTTAGTCTTTCCATCGAATGACATGTTCAGTAGGATCTGAGGACTGAGTGCCAAAGACTGGGTAGAAAAGTTAGACAGTGTTGAGAGACAGACTAACACACTATTGGTTTTGGTCATTTGTTGAAAAAATAAAATAAAATACATGCATACATATATGTATATACATATATACATATGTATATATATATATATATATATATATATATATATATATATGTATATACCCTGGAAAATACAGACACATGGGCTGACACAAAAATTCGCTTACCCTACCATCAGCTATGTAGGATAATTTACTTCTGTTTTTGTCTATCACTATAGTGTCTGTGTGCGTGTGTGTGTGTGTGTGTGTGTGTGTGTGTGTGTGTGTGTGTGTGTGTGTGTGTGTGTGTGTGTGTGTGTATGTGTAATGTGCTGACTGACTGCTGTTGGTCTGTGGAGATTGATCACAGTCATTTGAACAATGTCATGGTGCTCATTAGCCACTTCATTTGCTTTCTCAGCTCAGTCAATGGGAACAGATTAGCAGCTGATTCCACTGTGGGCTTCAGACACGTCCTGCTAATTATTAACTACGGCAGACAGCATTAGTGTGTTTATGGATGCCTCTGTTGGTTTGTGTGTGTGCATCTATAAGTGGCGAGAGGTGGGAAGACAGAAACAGCAAGTGAAGAGATGAGTGTTTATACAGTGCAATCCTAATTGTTGCAGGAAATTCAATTAGAGGGGGATACAATTCTAAAATGAGCCTTTATGAAAGTGCTGAGCTCTGATCAGTAATACCAGCTCAGTAATTGTAGCCTGCCACTGTGGCAGCTATGTGAATTTCAGGAACAAAATCACATTCCAGTTTCTCTCCCAGCTACCTGCAATGCGAGTTTATCAAAACTACCAGTTGTTATAAAATATTCAGCATGTTAATGGAAAAACAAGTACTCAGGAGAAGTTGGGCTACATGGAGAGACCTTGAGTTCTGACTTTAAAATCAGAAGTCTAAGGTTACACCTGAAAGTATTGTTGTTAGGTCAGTAAAACACATCAAAAATTGGTTTATTTTTTTTCCGCAAAGAATCCCAGCTTTATTTACTGTTAACAATGTTTCAGTCCTCACATGTTCAGCAGGAATAATTTATAGTAATTTATATAGATAGACAGCAGCACTATATTCTAATTTAGACCCTGGAGGACAACCCAAACAGCAGAAAAAAAATTTGGTTTTGTATGTTTCTGGACACCATGGACACGCTACATTTGCATATTATTATGTAGCAGATAAGTTTAAACTTAACATTTCAACAGCAACAGGTCCTTTAAAAAACATCCACATTTGGGGGCTAAAGAAAAAACATAAGAAAAAGCTGAGGAAAAAAAAGAGACAGGTCCCCTAAAAACCACTCATGTTTGGGGGCTGAAATCTGTTGGAAAAACAAACTTGGGCTGCTGTAAAACACTCATGTTTGGGGGCTAAAAACCTGCTAGAAAAATAGTGACAGACTTCTAAAAGCACTCAAGTTTGGGAATTAATGGAAAATACAGCAATGGATCACTAAAAAATACACATTTGGGGGCTAAACATCTGCAGAACATTTGCGACAGGTCCATAAACAAAATCCACATTAGGGGGCAAATAACCTGCAGGAAAAATGGTGACAGGCCCTTAAAAAGCACCCATGTTTGGGGGCTTAAATCTGCTGGCAAAACAGCCATGGGTTGTTAAAAAATACCCACACCCACAGGAAAAATAACAACAGACTCATCTTTTGGGGCTGAAATCTGCTAAACAAACAGCCACAGGTTGCTAAACCAAGCTAAATCACAACTGGTTTAATTACTAGTTTAGTTGCTTGTTGGTCTCAAACAGTGGTCTGCAGTGATCTGCAGCTTGGCAGGCATCTTGCCTAGGTAACACACCATCCACTATCATCTTCACCTTCAGCTCATATACCATGTCAGTTTAGTAACTTTGATTCGATACATGCCAAATATGCAAATGTGATGTGTCTGTGGTTTGCAGAAATATACAATGCCAACATTTTCCTCTGGCATCTGGGCTGCAAATAAATCATTTCTGCATGATTTAAACACTGTTTAAGCAGGCTATGCAGGCTGCTGGTTTTCAGTACTGATATCTTTTTATTCTAAGCGCTGATCTGAACGCACCGAAACCTTAAAGTCTCTGAAAACAACATTTTCTGAGTACAAAGAATTCAAGGTTCTGTGACTTCAGTCACCATTATATATTATCATTCTCCTCCACTCTACATAGCACAGGTCTGTACAAACAGTCCCCACTGCTGAATGCTAATGATAGGGGGTGCTAAACACTACACCACCATGCCGCCCGTTTAATTGTGTATTTCCTATATACTGTATGTGTGCAGGAGTGTAGGTGAGCACATGAGCTCAACTGGGTGAGGTGAAACAGTATCTGTCTCTTGTGTGATGCATTTCCCTGCATGACATAATGATTAAAACAATGCTTGGCTGGCGCTGGAAGGCAGCTGCATGCCTGCAAACACATAGGCTACACACAGTATACACCCCCTGTCTCTATCTATCTGTCTCTGTCTGTCTGTTTGTCTGTCCATCCCCCTAAGCTACTGATATCTTTTGTTTCTCCACTGCCACTGCTCATGGCCATCTGAGTTGTCTGGGAGTTAAACTGAAATGACAAATATGTTAGTAGTGGACTATCAGACACTGAAAGCTCAAAACAGCTATGCTTACAATTACCTTCCAATGCTGCATGAGTCAAAGGCTGGTTAACTCCAGTTAATAGTCTGTGCCAGGATGTTTCCCTAGCCAGCAAAATCACTCACGCCGGAGCAGCATCAGCCATTGGTGTGAGTTGTGAGCTGTAATTCAGCAGTAAATAATCATCCCTGTGTGTCTGACTGTGGATGGTGGAGCTTTTTAGTTGCAGCTGTGGCTGTTAGCAATTATCTCCATTTATTAGCCGCTCAATGGCAGTGGAGCAAGCAGCCACTGTCCACCACACTTCACAGCTGATACCCACAGAGCTCCACACAGTCTGGACTGTCTTGGGAAGGTTTCTGGGTTGATGGTGTTTGACAGGCAGGTTGGCGGTTCAGTTATTTGTGAGTGTAGCTGTGTTGTAAACAGTCTGAACTCAGGTCAGTTTTCTCTGACAGCTGAAAGTTTAGTTTTTATCACCAACTCTGTGAGACATGAGTTTAAACCTCCAGACTAACATGTTGCAGATTAAGAAAGAATTCAGGCTTTAATTAGATTATTTTTATGCTTCTCAATCAATCAATCAATCAATCAATCAATCAATCAATCAATCAATCAATCAATCAATCAATAAATCAATAAATCAATCAATTTTATTTATAAAGCCCAATATCACAAATCACAATTTGCCTCAGAGGGCAAAACAGTGAGATGGATATGTCAGAGTTTACACTGAACCTGGTTACAAATCCTAGTTGTCTCAGATTAGTTATTTGTGGTTTTTGAGACCAGAAATAGAGAGATGTTGAGTTTTGAGTACGTGTGCTCATAAATCACCCTTTAACCTGTCAAACACTGCTGGAGAAATGACAGTTTGTAAGTGT
Source organism: Epinephelus moara (assembly GCF_006386435.1). Taxonomy (NCBI): domain Eukaryota; kingdom Metazoa; phylum Chordata; class Actinopteri; order Perciformes; family Serranidae; genus Epinephelus; species Epinephelus moara. Next base: position 8,177,046 of record NC_065521.1, on the reverse strand, counting down.
GCAGAAATTATTTGTAGTTGAAGAAAAAATTGTCTAAATGAAATTGTTTATACAACCTGTCACCTTGATTCTAATTTCTGATACATGTATTAGCCTAACTAGATTAAAGATATATATAAAAAAACATTATTACTAAACATTATGACTAAAACATTTTAAGTTTTCGTCAACTAAAAATACACTAAAACTATGAAGGATGAAAATGACTAAAATGTGACTAAAACTAAAATGCATTTTCATCTCAAGACTAAGACTAAATTTAAAATAGTTGTCATAATTAACACTTGTCCACAATATAGTTTCAGTAAGTTATTGTTAACTAAAATATTTTTTCATAGTTTTAGTTTTTATTTTAGTTTTACTGAACTATAATAACCTTGCAACAACCCTGCTTGCTACACCCCATGGAGGCTATGATATCCTTTGAAGTACACAAAACTGAAATGTTAGTGAAAGGTCACTGGTTTCACCATTCTTGGAGGAATTGGTAAGATTCTATGGTCATTATAATCAAACAGGTTAATCTCTTTGAGAACATTAATGTTGTCTAATTGTATCCTACTGTAATTCAATAGAGAGATGCTGTGTAGAAAGTTGGAATTTGACCCTGAGAGTGGTGCTACAGGAAGGCGTCTGATATGAGGGAGTTCATCTTTCATAAATGTCTGTGTATTAATAATGTGTAAATGTGCTCAGTAAATTTCATGGCAATCAGCCCACACGCTTTTTTTCCACACATTTGTTTTTCCACTGAACTATAATAATATATTGTAATGAGCTTAGGTTTCATTATTACAAGGATGAAGCAAAGAGATGATTTCTGAATGATTTCTGGTTCTAATGGGTTACATTATCTGTAATCCATTAGAACCATTGTGAAATACATATTAATCACAGTGAAAGGGGTGATGTTAGTGATTTAGAACACATTTAAACACAGTTTTCTACAGCTTATAGCCTTTAACACATTGTCTCACAGCATGCTCCAAAACTGTTGACTTAGCATGAAAAAAACGTCAAGCTCACAAGGGATGAGTTTTTGTGTCAAGTGAACATAAAGTTTTTATGTCATTTTGACAATCCGGGGCAGTTGTGTAGACTCTACATTAAAATTTTGTGTTATGGATGGATTGGGGTTTACAGAGTTCATTATAATTGTGCACAAATGGAAATTTTGGAATGATAGTGATCTTGTTTTGACAGCTACAGTAGATGAACTCAAGAGAGAAATGGTAAAAAACCACAGCAATCGATGCTTTTAAAAAAGGACGTACTTCAAAGATTGTTGCAGTACTTATTTGCATCCTTAAATCCCCAACTTTCAACTTAGCTGTGAACTGCTCTGAATGTCAAAACCTCGGCAGAGATCTGGGAGCAAATGTGTGGATTTGAGGGTATTCCGCTGCATGTGTGGGCTGTGTGTTAGAGTACGTTTGTTCATAGCCCAGCAGAGTGTGCTTGACAGGAGCAGCAGGCTATGTTCAGCTTATAATCAAAGACTACTGGATCTTTGTAGCTGTCTATGAATCACTGGAGTTGATACTCTCCGATGTTACTCGAGGCTACTGACTCACTGAGAAGTCGCACACACCCAGAGGCACTGCAGCACAGCAGCTCTCCACTGCTCAACAGAGGAAAGAGTTACAGTAAGCTTGGAGTTTGAGTTTGGCGTAGTTCCCTGTTGTTTTTCAGTTAGAGGAGCCAGAATACTAATTTGCAACAAAAGACCTTGTGCAAGAACCACTCGTACAAACAGATCTGGTATGTAAGAATGATTTAAGAAAAATTAATATTCTGACAAGACACTTAGACACTTAGATTAATGTGGACACCCCAGCAGATGGGTCTTTACGCAGGTTTCTGTCCAAGCCAACATCTGGTTGCACCTGCCAGAGTGATATCACCTATACCATCACATGTAGCTGATCATCCATCTCCATGACTGTCACCTTAACTGCCTCCTATGTCAGCCTGTTGTCACTCTGAACTTATCAAATGCCACCACTTTGTCAGTGATTTCTGTTTTAGATACAGGCTCACAAAGGCACCTTTCGCGGCAATATGATGTACTGCTGGGCGGCATCAGTTTGTAACGCTGCAAAATGTAATATAAAGAGCGAGGAAGTCAATATGCGGTGGGTTGGAGGGTAGATGGATTGGTCCAACATACCCTGGACTGTCAACCAGGAGCCTGCTGTTCATAAACCATGATGTTTTTTCTCTAAACCTAACTACTTGCTTTTGTTGCCTAAACTGAACTCAGTGCATGTCTTGGCTAAACGTAACCACATGCAATTGCTTGTGTTGTACTGACGTAGTATATTTATTTTGAAAGAGACTATGTGCAAACTGTACATTTCCTGTGAAAACAGAAGTTTATTTTGAAAAGACATAATGCATGTAACAGGCTGAAGATGACACGGCATTCCAGAGCGTCAATAACAGATGCACCCAGGCTACCTTGCATGTCATATGTGGACGTGGAAAGTCAACGACCAGGCAGGGATATGTGACAAGGTTCAAGTGAGAATGTGCTGCTTTGTCACGGCATCTGATAGAGACATACAAGGTACCCTTTTGCTTCTCTATGTGATGCAAAGCTAAAAAACATTGCAACACATGATTAATGTTGTGATACAACCATAATTAGGTTTAGGCAACAAAACTACTTAGTTAGGTTTAGATGTTTTGGATTAAAATATGTACATCTGTTATGTAACGTAAGTTTCTTTTGGTTTCACATAGGATGTAGGTATGTATGTTACGTATCGTTACATTCAAACCAGTGCCCTCTCATACCAACATGACAGAATAGGTCAATATCCAGTGACGTCCAAACTGACATATAGTACCATTCTAATGGTTGTACTTTTAAACAAGTCTGTAATGTTGTGAAATGCTGTGCTTTTGTTGCGCAAGGTAATAAATGTAAAAACTAGGTGTTTTACCAACATCGTAAGTGTATTCTGAAAAAGACTGTATGCATCTAATGAGCAGAAATTGCCCATTTCCTTTAAAAATAGAAGTTTATTTTGAAAAGACACATTGCACGTAACAAGCCTAAATTTACATGCCGTCTGGAACATCAGCAACAGATGCAGGAGGTTACCTACCACGTCATATTTAAAGATGAAAATATGATGAGTTGGGATGAGAATGTGTTGCCTATTTTGTCATTGACTGTTTTGCTTGATCAAGATGTTTTTAGACAGCTGCAGTGATATTCTGTCCAACATTGCCACATGTGTTGTTCTTGCCTGCAAATTTCTGAAGGTAGGACTACAAGCTCCACCTTGTTAAGATCCTTGTGACTTTGGGACACTTATTATGCTAACTATTAAATTTAAGAGCAAGCAGTTCTCATGTACTGTTTGTACATTCTCCAACGAAATGTAACGCACCAAAATTTGCACATATCCCATGTAATGAGGAGCCAGTAATTATATATACTTTTATTAATTTATTAATTCAATTTTTTCACTCCATTATCAATTACACACAGGTCCGAAATACACACATGCACAAACAGGACCTATACATGCACTAAGTGGAGAGATGTCAGAGTGAGGGGGCTGCCCATGGACAGGCACCCCAAGCAGTTGGGGGGTTTGGTGCCTTGCTCAAGGACACCTTGGCAGTGCCCAGGAGGTGAACTGGCACCTCTCCAGCTACCAGTCTACACTCCATATTTGGTCCAGACAGGCGACCCTCCGGTTCCCAACCAAAGTCCCTATGGACTGAGCTACTGCCACTTTACATTAATTACGCAACTTCATGTTAAGGATGTAACATCAGTGATAAGGCGCTAATACATAGGATATTATATGTACTGTTGTATGAGGATACATTGGCTTGGCACAAGCCACAGGAGAAGTTTCATTTGGTTGCAGTCTAAAACCTCACTGCCAAACAGGCCTGCTGTCAGGGCAGTACCCATGAAAAGGCCTATGGTTGAACTTTAAACGGGATCAAGTGCAACAATTTACTTACTGACTCAATCACCAAATCACCAAAAAGTTATATGTATTAACATGATAAATAAACAGAATTTTATATTTAAAACACATTTCAACGTGCCATCTGATCAAGATGAATAAATGAAGAAAAAATTATAAGTTCACTTTTCTCTGATCATTCATTGGAGAGCAATTTTTTTGGCCCAGGAAACACACTACCTCTGCTTTTCAAAATAAGGAAACAAGGTCTTAACAGTTGATTCAAGTACAAGTAGATACAAAATACATGTGGAAATATGATTTATTGGATTAAATTAGCAGGAAGTATTGACATGTATCAGTATACTGCTGTACTGTATACTGCTAAATGCCACTAAATTCTGCACACAAGACTTTTAAAGGGAGCTCATGATAAAGATATATGTTCTTGCGTAAAGTTCAGTGTTTGCAGTGTGAACTGAGGCAAATCTCAACAGCAAGACAGTATGTGAACCCTGATTACTGGCTGGTGGCTGAGGCACGATGAAAGCAAATGACCAAATAACGATCACACAGTCTGTGATCAACCACTGTAATGACTGCTGCAGGCCGGTCAAATATATTCTAGACCCTATCTGAGAAGAAGCCAAGCAACCATACGAGATCAAATAACAGTTACCCTTTAGTCTTTAGGTCATGACTGAGCACAGGATGTTATTGTATGTTGAATGTCTCTACATGATGCATTCACTCCATTACATTATTGTTTTCTTTTCACTGACTGCCTCATCTAAACTTAATGTTCTACTAAACTCTTCATGTTAATCTGTCCTGTCCCTGTGCTGTTAAATATTTAAACCGCTTTATTTCTGCGCACTTTGCCCAGCAAGGGCAAATGCCATGTTTATAACTCTGGATGCTGTTATTGTGATAGTTATGTATAATATGACTCCTGGAAGTATTACATTATTTATTCATTCATTGCTGTGTATGAAATTCAAGGCTCTCAGATGGAGACATCATGATGCCTGAATGGTGCTCAGGACACTGCAGCTCCTTTTTTCTCTGATTTGTTGGGTCAAAGAGATTCAAAGAACCTTGAGAAACTTGAAACTTTCCGAGGCAAGATGCAGATGCCTTTTTAGGCAGTTTTGGAATAGTTCAGAAATAATGAGGAAACATAACAGTATGGTGCACTTTCTGCTGCAGTAAACATCAAAGGAATGTTTCAGATATTTCAGAATTTTTCTTCATCACGTAACTGCTCCCTTTCCTTTTGTTTTGCCACTGAGCTACATGTTTCTGTTTGTTGTGGTGTTAACAGTTGAGTGATTTACATAATGTTCCAGCAGAATGACTGTGAGGTAAAAGGTCTGTGCAATGGAAAAGCACATCCCAATGACTATGCTGACACATTATCAGGTTAGGAGTTAATGCTCTTATAATCACATATTACATACACTAAGAGCAGAGATGTGTCTGTCATTGTGTCAACAGTAGCTCTCTCGGCTGATAGAGGACTGAGTACTAAAACACACACTAGTCATTACGTGTCACTTGAAAAATAAATCAACTCAGTATTGTCATATTCATGGTTAGATATTGGCCAGTCATTCCTGGGTGGCCACCCATCCATCCATCCATCCATCCATCCATCCATCCATCCATCCATTCATCCATTCATCCATCCATCCATCCATCCATTTTCAACTGCTTATCCGAGGCTGAGTTGCGGGGGCAGCAGGCTGAGTAAAGTACTCCAGACGTCCCTCGTCCAAGCAAAGCTTTCCAGCTCCTCCTGGGGGATCCGAGGCGTTCCCAGGCCAGACAAGACATATAATCCCTCCAGCGTGTTCTGGGTCTGCCCATCAGGCTGGGCCTCCCACCAGTTGGACATGCCTGGAACACCTCTGACAGGATGCACCCAGGAGGCATCCTGATCAGATACCCAATGTCAGGAATCCCAGCTCTTAGTTTGTTTTCATCTGGTTTTGTTTTCATGTCTCATCATTAACTCTCCTGTCATTTCAGATCACGCCTCCCTCTCAGCCCATTCAATCTGCTCATTACCTGCACCTGGTTTTCCCCGCCCATCTCCACACCTGTGGCTCATTCTCCCATCAGTCTTCAGCATTTGTAACAGTCCATTTTCCCCTTCCCCTCTGCCAGATTGTCTTGTGTTTCTGCCAAGCTATCCAGCATACTTTCCCTTTTTTGCCTGATAGCCTTTTTGACCCCCTTCAATGTATATGGTGACTACTGCCCTGTCACGCATGCATAATTAGGCTACAGTTGTCTGGGTGCGCAAAGGTGAAGTGCGCTGGTCTTGTCATACAAAGTTTGATGGAGTGACAACTGGACAATATGGAGATATTTGCATCTTGAAAGCCGGACTACAAATGTGGATTGACAGGGAGAAACACACGCAAGCCTAAGACGTGGAGTCATTTGATCTGTATTTATAGCGTGATGGGATGACAGCACAATGAAGTGTTTGGTATTATCTGGACGACAGTGTGTGACACTGCATTCGCGAATAATCCATCTAAGAGTAATGTGTGTGCAAAGCTGCATGAAAACTCTGTTATAAATAATTTTAGTGTAACTTTATCATTTTTTTCACTGTGAAAACATTAGACTACCAACAGTTGGTCTTGTCGGAAAGCTATGGTTCCGCTGTTTCACGTGATATGCGTGGCTTCTCACTATGACGAATGGTTGCGGAGAAAATCCATAGAGAAGAACAGGTGTGAATTTCGACGCACTATGCGTCGTTCGGGCCCATAGGGTTAAGGACTAATCATTTTCACTTGAAGCCATAAACAAGAACTCACTGCAAGAATTTAATCTTACTGATACAAACTGTTAGACTCTAGTGTCAACACACATCCTCCCAACTGAGGCCTCACACTAAGGTGTCAAGTGGCTCAGAGCTGGATTCATATTTAGAGCTTCACACAGGGGAACAGATGAGCAAACTGCACAAACTACAGGAGCTGATCTCGTCTTTGTTGTTCTGCGTTAACACTTCAAATCTCTTGCGGAAATAGGACTCATGTCTGCCAATGCTGCTTATTTGTCCTGGGCTTTGAAGTGATTTAACAAACCTCTGCAGGCTCAAAGGTAATTTGTATCACTCTTCACTCACGCCATTCACAGCAGAAGAACTGCAGAGGAGAAGGCCAAATAATTTATGTTTAATATGAATTTGCAGTGCCGACTGTGCCCTGTGAACCTGCCGCTTCTCTCACAGGGTCTTCAGTGCAACTTGAAATGAACAGATATATCACATTTGTCAACCTCTGCTATACTGCTACCCTAAAACAAGACTAAGTAGACCCTGTGTCCTTATTACTCCACCTGAATATGATATATTGTCCTAATGACTCCTCAGTGCTTACCATCATCTTCATACACCGCAAGCTAGGTCACATTTATATTCCTCACTATAATCCCCCAGTTCCAGCAGCCACACAGGGGCTCCATTAATTGGCCCTTAGCTGCTCTGTGCATAAACTGATAACACCATCAAAAGCTCAGAGAAAGGCCCCTTACTTAGCAGAAAAAGAGAAACAGCAAAGACAGACTCAAAAGTATATCTCACTTTTGTATAATTTAATCTTTTGGCCCAAATGCAGGTATGTCTGTACAGTTGCTGACCCATCACCTTCCAAAACTCTGTTCAGTTTCACACCTCAAGTTAAAAAGCTAAAATATTAGCCTCAAATTAAAGGTTAATTCCAGTTATTTAGGTCAATTACATTCAAAGACGGCAAAGAGTGGTGTAGCAATAGGGCAATTACAGGACATAGAAAGAGAAACAATGACACTATTAGGTAAATTTAAACTTCAGATTACATTTTTGTAGTTTTGGCCATCATCTCTGTCTGTTACAAAAGCATGTTTCTCACAGAAGTAATTGATAATATCTCTTAACATATCAAACACACTTCCTAGAAATTCATTTACTTCTCACTCCAGAAAAACCAAGATGGCAAGTGTCGAATCAATGCTTCAAAAGGAGTCCACCAGGGCTGGATTGGCCACCGGGCATACCGGGCAATGCCCAGTGGGCCATTGGCATATTTTGGGTCGGCACAATCATAATTTACTTAATGTAAAAATGTAGATATTTTTTAACGGCCACGCCGGCCTTTAAAGCACAGAAAACGGCCCATTGGTTATTTTTCTACACTGACATTGGGCTGGCCCAATGAAATCTCTCAGGCCTTCCTCCTCAGCCTGACACCTCCCTACTCATTTTCTGAGTCCTCCTGAGTTCGGGTAGCTGGCTGTTGGCCTTGTACATAGTGGTGGAGTATGTAGCCTACTAACGTTCATTGATGGATGAACCGCCAAAGCGCAAGGAAGGTGCGGAGAAGCTATGGGAGAAAAGACGCAAGAATCTCCGGGCAGATGCAGCCAAATGCGTGCAAATATCTGACATGTTTGCTGTAAGATCTGGTGCAGCAGGGCCGTCCGCACCGACTGCAGTACATCCCGTCGCACCAAACATAAATGTGGACCTGCAAGAGAGTTCAGGAGACTAGGTGGCTGCTGGTGGAGATGATTCAGAGGAGGAGGAGGAGGGACAGAAAGATATGGCCCAGGGACAGATTGAGGAGTAGCCACTGCCGGCCTGGTAAGGAGTAATATCAGCAGAATGAACGAGAGACTCTTTCATGTAGGGAGGGAGATTGTTTGTGTGCATCCGTGTCAGGGTAACTGACCCACCTCCCTTACTTTCTCATGGTAGCTACATCCATTATTTTTAGTCTATGGATTCCAGTGGCTTTTTAGCAAAAAGCTAAGCTGTTTCTATTTTGTTTGTTTTTTTGATAAAAAAATGTAATTCTCCAAGTTTCTCCAAAAATATTTTTGCTGTTGTAAAATAGTATATACTTTAAAACTTCGTTTAAAAGCCTAGTCCTAATTAAGACACGGTCCACCTGCGTGCACCTTCCTCCACTCTTATACATCACCATGTGCTCCTCCCTCTTCTTGAAATACCATAAAACTTCAAATTAAAAGCCTAGTCCCAATCAAATGCCCAGTCCTTCTAAAATTCTTTGGATGTATAAAACTGTTGACTATCCACTTAAAGCTATAGTGCGTAACTTCTGTCGCCTCCCAGCGGATAATGCGTTATTACAACTAATAAGCCGGCGGCACTTTCATGTACACAGAGTAACACTCGCCACACACCGTGTACACAGAGTAACACTCGCCATACACCGTGTACACAGAGTAACACTCGCCAGTCGCCACACACCGTACACAGAGTAACACTCGCCAGTCGCCACACACCGTGTACACAGAGTAACACTCGCCAGTCGCCACACACCGTGTACACAGAGTAACACTCGCCAGTCGCCATACACCGTGTACACAGAGTAACACTCGCCAGTCGCCA
>NC_065521.1:8157543-8167462 GCF_006386435.1 Epinephelus moara | reverse complement strand
CCGTGTCTCGGCCGCTTCTCCGCCATGTTGCTTTCTCTTTCTACCTGTGCTCTACCTCTTGCTATGACTCTCCGCTCGTCCTCCCCCTCCCTTCTTGTTGTGAGGAAGCATTTCCTGTATGCCAGCGCGGGAATGTCGCCGGTCTACACGCATACTAAAAATGATATATATTGAAAAATACTGCGAGATGTTAGAGGAGCCGATTGGCTTTATCAGCATTGTGTCATCTCCTCTAGTAATGGCTTGGGTGAAACGGACATTTACAGACCTGTAGAAGTTACGCACTATAGCTTTAAGCTAGCATTAGCTAGCTGCTTAGATCGCACATACAAATATAAATGTTGTAACTTTTGTCAATGCAGAGATGCTACACATCATTAGCTTGGTTGATTTCAGTTAACTGAAACCATGAGCACCAGAAAAGACTGTCATTCAGTCAGATTTGCCAGCATGACAACAAAAAAGTGGTAACTCCCTTCCTCTGAAGCTGTCATTAAGTCAGAATATGATAATATAATATTCCTTGATTACCCAGTAAGTAATTTATATTCCTCTAGTCTGTAAGGGTCCACCAATCAAAATAATCACAACTGTTTTTCATAAAAATTAATCCAAGCTATGAGTAGTTGTGTTTTAAGAGGATAAAGTGGCGTTGCATTGGTATGCTGGGTGCCATTATCCTCGGAAACTATGAAACAAGTGTCATAACATAACTGATATGTTATCCAAAGCCTAATTTCTATACAAGTAATATTCACACTGGTTCACATAAAGCATTTATTTGATTGCATTTCCTGATCTTTGCTGAACAACAATTTTGTGTAAAAGGAATTAAAGGCCTGTCCCATATTGACGCCTGTCCTCAATATATGCCTGTTGAGTTCAGCGATGTAAACAAATAATAGCCCAAGCTATTAATTTAAGTTTTATGGTAAGTGTACTTTCAAAGACAGTGACAGGGTTGGTGTCATCACTACATCAGAGTCCAAGAGGGCAAGCAGAAGTCAGTCAGAAAAAAGCAGTTAGACAGGTTGTAACCAAGCAAGCAGTTTATCACTACTATCTACTTTATTTTGTTGTTTCTCTCTTCCAGAAGATTTTTTTGATCATCATGTTTTCATTGTATTTCTTGTCCCTTCTTTGTAGCCATGTTCCTGCATTTTCAGATCTCATCAAGTAACTTGATTACTTAATGAGTGTAGGCTTGTAATTACCAAGAAACTTGTTTTTAAAAAGTTATATTAAAAAAGAGACACAAGTTGTAATAAAGTGAAGTTATCCTCTGACAAGGTTGTGCCAGCATCATGCAGAAAGTTTTCAGAGCAGTCCCTTCAGATAAACACTTTGATGTGAACCTTGAAAACACAGTTACACCTCTGAGACCTTGACAAATGGTGAATGTGTGTTTCCATGGGTCTTGTCTAAATGATATCTTCATGTTGATTCTATTCAGACTGTGTGAAGTGTGCACACCGAGGACTTTCTAAAGGCAAGTCTTCAGGTATACTCAAAGCCTTGACTTCTTAGTCCTTGCCATCAGTAATTGTGGTGTAGGACGATTTCTCTTTCAGTTCTCCCTCTTAGCTTTAAATACCTCGAGCCTTTCACCCTGCTCAAAAGCAAAGACACTGGATGGACAAATTAACAGAAACACCTAACCATATAATGCAAACTGATACGACACCACAATCCAAGGCCTCAAAGAGGCACTGAACCAACACCTCTCAGCTAGAGGTGTACAATGTTAACAAACAGGCTGTTCTCATGCACTGTGTAAACATATAGCTATGAAAAGTAATGCACTTTTCATAGCTTCATTTGGATCCCCATTAGTCACTACCAAAGGTAGCAACTATTCTTCCTGGAGTCCACAGAAGTAAAATACATTGCAATACAAAACAATGATCTATTTAAAATTCAGAGACAAAAAGACAGAAAATAACTAGGAAAAAAACAAAAAACAATAAACTCCATCTACAAAACAATCAACAATGAATCAACAGAGATAAACCTACTGATAATGATAACAATGTCAATAACAACAAATTCCCACACCATATCCAAGTCATCAGATCAATGCCCCAGCGGGGTAAAGAAGGAAATAGTCACAGATTGCTGTATGGGTCACAAAGCACTGGACTTTCCAGCAGGAAACCTGTGTTTGGAACCATGTGAAACCAAGTGAGCTTTGAGTCATTTTAAGGTATGCCTCACCATGTTTCCTTTTTCTAAACCTAACCTCAGTAACTTTACTTGCCTAAACCCAACCTCCGTAATTTTACATTAAGTAGATAACTTTACATGACGGTTATAACATCATCCGTCGGGCGCTAATTCATTAGATATCATATGAGCCGTTGTATGAGGATACATTCTAACAAAAACTAAATGCTAGGCTTTATAAATGTATCTATTGAATTACTGTCATAATTTAATGATGCTTTTATTGTGTCCACCCTTTTATTTAAAGCTGTAGTTTAGGTTTAGGCAAGTAAAGTTACCGTGTATAGGGTTAGGAAAAGAAACATTGTGAGGACGTACCTTGAATTGACTCAAAGTTCACACGACTCCAAACACCTAGGAAAATCCGTAGTTTTGTGACCCATCCTACACCCCTACCTGCCTCCTTAAAAATTCTGAGGAATCTTTAAATTATATTTTCCTTGGTTCACTCCCATCAGGGCATTGGTCACATGATTGTAGCCTTCCAAAATACGTGGTTTATGCATGAATTACTGGCTCATCATTTTTTGGGATATATACAAATTTGCGTGCATTTCTTTTCATATGAATCCACATTTAACGGTTCAGTCTCAACACTTTCATCAATCTGGTTTAAAGTAGCAGTCACAGTGTAAAGGCTCTGATTACCACCTATACACTACCTGCTCGGCAGCAGACAGATACAGTTAGAGCCTAGCAGCTGAAGAGATATTTCCCTCTGGAGTTGGTAAACAGAGTTTAAAGAGAGTGAATATTGCATTCATCACGTGGCCTCTCCACTCTGAATAATCATGTTGCTCTGTAACTGCTGTATATGTAGATAAATATAATTTTCGAACATTGCCCTTACAGCAGAGTTGATTAATACTTCTCTGTTGGTTGGTCAGTAGAAGCTGCACCTTTCACATTATGCAGCGTTTATACTTGAGCATTGAATCAACACCATTTGTATGGCGTGAGCTCTGCTTAGATGTGTAGCCTACACTTAAGCCTGACATGCACCTCCCCCAGAAATGTAACCATACACTGCAGGGATGCAGACCTCCTGTTATTTTTTGTAAACTGAAAATAATTTCTCTCAGTGGAAACAAAGCTTTTATTTACTTTTGTTTCACAGATAAGAAGCAAAAAATCGCAAAGATAACAATGCCCCTACTAAATAACATTTGAAGTCTTGTGTGTGATTATAATGGCTTCTTATAAGCAGAGGAACAGTCCGCTAGCCACTAGGCTGATTTATGCAATGGGAGATGTTATAAGCTTATGCTAATAAATTTGCAAGTTGTATGTGTGGTTTCCCCACATACGCGTCTAGTATAAGACAGTTGATTTGTGAGTTATAATGGAGCCAAATTTTGTAACATTACCTTTGTTAAATGTATGAGTAGAGGAAAAATCTGTTAGCCTGCTAGGCAAATTTATGCAGTGTAAAATGTCATGGGCTTACCGTATGCTAATAAATGTTAGCATGTCTTATTTGTGGGGAAAATGTATCTATCAAAAGTTGTTTTGTCTGGGAGCCTTGTGAGTTATAATGGAGCTGAATGTAGTTTTTTTTGTTTAATATTGTCACTATTGAGCTATGTTGTATGTGTGTTTAAGGTGTGTTAGTTGAATCAATCAAACTTTACTGCACCTTACAGAAACTCAACACAGTGACACAGAAACCTGACAGCCAACTAGCGTTTTAGAAGTGTAATATCAGAGTGCTGCAGACACACCACCGGCCAAATGTAAATGCTGACAATGGTTCAGGCAATTTGTGTAGGCTACAGCTACTATAAATTAGCCTTCAGACGTAGGCTGTGCACTACATACTGCCTATTAAATTAGTGCTATGCCATTACCAGCACTGTTCAAACTGAAGTATACTCAAGCAGTACATCTTCTCTGCATAACATCACTGTAGCTATCCCATTGTTACCTGTCCTAACTACCGTTGAATAAAATTTGTTTTTCACAAATCAGCATTACCTCTTCCACTCATATTCAAATTAAAGTTATAAAGTATTTCAGTGTTAAATATGTTTTCTCCAGTGCATTATATATGTGAGCTCCCGCATTTTTCCTCTTAATGTGCCTTAATGTCACTTGTCATTGTAGCCAAGGTTAATTATTTCATCTGACAGTTAAGTATTTTAATTGTTAAGGATATGCTGATCCGTGCCTGAGTCCACTTGCAAAGATGGTCTTGAGTATGGTTTATGTGTACTCTGGTACAGTGTGCATCAGGTGTGCACACCAACTGTACTAAAACACAGAAGTGCACTTCTATTAACTTGACTGCAAGAGGTTTAATAAATGGAACTGTCTCAGTTTAATACTGATGCCTTGCAGCCCGCCACTGACAGACCCTGATCTGGCTTTACTGCTGCCTTCAACCTGCAGTTGGAGCTTCAGCTGGAGGCGAAGAGCTCTGCACCTGACAGCAGAAGCTCTCTCTCTGGCCAAGAGCAGAGCTACACCTCACTGCTCTGACAGTCCTCACTGATGATGATCCCTGGGGCAGCAGTGTCTCTCTGTCGGGAACAGAACAACATGAAAGCTGAGCAGGGGGCAATCGTACTAGAATCAATCTTATTTAATATGAAAATGTCTTGAGTGTCCTTTGGGCTCAGCACAGGCACTTTCACCTCACCTCACCAATATCACTGATGCTTGGTAAATTTGTACCAGTGATGTTCTGGGTGGTTTTAATCACCCGCTGTAGAGCCCTCCTGCCCTGGGCCAGTTTGCAATTTTTCCAGTCAGAAGGCTTTCTATTGCTCCTCTGTAAAGGTTTACAAGAACTTGGCAAGAGAATTTGGCCCTCTCAAGTTTCCTGAAGAAATACAGCTCTTTCTGAGCTTTCTTTACCTAGGAAGAGATGTTTGTACTATGTCAGGTTCTCTGTGGCGCTGGAACCCTGGAACGTAAAACTATTGATTTGCTCCACCTAGGTTCTGCTGTGTAGACAGGGGTGCATTGTCTTCTCCTTATTTTTCCTAAAATCAATCCGTGTTTTTCCAACACTGCGCGGTAGGTTGTTCTCTGAGCACCACTATGTAAGATTGTCAATTTCCTCCCAATATGAATTTACATCTTTGTTGTCTGCAAACTTCACAGAGTTCTCTCAGTGCCAGGGCTTGCAGTTGTGGGTGTGGCCCAGCACAAAGCCCTGGAGGGCTCTGGTGTTCAGCAGTCAAGTATAGGAGGTGCGATCACCAATTGGAAGTCCAATATCCAGTTGCAGAGAGTGGCACTCAGACAGAGAGTACTGAGCCTGCCAATCAGTTGATTGTGATTGCATTGCCTGCTAAGCTGAAATCAACAAACTGCATTCTGATGTAGGTATTGATACTTTTAAGGTGTGTACGAGGGCTGAGGGGAGGGCAGTGGATATTGCATCCTCTGTGGATCTGTTGGCTCTGTTTCCAAACTGATGAGGGTCCAGACCAGCTGTGATATTGTTTTTGATGTTCTGAAGAACAAGATTCTCAAAGCATCAGAATGGGTTTGAGATCCACAGGGTGTTAAGGCACATTTATATTCCCTTAACACATAAAAATAGATATGTCTGTTTCAAATGTTGTAAACATCGGACACCATACAACCTTTATGTTGGCATAGATGCCAATAGATGGCACTAGAGGGTGAGAGCCTAAAGTTTCACACAACAGTAA
The DNA here is from genome assembly GCF_006386435.1 of Epinephelus moara. Classification (NCBI taxonomy): domain Eukaryota; kingdom Metazoa; phylum Chordata; class Actinopteri; order Perciformes; family Serranidae; genus Epinephelus; species Epinephelus moara. The sequence goes on along the minus strand of NC_065521.1, from coordinate 8,161,577 downwards.
ACAATGTAGACTGCGGTGATCTCTGTTGTATTTAGCTTGAACTACGCTACACTGCTCCCACAATCTCTGGTTGTACTGCTGCGATTCATCCGTATACATATATATATAAATACTGCCGAAATAAACAGAGCACAGACAGAGGGCTCCATCCATCTCTGTCTCTGTATCTAACGTTGAGCGCAGATAAGCCCTTAGTCATTTAAATGCGGCACGGCAGACGTTTTAGGTGGCTGTCTTAAAGTTGGTGGGAAAACTTTCTTGTGACAGTTATATGTTGAAAATGTCATGGCCAGGGATGTAATCAGGCCCAGCAGTTTTGATCATATGAATTCTCAGAAGGGCTTACATCCATTGTGGATACTGACAGAAGCCAGACCTCCGGTAGCGGGACAGACTTGACACCTGACTCTTTGTTGAGAAGATCAAAGCAAGCAGAAAAAGTGTTCAGGCTTGGTAGATTCGTACCAGTGATGTTCTGGGTGGTTTTAATCACCTGCTGCAGAGCCCTCCTGTCCTGGGCCAGTTTGCAATGTTTCCAGTTTACTGATGAAGTATATTCCTCAAGATTGGTATGGTTCTCCTGGGTGGTGGCATCTCTGAACATATGCACTCAAAACAGTCCTGTAGAGCTACTGTAGCTTTAATGTTTTTTTCTGATGGTCTGCCCTTTTAATTAGCTGTGAGAGAGTAAGCAGTAGAAGCAGTGAAATATGGTGTGATTGTCCAAAGTAGGGGCAGGCAAGGGCTTTATAGCTGTCAGGAACATTTGTGTAAACATGGTCCAAGTTTTTGTTCCCCCGGTGTGGGTGGGGATGCTGGTGGAGTCTAGGTAAAAGTGATATTAGGTGTGCTTGTTTAAAATCACCAGCTACAATAAAAATACCATCTGGTTGTTTTGTCATGTGCTTGCTCTGACCTCATTCAGTTCTTGTGGTGCACTTTTTCTCTCTGAGCAGATAATATGACTGGCATCTCAACATTAAAAATATCGACATCAGGGAAACATTGTCCATTAACTTTGACTATGTTTGAGGACCAAACATCATTGATGTAAACTCAGAGCATGGATGTATAAATAAAACTGGATACAGTGTTGAAAAAAAAGAAGAAAAAACAAAGAATAATAATATAGACTATAGAAAACAACCCAGAAACAGTTCCTCATTCTATCCCCTTGGGCTTTCAGTTTGTAGAGTGTGGATCCAATATTCCTCTCTCTGTAAGTCTATCCCTATCACCACCTCTTTTGCAAGGATGTATCATTTCTATACCTTGAAATTTAAGGGAACAAACATCGGCTGAATGGAAGTGTCTTGCCACTGGAAATTTTTAATCATTTTTCCTTATGCTACTCTTATGTTCAGAATCCCTAGTTTTCAACTCTTGTTTAGTATTACCAATGTATGCTAACCCACAAGGGCATTTCAAAAAATATACAACAAATCTGGTTCTGCAGGAGATCGTAATGTTGAACTTTTTGCCTGTGTGGGGATGTAAAAAAACATCCCCACTGATCATAGCATTGCACTGGGCACAGTTTAAATATGGGAAATTACCTCCTGCTGGGTTAGACAAAAAATGTTGAGGAGGCACATAACAACCTGTGACCAGGGTGTCCCTTAAATTCCTAGCTTGCTTATTGGCAAAAATTGGAAATTCCTTGAAAGAACGACCAACAGAGGGATCACTAGATAAAATGTGGCAGAGTTTAATAACACACTTTTTGACCACTGTGGGGGTCAGTTTGAATGAATGCAAAAAGTATATATCTCATAATCAGCTACAGGGATTTGTACTTAATTTTGTTTGCACTCTTTAGGGTCTCAGGCAATGCACAAAATTTGGAAATTATTGCTTGAAGAGGGGGTGGCTTATTACATTAAATCTAAATCTCAACATTTCACATTCCAATCTTCAAAAAATCACATCACAATAAATCAAGTTCAATAAAGTTTTTCAGCACATCTACTGAATTATGTCAAAAGTTTGCCTAAATGCAACCTATAGTCAATTCAATAGTCCATCACTCTATATTTTTAAGAAAATGCAAAATTAATTAACATCTATATCTCCAAAAGTCTTCATTCAAATGCAGCCAAAATTGACCCAGACATTCTTTAGATAATAGATATCACATGCTTTAAATGGTGTCACCAAAATATTTGACATTATACTCCGAATTAGCAGAATGGTATGAGATTTTTTTTTTTTTTTCAGAATTTTATCACCAACGCTTTAACTGTTTTTGATATCTAAATCAGACATCACCAACCTAGGTGGACATTTTTCTTACTAAGCCATTAAAACAGCATGGCCTAATAGAGATTTAAACATAAATGAATGAGCATCTGTCTGATTGTCATAATATCTGTTGTCTATCTTTAATGCAGGCATCCTAAATTATCAAAGGTCTTGATCTTACCCAATTTTCAACTGTTAAAGGTAGGGTCTGGAGGATTTTCCAGTTGCTGTTTGTAAACACACATTCAAATTTGGCCCCTCCTGTCAGGCTCAAATCTCCCGGGTGTACGGAGCCCGGAGGTACAGAAGAAGGCTTCACAGAAGAGGTTCAGGCAAGGCTCGTGCTGGTGCACGCTCGGACACGCTCGGGCACGGCACCTGCGCTCTCTCATTGGCTGGGGAAATCTCCGCCCAGAAGCGGTCCGAGCTCACAAAAACATCGAAATACAGTTAAAGGGCAGGAGCTCTGCAAACAGAGTCACCACCACACATGAGTAGAAGCCTATAGGTGATGATTAAGCAGGATTTCATTTGTATATGTCTATATTTTCTTTTGTTTGAAAATCCTCCAGATCCTACCTTTAAAGATCCATGCTGACTTGAACCCCAGAACTGCAGCTATATTTCCCATGAAAGTCGTTCAGTGGTGCGCAAAGCCAAAAAGGTACAACTTCACAGGCATGAAATGACCTCGATCTCTTCACTCTCTTCTTGGGGCATTCAGTGTGGCTGGTTTGGATGAATGGTCAGAATATGTTGTGGACAGTGATCATCTCAAGCCTTGCTGCACTTGATTCAATCCCTGTGCCTCCACATGATTTTGAATTCAGCTAGTTTGACTACTAATCACTCAGTACCAGCCTGTGTTGATATGGAGGGCCTAAATCAGATCAACAGTGTGACACTTACAATTGAGCCTCCTGCCCCTGCTAATCATTAATAACAGAACAGTACCTTTGTCAGCATCAAAAGCCTGCCGAAATGAAATTGATTACTGTCGACACAGAGAAGCCTCTCCTAATTTCGATTTTGGCTGCTGTTGTAGTTTCCTGCAAACTGTGACATTGACAGATGCATCATTCTTCCTTTGCACAATATAGATTCAGGCCGTGCATTTCAATTCTCCTGTCAAATAGAAGAAAATTACTTGAAAAGGTAGTGTTGTTCAATAAATCCTGTTCACAGGATTGTGCTGTGATGAAGTGGATTGACAGGAGAGTCTTAAATAAACGGTCTTCTCATCTATCCTCGGCTGAAGGAGTCAGCACTATTGAATGATCTCATAAATTTAGAATTTTCCTTCCCCCTAAAGATCATGTTCATCCATCACAAGTAATACAGAACACACCACTCATATGACTGCTTCTTGACCTTTAGCATCAGATTCTCAGTGGTAAGCAAAAAGCAGGGATTCAGTGACTCATCCCAAAAACAAGGTGACATATTTGCTACTGATGGGAAGTAGTTTTTGCTATTTATTGCTAGTTATTTCCTTTTGTGAGCTTAGCATTTGAATCTTTAAACCCACTGAAACCTAAAAGATCACAGCAGAATTTTGCATATTTTTGCCCGTTTTCAGTACATCACATGTACACATACAGTATCTCACATAAGTGAGTACACCCCTCCCATTTTTGCAAATATTTTATTATATCTTTTCATGGGACAACACTATAGAAATGACACTTTGATATAACTTAAAGTAGTCAGTGTACAGCTTGTATAGTAGTATAGATTTACCTTCCTCTGAAAATGACTCAAAACACAGCCATCAACATCTAAACAGCTGGCAA
>NC_065521.1:8149908-8156782 GCF_006386435.1 Epinephelus moara | reverse complement strand
CACTGTGGGGTGTACTCACTTATGTTGCCAGCTGTTTAGATGTTGATGGCTGTGTTTTGAGTCATTTTCAGAGGAAGGTAAATCTATACTACTATACAAGCTGTACACTGACTACTTTAAGTTATATCAAAGTGTCATTTCTATAGTGTTGTCCCATGACAAGATATAATGAAATATTTGCAAAAATGGGATGGGGTGTACTCACTTATGTGAGATACTGTTTATTTACATTACTGCTGACTGTTTCTCTGAGTGTACCTTAGTATCTTAATATTTTAGACTTGCCTTTCAAACAGCACCAAACCATAATCCCACTAAGTATGCATCTGAGTGGAGTCCTGCAGGGATCAAATGTGAAGACCAGCAGCCGGCGGCTGCTTGCTCCGCTGCCCTTCAGTGGCTAACAAATGGAACTAAATGCTAACAGCCACCGCTGCAACTAACAAACTCCACAAATCCATTCAGCAGCTCCACCATCCACAGTCAGACACACACGGCTGATTATCTACTTTATACAGCCGATTATCTACTTTATTATTACCAGCCTGTCGCTCATGCAGCATTTGAACATAACTGAAAGCATGGGTGTTCTTGGCTTCCAATGTACAAAGTCCACCACTAACATTTTCGTCACGTCTTGATGGTGAAAATGACACATAGATATCATCCTAGTTTTTATTATCAGGATTTTAAGCTCATTGTTGCGTTTTCTTCAGGGAACAAAAAGTTGTTAAAAAAAATTCATCATAGTTTTCATCAACAAAATTAACATGGACTCTCTGTATCCTGTGCACATAGCAACCTTGGCAACACTGTACAAAGGAGGCATATGGTGGTATATAAAATGTGGCTACACATGAAAACTGCAACAACTATTGGTCTGCATGAGCTGTTGAGTTTTCCACCACAAGTTTCCGATGCCAGTGGACATGAAAGTTCTCATTCCTAGGTCATCAAATACCAACGCTTTGTCACACCCCTCAGCGTTGACATACAGGGTGACCTTAAGCATATTTATGTGATACAAAGGTGAAACACAAAGTAACACATGGTTTATACTGTGAAATGGTTGCGGTGATATTTAGGCAAGGTTCGGTTTAGAAAAAAGATCATGTTTTTGGTTAAAGGGTAAAAGTAAAAGTATGTTTGTTAAGTAAAGTTATGTAAAAACGTCATGTGAGTGACATTGGTGCATGACAACTATACGTAAATTGCGTAACATAACATCAAAACATCACTGACTTTGGTTTCACACAGGGCACGAACTGCGGTTTCATGAGTAAGAGTCTTGTTTTGTTTGACACATGCACCTCCCCTCCCTCCAACCCTTTGCAGACTTTCTCCCTCTTTATACTACATCAGTTGTTATCAGTGTTAAGTACTGCTGCAGTTGAAAGTGGTAAGGGTGTAATTTTCATATTTATTACTATTATTGTTTGTAATATGAAAGACACAATGATTTACTGCTTTAAACATTTACACATGAAACTGTAGTGCAGCTTTGATTCATTTTTTATAGAGAGGGATAGAGTAGCTTAGTATCTGTGTTTCAGGACCACATTTGAAACCCAGAATCAGAGCAGTAGCTGTGACTGACCATCTTTATCATTGATGCTCGGGCTGCTTTTGGACACGTTAAATATCCTGAGATTACCTACAGAACATTTGCTCCCCTGGCATGACTTCATACGACACTGGAATAAACTGCAGTAGCAAATATTTAAGGTGGAAAGTTTGCACATTGTAGCATAGATAATTGTGGTTTATCATCTCTGGCTTTCAGCAGACATTTATTCTACATTAATGAAATTAAAGGCACAGCAGAATAATTCCCGGCTCTGTCATTGGCAGCATGTGGGCCTGTTTCCACTGCTGTGGCCAAGGAAGATAATATGCAAACTGAGTACAAATAATAAAATTCTACAAAATCAGCCTCTGCACTGGGTGAAGTACTAGGAACGTCTTTATCCACCACTGACATATTATAAACATTATATCTTTACTGCTCATCTTACATTGTAGGTTGCAGCCTTATAATTGTCCATGTTTCCAGGCAGGCTGTAGTGTGTGTGTTTATGGCATCCCAGATGGTTCTGGTAATCCAGTGTTTCTGTTTGTGGTGATGATGATGGTGAATGATTAAACTGTAGTTTCAGGTACAGTTAAATCCTGAGCAGCAGCTAGCAGCTAACGGTGCTAATAGCATGAACAGAGCTCACAATAGCATAAGTGCTGATAGAGCTAAGGGTATTAACCTGGGAGGGAAACGAAGGGTGGGCGCTATGCTTCCGCAACATCGATGATGTCCCCGCCACCATGGGTCTGGACAGCATTATTAGTGACACTGCAGTGTGGAGTGGTGGCGAGTAGCTAGCCAGTGGGACTGGGAGAGACTCAGTGGCGGCCTGTGGCATAGGCAGTATAGGCGAATGCTAAGGGCGCCATCATCCATGGGGGAAGAAAAAAAAAATCAACATGTTTATCTTTAACCATTTCTGTATTAATACTATTACTACTGTTATTTTGAAATATTACACAAGGTCACAACTACATAGTAAAGCCTACTAAATAATAATAATACTAGAGAGGCCTTTTTTTTCTGGGTTCCTGCCGCCCCCTGTCCCACCTTCCAGCTCGTTACACTTAACCTGCTCTCTGTGGGAGATGGGCAAGTTATCTGACATCACTTAGACCCCGAAACACACTGTACTGTTATCATGTCAAAATGACAAAAGCTTTCTGGTGCCCACTCAACTACCACAACACTACTGAGAGGAGTAGATGTGGAGAGAGAGAACATGAAAAAAAAAAAAAAAGCAATCAGTGTTGACATTGGCAGGAGAAGAGTTAATTATCATTACCTACAAGTAGCCAGTGGCCACAACCAACATTTCATGAAGGTTGCATTATTTATACTGTGAAACGCACAAGCTCTATTCAGTAAAAATGAGTACTGAACAAAGGCAAATGATAACACTCTGATGATGTGTTCAATGTACTTGAATAAATACAGCTGTTTGAAGGAGAAATTTGTTGATGTTTTCATAGCATTACAAATGGATATTAGAGAGGGAATTGATGATGATGTAACATATATAGTAAAAAGTATTTTTGCTTATTTTTTTTTATATTTTTTAGTTTTTCATGTAGAAAAAGGCTATGTTAAAGATTGTTTCATAAATGTTTGTTATTATAAAAAAAAAGGTGAAATTGTTATTTTAAACATTGGCATCAGAATCGGCCCAGTATTTCAAAATAGAGAAAGTTAATTTATACAATTTATTATTATTTTACAATGTCATATATTGTTTATTCTTCTGATTCATATGATTATTATAACACAAGTACAACATGTTACTGAAAACAAATTAGCACATATTTTTAGCTTATTTTAGAGCACCAAAAGTTCCAGGACTGGAGGGACTCATGCTCGCAAAACTTGGCTGTTTACCAAAACAAAAAACAGAGAAGCTCAGCCAACCCACACAGAGGGAGCATAACTTCATTCTCTGCTCAGGACGCCATTACTCCACTATATCCTTATACAATGGTTTGTATGATATTCTATGAATTAGCACCCCACAAATGACACTACGTCCTTAATGAAAGGTTATGTACTTAACGTGAAGTTACAGAGGTTTGGTTTAGAAAAAGAAACATGGGGAAGACGTCCATTCAAATGACTCAAAGTTCACACGGTTCTCCCCAGTGGAAAGTCCTGTGTATTATGACCCATCAACCACCCCAACCTGCCTCCTAAATGGACTGCTCGGGACTGCTTCCTTTTTACTCCTGTTCTCAGATTGGTCACTTGATTGCAGCCTTTCAGAATACATGGGTGATGCATGAATAATTATTATGAAGTTTTGGTGCATTACTATTAGGGTTGGGATCCGGATCCGGCTCTTTTTTGGAACCGGTTCCATCACATTTGGAGTAACGGTTCCTGCAAACAGTCCCTAGATTGTAAAACGTCATGTGCATTTCCATTAGAGTGCGGCACGGGCCGCATATTTCTGACCGAACCCGACCGAGCCCGACATTATTTAATTAGCCTACTAAAGCACTGAGTTTGTGTCACACAGTTGTTATGGTTACAGGCTATCTAACAGGCCGGGCGTGCGCCGTGGGTGCTCCGCGGAGAGGAAGACCTCCGTGTTTGAGACGGGAGCGGGCGGCGGGAGGTCCGAGGCTTCCAGCGAGGGGAGAGGGAGAAATATAACAAAATAAGATAAAATACGAAAACTTGTCTCCCTCTTTTATTTTATTTTAAGCGTTTAATCAAGGCGGAGGCGGGTGGCGGGAGGTCCGAGGCTTCCAGCGAGGGGAGCGGTAGAAACAAACAGCCAATGTGTGTCTGTGTGTGTTATGTTCAGGTGTTGTCACGTAAATAACAGTGCCCTAGCATGAATGCTTATAAGTATTTTTTATTACATTGTTGTGGTTAATTTTAATAGTGTTACTGTAGAAATCAGAGAATCACTTTTTGTTGTTATATATTCTCAGGGAGATGATACAAGCTCTAAATCTGAAATACACACCACACACAAATGTGTGTTTTCATCTAATTGTACTGTGCAACAGTTAGAATAAAGTTTTTGTGTTTGTATGATTGCATTTGTGTTTATTATATACTTGTTTAAGTATAGCAAGTATAATGAATATAATGTAGGAATCGGTAAGAGGAACTGGTAAGAGGAATCGGTAAGGAATCGGAATCGTTAAAATCCTAACAAGTCCCAACCCTAAGTGGTGGATGGACTTTCGCCCAGAAGGCAGGTGTTTGCTACCTGTAAGATTGTAAAGCCAACCCCATTTTTTTCCTAAACCTAACCACATGCTTTTGTTGTCGGTAATCTGCCAAGGACCAAGGGGCCATCAAAGAGGAAGAAGAAGACTTCCAGCTGTATGCATAAATGCTTTAAAGGTGTTTCATGAAGGAAACACACTGAATGCATTCATGTCCACAGTGGGTTTCGGTCTTAGAGTCACAGACAGATTAGAGAAAGATGCATTAAGAGTTTGGAGGTTTCGATCTGCACATGGGTTTTGTTGACCATATAAAAACAGTACAGTAACATGAGAAATGATGCTCTTTTAGATCATAACCCATATCATATATGACTCCATGCTCCATACTCCCTACACAATTGATTTTTGATCCAGTAGTGCACCTTTACATAACTTGACATCTTCATATATTATATTTTTGAGAGAGAGAAAGAAAAAAATCTATGGAGCTCATTTCTTGAATGACTGACATGCATATCTGAAGTGAAACCTCCTGTGACTTCACCTGTCAGTCAGATCCTCCTCTGCTCTCAGCCAGCACTAATCCTGTCTCTTTATATACTCACTGTTACATCATGAGTGTTTGCTCCTTTCACGGCCCTTAAAAAGATGGACCCATTAAAAGCAGAAGACCTGCTGCTAACAGAGGTGATTGACTGAACTGACACCAGGTGTAGAAAGAGAATAATATCTCACCTCCTTCAGCTAAACTCTGTGTGTGTGTCTGTAAATGTGGTAGCCTCTTTATCAGTGTCTAAATGTTTCATCAGTCTGTTGTTGTTGCTGCTGCTGCTGCTGCTGCTGCCGCAGGCTTCGGGTTGCTGAAGATTCAACCTCTTTCACTTCTGAGGCTGTCTGAACAGAGTGGACACCACAAAGGCAATCCAAGTGCTCACAACACTGGATTCCAACACTGAGATCAAGTGCTGCTTGTTTAAAGCAAACCGATGTATCTGATCAGCGGTAAAGCAAAATCAATAACATTCAAGAGTCTGTTGTGCAATTTTCCATACATCAACATTCTTAAACAAAAACCATGCACAGACTGCAGAAGAATAAAACTGGATAGTGACGGAGCACTGTTTTGCATAACCTAGTTGGTACATTAAAAATGGATTATGTTTTTCATACAATTTAATATATCATAAATCTATACACTGCTGGTACTGTGGTTGGATTTTGATTTGAACCAGTGAAAAAGGTAACACTGTATAAGATTGTATTTTTCTGTCATTGATACTAAAATGAATGGACATTTATTTCATTAGATAATTTCATAATGTCCTGCAGACAGCATGAGCTAAACTGAGCAAATGCTATGCACATTGAATTATCGCATAATGATGGTGAAATGTGGTTAAAGCTCTGGAACAGCTTTTGTTATATAGTTTTATTCACTTGTTTAAAGATTTTTTTTTAGCAGCTCTGCTTTTTCTGACAGTAAGAGAGAGAGAGAGAGAGAGAGACACAGGCAGGAAGGGCAGGGGAGAGATAGAGGAGGACATGCATGACAGGATCCACGCATTTTGCCGCCTCGTGGTTCTGTATGAAAGGTTTGTTTGCAGAATGGAGGAACAGAGTTGTCTCACCTTTAAGCCACCATCAGAAGTAGAAACAGTGCCATTTTGGAGATCTTAAGATGTGTTATGTGTGTGACCCACTGCCAGACATTTAAAAAGAGCTGTTAGCAGCTAAGTCAAAGAAGAAGAACAGCAGCCACAAATAGGGAAAACTATGACAATGATATAACAGAGATGGTTATTGATGTGTTTTGTCAATGTTTGTGTGTGTGTGCGTGTGTGCGTGTGTGCGTGTGTGCGTGTGTGTGTGTGTGTGTGTGTGTGTGTGTGTGTGTGTGAATGACAAGAATGACAAGCCCCCCTCCTTTCTGATAATGGGTAAACCTATCAGAGTTTACGCCCGTAATGAGACCTACCCATATTTAGGCCATAAGTTTAACATCGCTGGAGAGTGGGGGGAGCAGGTTGAGGAGCTCACAAAGGAGTATCTCCATCGCCTCCACTTGGTAGACCTGTCACCCCTCCCAATAGTCATGAAACTTGAGGCTGTGAGAGATGTGGCC
>NC_065521.1:8121851-8149075 GCF_006386435.1 Epinephelus moara | reverse complement strand
TGGGCCATGTGTATAAATATACCACTAGTGGCCTGAACATTGCTGGCATATCTAAGTGCAGAGCAAAAAAGCTTGCTAAATTTTGCTCTGTTTCTGCTGTTATAGGCAGCTTAGCTGTATGGAGGAGAAGATGCTATGTATTTCCATGAGTGACCAGTATTGTCTTCTTGACCCCTTTTGTATTTGATTCCCTGCCATATTTAATGTAATTGGTGGAATCAAATAAAGAATTCAAATGTGTGTGTATATATTGAACTTGCTTTAGCTCTTTCATCATGAACAATTTTACTGCTGCTTTTCAAGCATTTCGGGGTCTGCTATCAGACATCAACCTTTTATTAAAATATTAAATGATCATTTTTACTTCTTGCTTTGTCTAAGTCTAACTCAGCTCTGAAATATTGAATGTCACAGCATCCTTGAATTCACAATGAAGAAACCAGTTTAGAAAAACTGCAGTTATATGATACTGAAGCTTTTGCAAAAAAAAACAAACACATAAGACGTGTTCCCTGTGATGGTTTGTGTCTGTCAGTCCAGCTTCACCTCCAAACTGAAATGAAATGAGGATAGGACATCAGCCAAAACACACACATACAGACACTTTTGGAAAATGATTGACAGTGAAGTTCATGGGATTCATAGTTAATGGCCAAAAACCTGTTATGACATAGGTGCAGCCCATCAAATACAGACTACTAACTCTCAAGCTGTGAGTGTGGGACAACAGAGGCTACATTATTAACAAACAATCACAAAAGAACCAAAAAGACGAAGAACAGAACCCTTAACTCCCTTCAAGTCCTCTGAAGGGCAGTATTTCTAATATTAATGCTATTAATCCAGCTTTCAAGGCTAGTGCTTGTAGTATTGACTGTATTCAGCTGTATTTGATGCAGGTACATTATGTATGAGATCGATGTCTGACTGCACAGTGAAGGTTTCATTCATGAAGCTGAAACCCTGGAGGCTGACCATGGGGCACACTTTTTTCATCACAGGTTGTAGATGCTTTGACTTAACTATTTGCATCTACAGTATGTGATCCAGGATATGATGACCTGACTTTTGGTATACTCATGCAGTGATTCTGAAATTTCCTTGTCTGCAACATGTCATTTGTCTGCAACTTAGTATGAATATGTTGTTGCCTGTCTTGGCCAGGACACTCTTGTTAATGGTGACAAGGCTGATAATTTAAGTTGTAAATGTGGTGGGGTGCTTCTATCATGCAGTGTGTTCCAGGCATTTAGTGCAGGCCTGTGTCCTCCCCCAACCACACCCCCAATTAGTGCCAGATTATATAAGGCCCTTGGTGGCTGGGCTCATTATTTTGGCTCCTGTCTTCTTCCCTGTTGTGGCTGGTTGTTAGTGGGTATGTAGTAGATTTCCTTTAGATAAGCCAGTGCTTTTTAACCCTGTGGACTCGGTTGCTTGCCTTTCATTTTTAGCTTTGCTCTTATCTGCTATCTGCACACAATGCACGTGGAAACTCTGTTGTCCCACCCATGAGTGATCCTGTTAGTGCCCTATATTTGAGGTATTAAGTAGGGTTCCAATGCAAATAATTTGGTATGCAGCGTGGTGAGCCCCATTCATTTTGTTTTCCCTTTTGTAGGTTAACCTGCTGCTGTTTGCCTTTTGTTGTTTAGCAAAACAGCAAAAAGATGGCAATCTTTGTTTTGTTCTTTGTTTGGTTGTAATTCTTTGTGTACAAGTTATTTTCAGTAAAACAGGGTGCCATCTTGTTGGGAGGCTAGGCAAATATGTTGAGGTCTTTTCAGTAAAGCAGCTGAATCAGACTATATTTGCCACTGGAAAGATTTTTGTTAGATCTGTTTTAGTCAGATCATTTAGTTAACAATATAACAGTGAAACTGAATCAGTGCTTGCTTTGATAGAGGTCCTGATGCCGCACTTTGGGAAGAGATGTATTCAATTCAGGTCAATTTAAAGAGGGTTTAATAACAGTTTACCCTTGGCTATGGTCCTGTTAAAATCACTACAGCACAATGAGCTGATTAATACTGTAGAATGTGAACAGGGCTGTTCATGAGTTTACAGCAGAACAAGACAGTCTGAAACACACAATCCATTAAAAAAAAACACACACTCAGCAACTAAATGAGAAAATAGAATTGGCTGATTCACTAAAGCCCCAAAAAACATATTCAAGCACGCAATCCTGATCATTTCTCAGAGCAAACCCTGAAAGATATTCTATCTATCTATCTATCTATCTATCTATCTATCTATCTATCTATCTTTGTGTGTGTACATATATATATATATGTATATATATATATATATATATAAATATAGCCACAGTAATGGAGATGCTTGGATACAAGATGGACATGATACATAAGAACCAGTACCCTACATGGAAGAGACGGTTAGAGGCCAACATAAAGGCAACATGGAGAGAAGTTAGCCAGCTAGCAGAGCTACACAATGGTAACATGGTGTATAAATGGGTACCAAGAAAATACAACAAGCTCTCCATTCCTGAGGCACTCGAAACTGCCAAACAAAGACTAACAGCTCTGGCCACCCGCCTGAAGAGATACACCAGAAGTAGAAGCCAGGGGAATAAACAGGGTGTTCTCCACTGAACCAGCCAAGGTGTTCTCTCATTGGCAGGGAAATAACAGCAGGTCTGACCCACCAAGAGCTGAGATGGAAACATACTTGTAGTGCATATGGGAAAGAGAGTCATCACACTACACCAGTGCCTGATGGCTAGTGGACCTAAGAGCTGACCACAGCAGTCTCCCTGAACAACAACCAGTAACCATCTCAATGGCAGACATCCAGGAAAGAGTGTCAAAGATGAAGAGCTGGACAGCACCAGGCGATGTGATCCATACATACTGGCTGAAGAAGCTAACTGCACTCCATGAACGCCTAACAGCACAGATGACCCAGCTGCTAAGGGATGGGACCCACCCAGAATGGTTAACACAGGGCAGGACAGTCCTGATCATGAAAGACCCCCAGAAGGGAACCATCCCACCCAATTAAAGATCGATAACCTGTCTCTCCACAATATGGAAGCTCCTGTCAGGCATTATAGCAAATAAGATAACTAGGCATATGGGCCAATACATGAGCGAGGCACAGAAAGGAATTGGCAGTAACACCAGAGGAGCCAAGCACCAGCTACTGGTCGACAGAGCAATTGCCCAAGACTGCAAGAGCAGGAAGACCAACCTGTGCACCATGGAAGACAACCCTAGAGGCCAACTCAAAGCCAACTGACCAAGTCAACATCAAATGCGGCATATACCAAGGGGAGGCATTGTCATCACTGCTGTTCTGCATAGGCCAGAATCCCCTCAGTTAGATCATTAAGAAGACTGCGTACGGATACCAATTCTGAAGTGGAGTAACAATCAGCCACCTGCTCTACATGGATGACATTAAACTGTACGCCAAGAAGAGAGAGAGAGAGAATATATAAGAATAAATGAATAAATAGAAGAGGGGTGTCAAAGGTTTATATAACCACAACACCCCCTATCAGAAAGTAGATGGGAAGTAGAGATGAAATACACTGAAGTAGAGTTACTGGTGCTTGATTAATTATGTAGGGTTGTGACATCCAATATTTTGTCTCCTAACTTGCCTATCTTACCTAAAATTTCTAGCAAGGAGTCGTAGCTTAGGAGTGCTTAAGGAAAATTCTCAGAGCAATTCTGAGCACGAAAGAAAGAGAAACTTTGACCTTAGTGAGGAGGTGTGGTTGACCCCATTGCTCGGTATAATGCTGATCAAATATAAATCCAGATTCTGTTACTGTATTGCCTATTTCTCACCTCAAATGTTTTCAGAAACATATTTTAGCTTACTGTCTAACTGACTGTAATTTGAGAACTCACTAGTGGAAGCATTTATTGGTCCAGTGCGACACTGTGCATTCTGTTAGTTGTAGGTTTTCTACCTATTGAGCAAAAGCGAATACCACTAATTTCAAGTATTTGCATCTTTCTGCTGCATAGACAGTTTTAATGAGGGACCATCTTTCCAGCAGTGAAATACTTTTTAATGACGGGCAACCGAGCTCTGCGATAGTCTGTTGACCTGTCCAGGGTTTTCCCCCTGCCTTTCGCCCAATGTCAGCTGGGATAGGCTCCAGCCCCCCGCGACCCTCAAGAGGATAAGCGGTTGGAAAATGGATGGATGGATGGATGATGGGCAACCGTTTCAAAAACTTGCAAATGACAGTTAATTAGTCATGTGCAAAGGGTTCAACAAAAATTGTCTGTGTTTGTTCCTGGCCTAACTTGATCCTATACGTCACAGTATTGATGCAACTGTAAAATCTTACATCTCACCCCTTTAATGTAAATCTTCCATTTGGATCTTGAAATGACTGTTGTATAAAGGGTTAACACGGGATGGTAGAGCTCAGACACAGAGACATTTGTTTTTCATTGCCAGGTTAATGGACTGCAATCTGTCCATAGAGTTTGTTTTTAGTGAACCCTGGGGCTTCAGAGCCTGAACCAGACAAATCACCAGGAGGCAACAGAAAAATGAAGTCATTTCAGTGGCAGGAAGACTCAGTCAATGCCACTGTCAGAGACACAGCTGATGTCACATCATCATTTGTTGTTAAATTGGGATTTAATTCAAAAACCAATAAGCCTTCATCTGCCTTATTATGTGTATTATATAGTTATGTAAAATTCACCTGTTTCATGTTTAAAGGCTGTTATGTAACTGTGTACACTATGCCCATGCAGAAAAACATGTCCATAATTTATAGTGTCTGTAATGAAGAGCATTGTTGTATAAGATTAGTGTCGGCTTGCCAGTTTGAGCAACCCATAATGTGAAAGAGCATGAAAAGTAACATCCCATGAGGCTTTCAAATGTGGGGCATGGCTACATGTTGCCAGCTGAGATTGCACATTACACTGGAACAGACAGAACTGCAGAGACAACTGGAGAGCATCTGCAAAGTGCACATCAGGGCAGGGGTAGTACTGGAGTCTGGTCTCAGGGCTGAGGATGTTAGCATGTATGTTTTCACAACACTGTAGAAAAGAGCATCAATCCCAAGATCCCAAGCACATACAATGGAGTCAACCTTCACATGGTGCTTGTTTATATCTGGGAGAAAATGCCAGCAATGACCCTCTCTGACTTGTCTCAGCAAAGATGTTCTGACTCTGGCTTATTTCAGTCTCATGGGTGTTTTGAGTCTGACTTGTTTTGTGAGTTGACCGAGTTTTGTGAGTAATGGTCAGACTTGTCTTGGTGCTTAAGTGTGTTTTGACTCATATGTCTTGTGGGCGTTTAAAGAAGAATATGGCAGGAATTGTGAATGTTTCTGCCAGTTCTAGAGAGCAAAGAGAAAGAAGCTGTGTACGCAGAAGAGACAAAGTGTGTAATGACCCTGGGGAAATAGTACACAGTCCTTCTAATACACACACACGTATGCTGCAAATCTATCGTTTGTCTTCCTCTAACTTTCTCAGACCTATTTTTCCTCTGACTTTCAATGTGCATGGTTGTGTGGCTTTTTCCTTCTATCAGTCTTTTTCTGTCTGTCTCAGCCATCACTCACACTGTCTGCTGGGCCAGGCCGTCCTGAGCTGAGGACTTGCTTCACGGTGCACCTTAACCTAATGAAGAACTCAGCTGGATCGAGCTGTCACTGTATTATTCATGGTGACCCCCAACACTGTGCACACTGAGCGCGCACACACACACACACACACACACACACACACATTCCTCATTAAATTTTGATGAGCCGGCCCGTTGGGCACAGAATCCTACAGTAAACCATGTCCGACTTCTTCCATCCTCTTCCATCTCTTTCCCATTTTCCCCCATTTCCTCCTCACCTCCCTAAAAGTGGACATCACTTAATCATCTTCCTCATCCAACCTTCCTCATCTAACTCTCCACCTCATTGCTTTTGCATCTCTTCCCCTGTTTCTCTTACATTCTCTCCTGTCACCTTGCATTCTTTCTCATCTCCACTTTGTAGCAGCTGTTAAGAGATAGAAGATAATGAAAATCAACATTTGAAAAAAGCACAAAAAATACTCTAAATATTTATGTTGCTAGTACAGTGAAAATTATTACTGCAGATTTCAATCCTGCAGGAGGTAGGCTGCAAGCAGTCTGATCAACCTTGGTGATAAGGAACGATTTCAGCTGTATATATTCTAGATACTGTTTCAATAGCAAGGACCATGCCACAACAATATGTCTTTTAACTGTTTAATTGTAATTCAGAAGGTGTTAGTTGTTGAGGGATGGTGAATGGATGAAAGTAGGGGTGAAGGTGGAAGAGGGATGTCTTCTGTTAGGATGGTCTGGGTGGATTAACTGGAGATTGGGCAGAGGGAGACTCAGTGTGGGGGTTCCATTTCAGGCATGTTCCTACCCAAGCTGATTACTGGCCCCCAAAAGAATCAGAGTCTGGCAACAGTGGATGCAGCACCAATGCAGAAAGAATGGCTTGAGTAGTGTTCTGAGGATATGCCTGAAATGTGGAGGACTTTGTGAAAATGTTTCTGGAATCAAAATCGAGTGGCCATTTTTCCTGTTTTGGTGAGAAAGAGGGTGTTGAGGTGATGCACTGGCTGCATACTTAGAGCTGATGTATTTGGTCAGTGGCTCATATGGGCTTAGATAGGAGCTGAGGCGGAAAATGTAAATAGGAAAAGAAACTCCCAGTTGGTCTGTTTTGCTCTTTCCGAGTGTGAATATGAGGGAGTCAGGAGTGTGAATGGTGATGTCAGAAAGACTGGGATGATGAGAAGGATTTTAGGAGGATGAAGTAGAGGCAAATTTGGAGCACCTTAGGAAGCAGATGAAAGCCAGCAGAAAAATGGATTCTAGGGTTAAGTCGACCATAGGGGATATAGAGCCTGAGCATAGACAACGGATACAGAGGCTTAGATGGTCAGAGGTGAGTGGCAAGCATCTAGCTGTGAAAGTGGGCTTCTGTTTACGCAAGCCTTTGATCAGCATTGTGACATATGAGAGTAAGAGATACAGTATGTGGACAAAGGCGGCCTGTGATTAGTTTGATAACGAAGTTGATACCTTTTAGATAGATTTGGATGGTGGAGGACCTGATTTTTTGATGGAAATGATCATAGGTGATAAAACTGCATATGGACATGACGTAGAGAGAGGGAAATGGCAGCAGGTAAGTGGCATGGCATGCCTTGAAGCTCAGAGTGGGACTCTGAGTCAAGGGCTTTGAACTCTGTGGGCCATGCAGAAGCGAACCATTTCCCTCCATAGTTACCACTGAAAACCTGCGGAAGGAGCTGCATCCATGTAAAGTTAAATGTCCTCGGGTTGAGTGATAAAGTCGTCATAGAAGAAAGAAATGCCATTCCAAGAAGGAAGGAAATGTTGCCACAAACGCATTTCCATTTTGCATGCATCGACCAAAACAACTTTATCATGGAGAGAGGGGATGGCTTTGGTTACAAGATTGGACAGGAAAGATTTGGCTTGTGGAATTATGCGAATGGCATAATTGAGGTGGCCGAGAAGGGTAGCTGGTGTTTTGTGCATCTGTCTGCCAGAAGATAGTTTGACAGAAGCAGAGTGATGTGCTGTACTTTCTCTGTGGGCAAAGATGCCTGAAAGGAAATGGAGTCCAGGTTGATGCCTTAGAAACTTGATGGAGGTGCTAGGCCCTGAGGTTTTCTCTTCAGAGAGAGGGACACCAAGTTCTGAGAAAGCTTGTGTGAGATGAGTGAGCCCATGAAGAGGAGGTGAGGATGGTGGAGTGACAATTAGAAAATCATCGAGAAAATAAAGAATGTAAGGGAGTCTGTGATTGTTGGTCCGGATCCAGCAAAGGGCTTCTGAAAGTGAGTTGATGATCTTGGGACTGTTTCTACAGCTGAAGATAAGGTGCACAAAAAAGTAATTAGCTCTCAGAGGTTCTGAGAGGGCAGACTGCAGGTTGTGGCAGATGTGGGAAGTGCAAGGAAGTATTACTAGACCTAGATGAAAACTGTAAGTGAAGCCATTGGTGAGAATTGTTTATGTGGGTGGTTTTGTAGAGCAGTGGCAAGGACACTTACCTTAATGGGTGTGCTGAGATGTTGTGCTAGTCAGTCTGTGGGTGTGGCTGGATTTTGGGGGCAGGTGCTCCTGGCATGAGCACCTCCACAGAAAGAGCGGACATGCAGAAGGCGGCAGTTAGAAAGAGACCAGCCCTGGTAGAGGATTGGCCATCCCTGTTTGTTGACTTCCTTTGGCATGGGAACATTAATTGCAGGGTGCATTTCTGCGGGCCTAGGGATGATGGGAGGTGGGGGTGCAGCGGACAATAGACGTTTGTAAACTGAGGCGCTGCATGAGGAAGAGGGACAGGAGCGTGGTGGTGGAACACTGACTGTGCATGCTGTGGCAGGGTGGGAGGGGGTCCACATAGCTCGCAAAAAAGAGATATGTGGGCTGCAAAGGCGTAATGAACGTGATAACTACAGAATCCTGTGCCTCCAAAATGTAAGGCCATGTCTAGCACTATGGACAAGTAATCATTTAACTCGGATCTTCGAGCAGGAAAAGCTGAGCAGATAATATCACAGTACAGGGAAAATGCAAGGGAAAATTCTGTTGGTGTTAAGTCCTTGGATCTTGAAAAAGGATAGACCAGTTGGAAACTGAGGAGGTGGCTGACAATTGCCAACTTGATTAGCCTGTGGTGGAGCCCCTTGAGCTACTGGATGGGGCTCTTGTGCTGTGGTGTTGGCTGTGACGGAAAAGGAAGGAACAGGAGCCATGTTATTGTATGCAGCAGGACGGGTAGAAGGAGGGATGATGGGATGAATGGATATGTGCACAAGGATTTTGTGAAGTCTGCAAACACAGGGATGAGAAGAAAGCTGAGATTATTTGAGAAAAGTCAGACACAGAAGGAGCAGGCACAGAGGGGTAATATGACCTGACCCCCACTAGGAGGGGCTGATGATGCAGGTTGTGGCCCTGGAGACGACAGAAGCCCAATGACATCACTCGAGACAGCACTGGCAGTGATTGGTTCTGGTGCAGCAGCTGGAAGTGCGGGAGGCTTGGAGATTGTTGAAGCTGGAGTTCTGATGGAAGCTGAATAGAGCTTGAACAAAGTTGCTTTGTTGTAGTTGCTGTGGAAGGGAATGGCGACGGTCCATTCTCTAATGCCGGGCTCTGTTTGTGGATGTGGAGATGGCCCCATTGAAGAGGAGGGCGCATCAGAAGTGCGACGTGGTGGATAAACAGGGGCTGTACTGGAGGAAAACTGCTGGTGTTGCCAGCGTTGGTGCCAGCTCCTTCGCTATGTTTGGCCCACGTGGAAGGAGGAGAGGAGCCCAGAGATCGATCGGGAGTTGGAGAGATCTCGTTAGACGCCGGCTTGACCTTGGTACAGTTACCACAGAGCACAGACCTAAGTTTCGGCGTTGTTGAAGTTTGATAATGCTATCAGATATGAAGCGTGGTCTGTTCTTGAGAAATCTGAGACAAACAGAGCAGGATGGGTTGACCAGGTATAAGTAGGCTTGCCACTTAATCAGGGGTGGGGTTGAGGCGTGGCCCTGCTCCCGAACCTAAGTTAACAAATTATCTTCATTTATTTCCAATACACAAGATCATATATTGCAATGAGGTAAAATTGGTATGATTAAAGCAGTGCTCCAGGTGAGTGATACCTTATTCGTTCCATACTCATTCCATTCATGTTTTTTATTATTTGAAGACAAGTCAGGATTATTCTAAAGGTTTGCGGAGGGATGGTGAAAATTCACAGACTTTAATTAGCAGTGTTTTTTTCCAGGCTGCCCCAAGAGTTTTTGCAATGGCTATGTTCAAAAATCTGTGATGTTTCTTCATGGCCCGGCTAATGAATAGGAGATCTGAAATGAGGAAGTCCTTGTGTAGCGCTTGTCTTTGTCTGTCCTGGATTCAGCTAGTGTGGTAGGGTTAATCCATTTCATTAAAAATTTAGTTGATTGGCCAAATAGTATTGATAAATCATTTTGGTTTTCTGCAGAGTTTAGTCCGTTTAGTTCAGGGTTTTTCAATTCTTTTTCTGTGTGTGTGTGTGTGTGTGTCTTGACCAGTTAAATTTTATGCTTGCTTTTTCTTGGGGCACAGATCAAATGGCTGTCATTCCCCTCTTACTAACCCAAGACCAATGCCAGCAAAGCCGATACAATGGACCATGCCAATCAACAAAGGAGAGGAAACCAAACAGCAGAAATGAGAGGCAGACAGAGAGAGACAGAGAGAAAAAGGAACAAACAATGTGGATGGATCGTTTTTGCCTCTTTTCCTCTCTAGAGGGAAAATCAGCCAGCAAACAGCCAAACTAGCAGTATTTAAAATTACACAAACAAATATGGACATGTGCATGTGTGCCCTGCTCTGCTTGGGAGGACTTCCAGCTGACTAATTCCTTTTTCTTGGCTTTTAAATCTGAACCACAGAGTGTATATAAAGATGGACAGCGCTTCGCCACTTCCTCCCACTGGAAAAAAAATGAAACCAAAATATCGCCAATACAACCACTAGCATCTTGCAATGGTGACTTCATCAGGAGCCATCCGCTAACATAGAGGGGGTGGGGTTTATGACCTATACTGTAGCCAGCTACCAGGGGGCAATCAAGATGTTTCACTTTGGGATGTCGGTGGCTTAGTGGTATACAAGGCTGTTGCCGCAGCAGCCCGGGTTCGACTCCAGCCTGTGGCCCTTTGCTGCATGTCACTCCCTCTCTCTCCCCATTTCACGCTTGTCTGTCCTATCTATTAAAGGCTAAAAATGCCTATGTCTATAATCTCACCACATATTCCTCATAGAGCGGTTTGTATGATATCCTACGAAAATGCACACACAACAGTTCTTATGCAATCCTATGAATTAGCACAAGAATGACATTATGTCCTTAATGTAAAGTTATGTAATTAAAGTAAATTTATGGAGTTCACTCAAAGTTCATACGGTTCCAAACGAGCAAAAGGAAAGTCCCAGGGAAAGTTTTGTGACCAGTCCACCACCCCAACCTGCCTCCTTACAAGACCATCAAAATGTATGAATTTGAATGCATTATTTTTCGTAGTAGATCGGCTTGCTCTCTCTGCCTCAGGCTTTCCTCACTTGTCCGTGGAAGGGCAGAGAGGTGTGTTCTCTCCACCTTAGGCTCTCCACTTAGGCACACAGAAGGGCAGGGAGGTGTGCTTAGGCATTCCACATAGGCGCATGGACGGGCAGAGAAGTGTGCTCTCTCTGCCTTAGGCTCTCTGCGCCTTCTTTTTATGCAGAGAGGCCCCAGAACAGAGCCATTCCGCCAAATATAATACTGTAAATGGAAATAAAGTTTTCTTAAAAAAAAAGTGGTCCTGACTGAACTGAACATTATGCAGTCAGTCAGCCAATATATCAAGGTAGCTAAGAATACTACATATTGCAGTGTTATGCAAAACATGCCAATCAGCATCAAAGCACACAGCAATCTGAATTTGAAATGGGTTTTTTTTTTTAGCATCAAGCTAGCACAGAATGTTATTTCTTCATAACGGTGATGGATATAGAGTAAGAAAATTAAAAAAAAAAATAGAGGCAGGGCTTTTACTCACCACAACTGCAGAGGCTACCAGCTTCATTTGAAACAGACTACATTATAAACGGGCTGTCATTTATTATTCCCTCTGTATTTTAATAATTTTACTTTTTATCCACTTCCGTTTGCCTTGATAAAGTTAATACAGTCATTTCAAACTCAACACTTCCTGTAACTGTATACATTTAAAAGCCCATTATAACTTCGGTTGAGAGAATCCCTTCATTTTCTAAAAAAGCTTTTATTGTGAAATATTTGCAGGAACTTGTTGTGGAGGATTCAGTGACTTGCATGTTTGCTTACGGTTCTTCAAATGTAGTCCCTGCCATCTGGTGGCACTTTACATGTTACTACAATAACATTTTGGCTGGCACATGAACAGACACAGTGACTGAAATAATAGTAATTGTAATAAAAATGGGACAAGAATTACCCAATGGTGTGGACCATCATGTAGTGTGTCATGTCTGTCGGTCAAGTCGGTACGATTTTATGACTCCACAATCTCGTGATGTGACATAGTGACTGTCAGAACGGACAGAAATGTTGTGTAGTGTGAACCAGGCATAAGTTCCAAAAAAGTTCTTTGAGTCCAGCAAAATCCCTGCAGCAGAAAAGTGCTATTTACCTTCTTTTAGCACTGGACACTGCAGCCTTGTTCTTGGATAAGAAAAGACATGCACCTCTCTGTTCAGTGACAAGCTGTGATAAATGAGCCTTGTATGTAGAGCATTGCCTTGTGTGTTGTAAGCATTTAATCACACTCAAACTGAGTTATATTTGGCATGCTGATCATTAACATAGTGGCATCAAAGGATCTGTAGTTGCAGATGTTCACAGTGTAGACAGAGTCATCCATGTGAAAGATGGCTTCAGTGTGTAATTGGATTGCATGGTTTTCCTCCCATACGTAGAATAAGTCCAACATGGACCCAGTTTAATTTAGCACAAGTAGATTTTTGCACAATACTGCAGTTGTAGTGTATTCAGTAGAAAAAAGGGTGCATATACACTCTCTGGTAAAGTAAATGCAAATTAGAATGTGGTTTGTTTGCAGCATGCAGGTTTTTTTTTAGGAAAGCCATTTGCCTTGTAGACCTGAGGGACTAATTATTTCTTCTCCTTGAGGATTAAAGTAAAAAACACATAAATCACAAATTGCTCTAAAGCTGAGAGGATGGAAGTGATTGTCTGGATGAGCCTCCTTTAAAGCTGACATACAGAGACATATCAATGCAGTCTTTACAGGCAGGTGAGTCCTGTCTCGTCTCAGTTTAATGGATTGTTCTCTGGTTTGGTTAAAGGCAGGGTGCAGGGATAGCGGTGTCCAAACTGTAATGCTGAAGCCAAAGACAGCCCTTATATGTACGGCTTCAGGTGGACACAGTGTGCATTTCCTCCTCTTTCCTCTACCTGTCAGCTGGATTAGTTACAGGTCCTCAGGTCAAAAGACAGAGCAACTGAAAGCCAAACAAATAAAAATGATAGAAAAAACAAACAAACAGCAGATGAAAGAAATGAGACACTATGATCATAGCACAGCCAGAAAGCCGCTTTCCACTGTGTAAAAAAATATTATTATTATGATCAGTCTGGAACAGCGAGCAGAACAGATAATGAGAAATGTTTTTACTTGTCTAACCACTTTCCTTCACTGTAATTAAAGCAAGGTGAGTGGCACATTAGTTTGAATAGAGATTAGTTTGTTTGCAATGTCAAGGGTTGACAGTCTTGCCTTCCTGACAGGGGAAAAAGAGACAATATGAAGCACAAACAATTTGAAAGGCCAATATCCAGTGCCTTTACTCTCTAATTTTAAAAGATTGTTAAAGCTTTTATATAGTTAATGTCTTGGACAGCCATCAATAACGTTTATGGGCCTATTTATAGTGTATTGATACTACTGGTCATAATAGTTACTGTAAAATAAGGATTAAATGAATGTTGCCTTACATAATTGCATGACTACCTCACTGGTAGAATAAAGAAAAAGCTTCTTGTGGTGCTTAATTATTTCATGAGGGTCAATTCTTGGTCCACTTCTTTTTACAGTATGCATAAATAGTATCATCTCTGCCACATCACATTATAATATGCATTTTATGCAGATCATACCATTTAGTCTGTCCATGCAGATCTTCAGATCTTTTTTTGATGCATTTCTGATCTCACTTGTCACACATGAGCTTGTTTTAACTCTTTGTGCTTGTGATGTCATCTCTTGGAGTATCTTTAAATGCTTCATATCCCTAAAATTTGTACAACCTAAGTGAAAAGGTTATGTAGTCAATAAACCATTCATCAGATTTTTTAATTTATCTTTTTATTAGTTATTTGAATTATGTACATTATTTTAGTCTTTGTTCCTCTGGCGCCACCTTGCATTCTTTTCACCACGTGTAACATAGCTCAATGAGTTCATAATTCACTGCACTGTGTTATTTTTCTGCGAGCTGCAGACACTGATACAATCCTGGGCTGCTGGTAGAGGAGTTAGAAGCCACCGATGCTGAGGAGGATGGTGTTCCTGAGGAGTCTGCTGCATTAATGGTTGATCGAGTTAAATTGGCTGTTGTACTGGTTAATGAGGTGACAGAAGTGTTGTCTTCTCTTTCCTATTATATCTGCACAGTAGGGTGTTTGTAAATAAACAAGGACCGTTTAAATCGAACTCGGGTCAAAATCTCCCCCAGCCACGGCCATTGGTGCATTCATGTGCTCCTCGGACAGTTGTTCTTCCAAGTTTAGTGTGTTAATGCGGTTTAAGTTGTAATGTGGAAGCAACATGGACGTAACAAAGACAATAGGTTGTATTATATTGCTCTGAAAGTTAAAATAACATGTTCATAATGAAAAGCAAAGGAAACAGATCAGGTGATGGGGGGGACCCATTTTTCAGATTGTTTTTCTGACATCACATTACATGGCCCATGTGACATGCTGAAATGCATTAAAAATGAATATTAGCTTTATTGATGTAAACTTTAGTTTAGTTTAGTTTAGTTTAGTTTAGTTTAGTTTAGTTTAATTTAGTTTAGTTTTTTTTTTTTGATGTTGGACAAAGAAAATAGAATACATTCATTTGAAAATGTAAATGAAGAGAGAAAAGGAAAAAAAAAGAAAATGCAAAAGAAAATACAAATCCTATAATGATGCCCTTTTTAGAAAACTCTACAATTTTTTTATTTTATTTTATTTATTTATTTATTGTTAATATGATTTTTGAGTCCATATGTCTGGAAAAAAAAAGGGGATAGGGAGAAGCACTAAGCTTGTCGTGCCCTACCCCTAGTTTATACAATTGTGTCAATTGTGTATGAGATTTGTGTTTGTCTCTGCTTGCAAAGTCTTACCTACTTACAGCTGTCACAGAGTCACCTATTCTGAGCACTGCTCTAGTTTTAAGTGTGCCATAACACTGCTTCAACCGGAGCCTGTACCTTGCGATGTGACACCTTCAGTGATGTAAACACAGTGTAATCTTGTGAGGCAGGGACACCACCTCTCTCATTCCCACAGCACATGTACTCCCCCCAACTGTGCAGGCTGAAAGATCCAGTGCCAGTGGAAACGGGACGCCCTTTGATCACAGCAACTAGAGCTAACTGAGCACTGTGTAGGGTAACCATGACAACCAGAGAGGGGAGGGTACAGAGCTTCCAGGGGGTGGGCAGAAGTGCATAGGCTGAGATTGAAAGTGAAAAGAGGTGAGGATAGTGTCAGATGTGCTGTAGCTCAGAGTAGCATCGCCAAGCACCAAACACTTCCCGCTCCAGATGCTAATCGCAGGTTCCTGCACATTCTGCGGTAACACAAATGTACTGATCATTGTATTGACCATTCAGTTGTTTTTTTGAGAATTGCCCTCTTGTTAGGCTGTATAGACTGGTTGCCACTTGACAACACACCCAACAACGCAAACCCAAACTCCATTAGGTTGGTGAATGAATTGTCAATTGCCTTTTTTTTTTTTTTTTTTTTTTTTAACAGCACACACATTTTGACTTATCACAATAGGAAAAGCACGGGTAGAGCTAAGAAAAAGGTATGGTCCAGGTTTGTGTCTTACTTTTAAACCCCTGCAGGACTCTATACAGGATTCTTAGAGTCTGCTGTGGTGGCTGCTGCTCATCATACATCAGCTTGACAAAAATACGATATTCTGGCCCCAGGAATTGCTAAGGATTGTAAAAATTGGTTAACAAAAACTCCAGGCATTCAAATATTGCTTTGTCACAAAGACAGCTTAATGTTTTTCAGTGTGCAAACACTGAGGTATGCCCTTGGGATCTGGATCAGCCTCACAAAGGATCTGCAATGTGCCCACTTCATTTCTTTTAAAGGTGGTCAAACAAAAACCCTTTTTTTCTGTTGCCTTTCAGAGATGTGTGTAAATCTTTTATCAACTATTATAGTTATGATTCTTAAAATTATTGTAATTATTTCCTTCTCTCTCCTCCTTGTTCTATCTGCACTGCACTGCCTTAACAATAACAATAATAATAATAATAATAATAATAATGCATTTTATTTATAGGCACCTTTCAGGACACTAAAGGACACCTTACAAGGCACAGTAAAAAACAAAACAAATAGCAATGTATCCATGGATCATAAAACCAAACAATTCTGTAATATACAATAAAGTTAATAAAATGACAAGACAAAAATCATTAACACTAGGTATAAAATCATTATAATAAAATCATGATCAATATGTATGTCACCATTAAATCCGACTGAGTATGCCAGCTTAAAAAGGTGTGTTTTCTGACGGGATTTGAAAGTGGAAAGGGAGTCAAAATACGAATGCCGTGGGGGAGAGTTCCCGAGGCGGGGGGCATAACGGCTGAAGGCTCTAGAACCCATGGTAGTCAAGAGGGCAGAGCGTGATGTGAGCTGGAGTGCAGAAGAGGATCTAAGAGTATAGGAGGGTGTGTAGATATAAAGGACTTCAGACAGGTATGAAGGGGCTTGATTATCAAGGGCCTTGAAGGTGAGAAGCAGAATCTTGAAGTCGATGCGATATTTAACAGGAAACCAGTGAAGTTGCTGGAAACAGGAGTGATATGATCTATGGAGGGGCTTCTGGTAATGATATGGGCAGCTGAATTCTGAACCAACTGGAATTTATGAAGACTTGAGAGGAAGACCAAGGAGGACAGAGTTGCAATAATCAATATGGGATGTAACCAAAGAATGAACGAGGATGGTTGTGCTCTGAGGTGTAAGTGGTGGGTGAAGACGGTTAATGTTTCGTAGATGAAAGTATGCAGACCGAGTAACATTGCTTACGTGGGCCTCAAAGGACAGAATACTGTCCATGATGACACCCAGACTTTTAAACTGAGGGGACGGACGGACTTTGGAGTTATCAATGGTTAGAGTGAAACTGTGCGGTTTGGCCAGAGTAGATTTGGTACCCACAAGGAGAACCTCAGTTTTATCACTGTTAAGTTTGAGGAGGTTGTACGAAGCCAAGATTTAATATCCAGTAAGCAGTCAGAAAGGGATTTAGGGGGGAGAATGGAAGTAAAATGCACAATATAAAATAAGCTTTTTTGGCAGCAAGGTGGTGCAGTAGTTTTAGTACTGATGCCTCACAGCAAGAGGGTTCAAGGTTCAAACCCAGCCGAGGCCTGGGAATTTGCATGTTCTCCCCATAACATATATTTTCTCCAGGTACTCCGGCTTCCTCCCACAGTCAAAAGACATGCAGGTTAAGTGGTGACTCTAAATTGTCCGTAGGTGTGATTGTGAGTATGCATGGTTGTCTGCCTTTATGTGTCAGCCCTGTGATAGTCTGGTGACTTGTCCAGGGTGTACCTCGCCTGTCACCCAATGTCAGCTGGGGTTGGCTCCAGCCCCCCCGCAAACCTTAACAGGATAAGCGGTTATGGAAATGAATACTGTTACTGCAGCTGTTAGAGGGACATTTTGCCATTTCTTTAACCAGCTCTGTGATTGCATTATGAGCAGTGTGTGCATGTACTGTACACGACATTGTGCAAGGAAGGGGCCCACTGCTCATTTTTGCCCCAAGGCCCCCAAGCTGGTAACTCTGGTCCTGTCCCCTGCCACTTCATCCAACAACAACACCAGCACTTTGATCCTTTTTATAAGGTATCCTGAAAACAACTGGAAAACTGGAAACTGGAAATATTCCTGAATGAAACCTTTCTTCTGGTAAACTCACCAGCTGTTTTTTGTTTGTTTGTTTGTTTGTTTGTTCAACACAGTGTTTTGTTAGAATGTAATGATCACTGCAACCTTTTTGAGTTAGATTGTTAGTCTTGTTACTTTTTCTACCACTCTGTGATGTAGTATGGCAGCCTATAGCTATAAAGCAGTACTGCACTGTGATGGTGCACAGCTACAGAAGAGTGAAGTAGTTAGATAATGTACTGGTGTCCTTATACAACTTTGTTGAGGTCACTTATGTGCAGGAAGTTTTGGTTTGTTGGCACTGAATCAACCCTTAACGTCCTGGACTCTGCTCGCAGACAGACTTCCCAATTAAGTCTTCCCCCTCATCGCCTGGGGAGAGCAAGACTTCACTGAGCAGCAGATCGCCGCTTGAATTCATTGTGGGCCTTAGCAAGGCATTTGCTCAGGCAGTGGAAGTTTGGAGGATGATGATGGGGGATGGGGTGAGGTGGGGTGTGGAGCGGGGAGGTGTGATATTGGTGGAGGAGGCTGTCTGCTTGCTAATAAAACTCCAGTGGGCCACCGCCCTTCCAAAGCCCCAGCAATTAAGGCTGTGACACAGAGTGTGGACAGAGCCCACCATGAATTCTGTCTCGTCAATTTGCAGTGATGTTTGGATCATTGCACACACCGCAGGTCACGTATCACAAGTTGGCAATTAGGGAGCAGAGAGAGAAAAAGCACTATGAAAACATAACAAGCTTGGCAAGAGGAACTTTTTTTTAATGCAGACTTATTAAGATCATCACAGTGTATTTTTAGACAAATCATCCAACTGCTGCAGCAGATCATTTTGCTAACTTCAGTTTTTTTTTCAGCCATGTGGTTGAAAAAGACGATAGTTAATCTATGATTTGAGTCCTTGTTACACATTTGATGGCTTTAAAAACATCATATTGACGGTATCTAAACAATGTGTCAGAGTTAGGCTATAATATTTTCTGAATTACACTGACAAAATTCTTTAAAGTGTTTTATAGTATGTAATGTGGTAAATGTAATGCAATATTCCAAATTACAATATTTATTTGCAGCTAATATCAAATATAGCGCACACTTACACTAACATTGATTTTTTTTAGATGCCTAAAGCATGTTTTGCTGTGGCCCCATTCACTGCAGTACACTGTTTATCTTCTGTGCCGGTATATTTGGTTTATCAATCAAATCAAATCAAATCAAACTTTATTTATATAGTGCTTTTCATACATTAAAAATGCAACACAAAGTGCTTCACAAAATAAAAAACAATGAAAAACCCTGCCCTCCCACCCCCCACATATACCACGAGCGCACACACACACACACACACACACACACACACCCACCAACTGTTAGTATAGTAACATGGCTGGGCACTGAGGCAACAGGTGAGGAAAAACCACCTATGGGGAGCCATCCACACCATGAGGCGCCACAGCCACAGGGGGTGCCGCCACAGAGACCACCCCAACCCAGATAGACCGGGGTGGAATCCACACATGGTGCAGAGCCCCCCAGTCCTCCGGACCTGAGGGATCTCAATCAATTTTACGTATCCCCAGTTGTCTACCCAGAAGTTAGCGCAACATCACATTTAGACTTGGAGAATGACTAAGTACAACACTGTGGATGACAGCTACTGTTAAATGTTACTGTCTCCTAAATCAGTGTTTCAGCGTACACTATTCCCTATGTATTGAGGCCCTGACACACCAAGCCGATGGTCAGATGTTGGTCGAAGTTGGGCTGTCAGTAAGTGTTTTTTGCCCTTGTTGCCCTAGTCGCCCTGAGACCTGTACTACGGAGCCAGTTAAACTTTGCCAGGATATCTTTTTGTTATCTGGCTTAACTGCACCTAACACCGGCCGCCTGGATAACTGGTATTACCAAGTTGGTTATCAACTATGGCGGGTGTTACTAATGAGCAACACCATCAGAACCATGAAGATTCAGAGGGAGAGTAGGGTGGGTCATGCCAGTACAAACATTATATCTCTTATATCTCGTATGCAATTATTTTAACCAAAACCATTTTTTGTTTGTGTGTTTGTTAACCAAGAAACTTTGCGTTGGCATTGTTTTTCATCTGCTAGCACGTAATTTTAACACAGTTCATGCCCACCACCAAGTGCAGCTTCACCTCTGTGACTACCTCCACTGCCTGCTTAGCAGCGGAGCAACAATGCCCCCCCCCCCCCCCCCCCCCAATGTCTGTATCTTTTATACAGAATAGTGAGGCAGAATAATGGCGCAGCAGTCCTGCCTTGAACATGCTGTATAAAGGGATTCATGTGGGTAAGGGGGATAAAAAAAGTAATCAGCTCCCAGGATATTTTAAGAATACCATCCAATAACCTAGGTATACCACAGCGATGTTAAATTTTTAAAGGTGAAGTGCTCTATCACTTAGTGAAGCTAATGAGTACTAGGTGTTTCAATCGTGTTCTAAAAATGTTTAGGATCAGTCGTCAAAGGTGACACCACTGGACTGGATTTTGATGAAAATTTGGGGAATGATGCACCTTGCCATTACTTTGTTACATTTGAGCATTATCGGCCAGAATGAGGTGACATATGTGACACTGATTGGCCAGTCACATGACATGTACACTGCATGTAGAAATGTGTTGAGATGAGGTAGAGAGACTTTGCTTTTTCCCCCCTTTAACCCCAATTCCCTCCCTGCCTGTGTGTTTCCTCTGTCACTGGCAGCTTCACTGCCCCTCGGGCTTCACAGTTTTTATTGTTTTTCTCTCTGTCTCCCGCATATTGTTTCTTTCCCTGACACACTGAATACAACAGAGCCTCCCACAGTGATGGAACTTCAGTAATGACAGTAGTCTGATGGGAGTTGGGAGATATTCTGTTCTCAGTATGATTGCTCGACTTTTATTTATCATTATTGGTAACAGCAGGAGGCCAGTCCCAGAGGAGAAACATTAGCTCTCCAGATAATATAAAATCCCATCAATCTTATGGTGGATTCCCACTGATACGGGTCCATAGCTACTGACAGGAGTTTCCTGGCAGGAAATGCAGTAATGTCTCAGTAAAACAAAGCCACTTTTCATGCCTAAAAAGCTGCATGAAAAAGAAAAACACGCATGTTTGGTGCCTCAAAAGCCACCGGAAATACAGCAATAATTTGCTAAGAAACAGTCGGTTTTGATGTTGGTCTTAAACAGTGGTCTGCAGCTTGGCAGGCATCTATCGTAGATGTCACACCATCCATCATCCCCTCCAAACTCGGCTCATATACTACGTCAATTGTTGATATGATTCATATGAAAAGAGCAAATGTAACAAATTAGTGGTGTGCAGAAATATACATTTTCTTCTGGCAACTTGTTTTAATGTTAATAATGCTAATGTTAGCAAACTTTGGATATGTTCCTAAAGGCTCTACTTTAGGACCACTTTTTTCCCTTTTTAATTAATCACCTCTCACTCTTTTTTTCTGATTTTCTGTGTATAATTATGCAGATGATACTATTATATATACACCAAAAGCATCTTATATACCAATACCAACAACGGACGGCGCTGACATTGTTTACCAGTATGCTTTTAAAACAAAACTTCATCACCTAAGTCTTATTTATGACAGACTCTAAGACACCATTGCACAATGTTTGACACTCGAATGGCTCGCTTCATATAAGATGTCAATTTTACTGGCACCACTTAATTTTTTAATGTATTTACTTTAATTATCCTTATTGTCTAAAAAATGCTTTTGTTCGGTTTACGTCAAATTATTCAGTAAGCCGCTCTGATGAGATCCTCATGATAGTCCCCATTCTAACACTAAAGTAGTTGGCCTCTTCTACAAGTCCACAAAACACATGTAGACTGGATGGGCAAACTCTCACAACCCCTCCAACAGCCCTGCAAGGGTAAAGAGCTGGTTCTGGACCAGCGGTTCCTGTCTCTATAACGATTGATCATTGGTCTTTTGATTGTGTCCAGTCTAAGGTTGTAACTCTTTCCATTTTCTCTCTCTTTAAGTTATTTTGTTTTGTCATTGTTGTGCGTTGTACTGTTCTGTTTTTCTTTCGTTTTGTGAGTTTGTTTGGGACCCCAAAACATACAACCTGATATAATGAAAAATATATTGGTTTGTATCTGAGGATCCTTAAGTCCTAAATATTGATTTTCTAAAAATCAAATCAAATCAAATCAACTTTATTTATATGGCAATTTTCATACAACAGTAACACAAAGTGCCTCACAGAGGCAGAAAACATAAGGTGAGATTATTTTACCTGTTTCTGACACAAGCAGGCTTGTTTAAGATTTTCACAGGATCAAATGCCAGTTCTCTCTACCAGTGCACCCTTCTACCTCAAGACAAAAGGAATGCTTCCTTTTATTCTTGTCTCATATTTTCAGTCAGTGTACGTGCGAAGCTTAGAATGATGAAATACACATCTACCAAAAGCAAGTGTAAAAACCAGGCAAAAAGGAAAGGATTAATACTATGGATACACAAATGAATACATAAAGAAGAAAGAAAAATCTAACTATAGAAACATGCTGCACAGCACATCCAGATTACGCCATGCAACAAAGCTACAAAGCAGACATCAGTACAATGCTTTGTATATAATGTATGAGGGGGTACAAAAAGTTGAAGAGGCAGCATAGAACCCAACACGAGAATCTACTTTTGTACAACTAGTGGCTGAGCTCAGCATCTGTTGTCCAGTTTAGCATTTCCTCGACTGTGTTATGCATGAGAGGGAGAGAAAATGCCTTTTAGAGAACTTCTTAAGCATCACAGTCATCTCTCTAAAACTCTCTGCAGGGAGCACAGAGAAGCTGACAGATAGTCTTCCATGGAGTTTCCTTCCCTATTGCATGCATTTTACCTGCCCAGACACAAACAGGTTGTGCCTTCACAAACATCCCTGCAGCCATCCCTCCAGCCATAAACTAAGAGGAAACACAGCTTTCAAACCATGTGGCTGTTCCCTCCCACCAGGCCTTTAGCTGTTTGAAAAAGGTTCCAATTTGTTTCCCTTCCATCACAATATTGCAAAACCCTTTGTCTTCATCTGCCTCTAACAGACAATATTCCTCATTTAAGTATTTTTAAATGACTGAAAAGCTTGTCTTGGAGGCTGAGCAAGCTGTCTGGGAGTCTGTTGTAGGAAGCAATGCAGTATGCCACCTGTCAAGGATTTTGTTGGTGTGTCAACAGAGCTGCCATCGGTAGTCAGATCCCTTCCTTTCGTAGAAGCTTATATTCTGTCTCACAGCCAGCATACACAACTTCCATCTCTATTTACTAACTTCTCTCAGAAGTCACTGTGAAAGCTGGCTGTTGAAACACATACTGCTGCCAAGAGAGATGCGTTACACCAAGCCAAATCAAACCACACTCAGTCGTATGCATACATCGCTCAACAGAAGGTTGAGGAGAGACACAGATTAGTGTTTTCTCCATCATAACACAAAGTAGGCTACAGGGCCACTTTATTCCACTGTGAACTCACAAAAGCATACTGAGCAGGTCATGATGACTGCGCCAAATGACCAGAAACATTTTCAGCTCACTGCACTGTCAGACTGCAGATAAAGAAACTTTAAAGTCTACTGCTGTGAGATGATGCACAAAACAAGGCAGGGAGGTTAAAAATAATTGAGAGTTTCTCAGTCTCAGTGTATATTAATTTCAATGAACTTGTGGGGGCAGGTATTAATTGCCAGTACTCTCACATCGGCACCGAAATGGCTTGACTCTGTGGCTAGCTGTGTGTTGCTAACAGTTAGCCCTGTCACAGTAGTCTTATAATAACCAGGAGGGGGGTTACACTGCACGCAACTCTACAATGAAATGAGATTTCACCCATTTTTAATAGACAAATTTACGGTAAAGCTGCAGTGACATAAAATTGCAAAGTCGCTCAGAATTCACAGGGATTGTTGCAATTGCAACATCGTAATATCCTAGAGGCACTGATATTTGTTCTAGTATCAGATTTTTCTATACCAGGCATGTGTGAGGATGCTGGTGTTCTATCACACAGAAAGCATTTTAACAGCTGGAGGCTGATTTCTGTGATTGTTTAATGAGAGTGGAGGTTTTTGCTTGCTCGTGCATGTGTTGCTGCGTGCCTCACATTTCTGCACTCAAGGTGCCTGGTGTTTTTGCCGGCGTGCTCTGAACTCCTCGAGTTGAAAAACATTCAACTCAGAGCAGAAAAGCGCCCCAAGTTATCTCCACTTTTTTCCCATCGTCCAATCGGATGATTTGAGAGGCAGGTCTTCTATAGTGGTCACTACAAAAAGTTTACAGTTGGCAAACAATGGAGGAGAAACTGGTGGTAGCGCTTGCTGGATACCTAGAGCCATACTACTTCATGAACCACAGTTACAACAATCTCTCATTTACCCACGCAGATCTCCATTCCCTGTGCCCAACAAACTATTTGCTAAGAGACTCTAACCCTCAACCAGAGCTACAGCAAGTATCCTCTGCCTGTCCATTTTAGGAACTAGATACTAATTACTGTAAAAATAAGTAGGTAGTTTTAGATAGTCAAACTAAACAGTAGATTGATTATACGGAAAGTTACAATATGCAGGTAATGGGGTGGTTGCCTGGCAACAATAAGTGTTTTTGTACTAGTGGCATTCAATTAAAAAAAGAAGAAAAAGACAGTGTGGTGTGCCTCGCATTTTGCAGGCCTAACACTGCCACTGTACTGCAGC
The DNA here is from genome assembly GCF_006386435.1 of Epinephelus moara. Classification (NCBI taxonomy): domain Eukaryota; kingdom Metazoa; phylum Chordata; class Actinopteri; order Perciformes; family Serranidae; genus Epinephelus; species Epinephelus moara. The sequence goes on along the minus strand of NC_065521.1, from coordinate 8,124,579 downwards.
CCTCCAGGAGCTCACAGCTGTGTTGCCCAAATCAAATCAAACCAACACATACCAACAGTAAAATGATTAATCTATGAATTAATTAAAGTGTACAGAATTGGCCTAAAATGAAAATTGAACTTTGTATGAAAATTGTAAGTAATAATTACAGGTCCACGATTAAAGAATAATTACAAAGAAGTTAGTTTCTTCAAAAAACCTACAGAATTGGTAATGGGGAAAATAGTTGGTCTATTTCCATTAAATTAATCCCAGTTAACTGCTGTTGTAATTTAAGTCTTTAAGTCATTGCATTGTTTATCTGAACAGACACATGCTTTACATCAAGGACATTCCTACCATTCATAAAAACCGTAAACTAGAGAACATTGTTAAGAATCTATTAAAAAAATTGTAAAAGGACTCCCGCACACTGTCTAACTTGCAATAATTAATTTATATAAGACGTTTCAGTACTAGACATTCATCAGGCAAAACCTTTGCCTGATGAAGGTCTAGTATCGAAGGTCTAGTACCAAAACGTTGCAAATAAATAATTTTTTGCAAGTTAGACAGTGTGCGGGAGTCCTTTTGCAACTTTTTGGTCTTCTCTCTCTAACGCACCTGTCTTTTTTAATAGAACTGCAAAGTGTTTCCTTTGCTCTAAGAATCTATTAAGAAAAGACACCGTAGAATTCAGTTTTCTCTACATTAACAAAGCATGAGTATCTTAAAACCTACTTTAAGACTTTTACCATACAACAATACTCCAACAAACCACTAATAAGCATAGTGCATGTTTAATTTTCCTTTCAGGTAAAGATAATATATGTTGTTTAAATCATACTTGCCAACATTGGGTTGTGAAAAATAGGGAGATTTTTTTCATCTGTGTATCGGCCCAAGGAACAAGGTTCCTTCGCAGGGTGTGCGTATAATTGTCGTCATTTCTTGCCTTGTATTTTAAACCTGATGAAGGAAACTTGTTCTGAAAATGTTGTTTCTTTGATATTCAATATGATTCTGTTTACCATTGAGTACAATGAAAAAATGAGCAGTTTGAGCAATTGCTGAAATGAGTACCAGAAGGCTAAATAATAAGGCGGTTACACTGCAATGCATTTAGTATGCAGTATTTATTGCACATCAAATTAAAAAGTGTGTGCCACTGACTGTGCCACCCTCGGAGGAGTGACGCCAGGGCCACACTGCCCGCGGAAGCGCTGCGAATAGCCTCAAAGCGCCCTGGCGTCAGGTGCCTCTCTTTCTCTATCCATCTCTGTCTGGGCGCTAAACTGAGCAGAAGACAGAAACCAGCGAGTGACTTCTTCTTCTTCTTCTTTTCCGGCAGTATCAACGCTACTTGGCGTATCACTGCCTCCAGCGAATGACTGAGTCACGTCACCGGCTTACCTCATACGCGCAGGCAGGCCAGGGTTGCCAGATGCTGCGACAAATATCCCCCACAATATTACTTGTTTCCTTCACTGTAAAATCGGGAGATTAGCGGGAGAAATTACTGACCTGGAGCATCGCGGGAGATAGGGTTAAAAATCGGGAGTCTCCTGTGTGAATCGGGAGAGTTGGCAAGTATGGTTTAAATAGAGGCGGTGTCAGGGTCAGGAGCTCAGACCGGAACAAAAGAGAACTAGATTCCAGACGATCTAGACAGTAACAACACAATGCATTTTTCTCAGGCTTAATGAAAATCTTGTTTGGCTCTCCCAGGTTTACGCCGGATTTCCACTGGATGCGTGTCTGTTGCGGAACAGCAGCGCTGGTTATTCGCTGCGTGCTCCGCCGTCTGTAAATACCCACCGGCTGCGTTTGCTGTGTGGAGCGGTGCAGCTCCGCCGGAAAACATCTCGGTGCACTGCCATGATTAATATCTCCTCGTCCATGGTGTTAACAGGGTGAAATGGCGTCTGAAAACCTCTGACCTGTTGACTTCAGGCCTGCCTCTGCCCAATCTGTAGTTTTCAAGGTGTAGTGCAGGGAAATATGATCCGCCGTGAACACTGTGTATTTTATTTTGAAAATTAAGCAGATGTCTTATTGTGTTTCTGTGCACGACTTCCTGCCCCGCACGATCTGCTCTGTGCTGAATTGCTGCGTTGTCGGCAAAAATAGAAGTCCTGCGTATCTGTTGCGGAGGGCTCCGGACTGCCGGAGCTGTGACGGAGCAGGAACAAAGCACAGCCGCAGCCGGTGGAAACACACACATTGACTAGAATTGAATCCTATCGGCTCTGCTGCCGTGCCGGAGCGGAGACGCAACCAACACGCATCTGGTGGAAATAGGCCGTTAGACTGATGCATCAATCAGTCGATACATGGAGCCAGTGTGGGTGTTCAGCTGAGACGGTGTCACCAGACATGAAGGATGTGACACATTGTGATTGATTTATTGAAGGACTGCTCAATGCTACAGCAACAGATTTCACTGATATATTCATGAATATTTTGATCTTGATATAAAATCCATCAGAGAGATTATATTTTCGGTTTGCTTTATTGCTTAACAGTATGGGCTCTAGTTTCCCGGTGCAGCGCAGGGTTGCGCAGGGTGGCGAACCCCGCGCAGAGCTAGTTTCAAGCAGCGCAACCCGAGGCGCGCTCAGTTTGGTAGTTTGGCAGATCGAGGTGCGCTGAGATGGGTGTGGCGGCGCAGCAGGGGGGAGGTGTCGACAGATCCAGCTTGGCGCAGTGACAGTTTCGTGCCAAAAGGCTTCGCCGAAGGTGCGCTAAA
>NC_065521.1:8099348-8121446 GCF_006386435.1 Epinephelus moara | reverse complement strand
TGTGATGTGTGTAAAACCCACTCCACGCCTGCTCTCCTCCCTCTTTCCGACTTGCGCAGGTAGGAGGGACGGAGGTGGGAAAGAGGAGTAGCTGCGCCAGGCGCACAGTGTGCCAAACTTGCAAAATCCGCCTGGCCAAACCCAGTTGGCGAAGCGCAGGTGCGCTGCGCCTCCACCTCGCCCGGTCTGCGAAACTAGAGCCCTTTGTCCTTAAATAAGATCTCAGTGAAAGTTGATATAAAGTTTGGCCATATGCCAAGGAGTTTGTGGTGTAAATCCAGTAATAGGGTTCCTACAGTACACATTTTTCATTTAAGAAATGTATTATAATATATAAATTAATATAGAGAGATTTAAAAATACTACACAGTGCTAAGTAAAATATCTACGTATATAAGTACATATCTCCCCCATCATTACCACTGAGGAGAAATAACATCAAATACACCAGCTATCGAACAACCGCTGCACCTCAGCACAATACAAGCCATCTAAGCCCTCAGGAGCGGTGCTGGTATTTGAAGCCAATTTTACATAGTGGTCAAATTTTGAATTACAACATCCATGTAGTGGGCCATAAAAGTTCAAATTCACTGTGCAAAGGATGAGAAGGGTCGTTAATGATCTTCTCAGCTTTACTTCTGATTAATTCATCGTACAGACTACTCAGCTGCTTCTGTGGCTTCCCTAAGATCTTGGAGGCCATGTTCACTATTTTCTGCAGTTCGTTTCTCCATTTAATGTTCAGATTTCCATACTACATAATCATATTAAATGATAAGATACTTTCCACCAGGCTCTTATATACTGTTTCTAAAATAGTTTGACTTGCGTAGCAGGTGGAGGCATTGTGAACATTTTTTAAAAATGTGATCTGTATTTATTTGAAATGTAAGACTGCTGTCAATGTATGTGCCCAAATATTTAAAATCATCAACCATCTCAACCGTTTGTCCATTGATGATTATTGGCTTCATTATATTTTTCTTATTTTGTAAGATTAGCTCCTTGGTCTTTGAGACATTTATTTCTAAGGAGCTGGTTGAACACCAATTTTAAAAGCTCAGTACATGGTTAAAATACAAATTCTCTCTTTCGGTATCGCCCTCCTGCAGGAGAGCAACCAGCGCCATATCATCTGCGTACTTAAATAAACTAAAGTATGTATGATTAATATTAAACTCATTTGTGTACACAGAGAAAAGAGGGCGAAAAAATTGTACCCTGTGGTGCTCCTGTGTTCAATACGATCTCATCTGAGACAATACCATTTACAAGGACTCTTTGTGGGCGGTCAGAGAGGGAGTCTCTGATCCAATGAATAATGCCACCGTTAACCCCTAGATCGATGAGTCGCTGCAAAAGGATATGTATTTGCATGGTGTTAAAAGCAGATGTGAAATCAATAAAAGGAATTCTAACATCATGTGTGGGGACTTGTAAATGCATTGTTATGGTGCTGAGCAAGGTTACAGTCGCATCATCTGTGCCCCTCTTACTTTTATATGCGAACTGTAGGTGGTCAAGGCCGTTTGATATAGAAGCTGTCATATGTCTACTTAAAACTCTCTCCATGCACTTACCTAAAATGGAGGTGACTGCAATAAAATCTTTTAATTCTGAAGCCCCTGGCTTTTTAGGAATGGGCATAATGTTCGACATTTTCCAAATTTTGGGTACTGTGCACGAGTCAAGCAAGAGCTGAAATAGTTTAGTCAAAACTCCTTTTAATTGTATAGTACAATCTTTTAACACTCTACCTCTGAGGCCATCAGGCCCTGGTGCCTTACTGGGTTTTATACATGCCAGACTTTCATGTTCTGTGAGTGTCACTGGGACATATACACTTCATCCCGCTCAGTACAGAAATTTATCAAATCAGCTATAAAATAAGTTTAATTCATGAGCCCAGAATGGAGAAAGGTGGGTCACAGGGGCGTCTCTGCTTTGCCTCCCTCCCCATCATTTGATTTAGACCTTCCCATGCTCTTTAAGCACTGCCAGAATAAAAGTGTTTCTCTACTTTATCCTTGTACTCTATTTTGCTTTTTTCAATTTAGCTCTTAATTCACATCTCTTCTCTTTGACAAGTTCTGTATTCCCGTTAACAAAAGCAAGTTTTTTCTGATTTATACAATCCTTTAAGTCACTGGTTATCCATAACTTATTATTTGGAAATATTCAAACTGTTTTTGTACTGATAATGTTACTTTCACAGAACATCATATAAGATGTGATAGTGTCTGTCAAATCATGTGGGTTATCACAGGAGTCAAAGAAGATCTAACAGTCTGTATCTTCCAGACAGTCTCTCAGTTCCTCTTTACAATCATCTGACCATATCTGTATATCCTTAGTCACTGGCTTTTCCTGTTTCAGCTTCGCCCTGTAACGTGGGAGCAGATGTATGACATTATGATCGGACTTTCCCAGGGCTGGCTGACAGATGGATTTGTAGGCATCAGGTAAATTACCATAGCACCTATCCAGGGTGCGCATCAGACGGGTCGGGCACTCTACATACTGTTGTAATGTGGGCAGATGATTGGACAAGTCACAGGAATTAAAGTCTGGTCCAGGTATATAGGTTAATATGATGGTGATCTGGCCAAGTTCTCTAGGCAAGTAGAAGGGTCGAAAAGATACCACCAGAATTTCATAATCGCGGGAGCAGACTTTCTCCCGAACAGTGTACTGTGTGGCCCATCGATTGTCAACAAAAAGACACATGCCACCACCAATTGATTTCCGTGGTAGTGTATTGTCCCTGTCCGGCCTTATCAATGTATAACAGGGCAGGTTTGGATTCATCATCCCATCTTTTAGCCAACTCTCTGTGAGACAGATGAGATTGCTTTGTCTAAAATCACTGTCATACTGGACTTTCGCCATCAGTTCATCAATTTTGTTACTCAAGGAGCGGACATTAGAGAGAGTTATTACCGGCAGAGGATGTTTGCAGCCGCGTTTCCTTAGTCTTTGTTTCACTCCTCCTCTCGAACCTCTTTTCTTTGCTTTAGACTTTCCTCGTGTCCGGGTGTTTTTTAATTCAGGATAAGTGTCCAGTATATCCAAGTTAAAGGCTCCCCCTGACTTTGCTGGGGGTTTGAGCGACAGCAGGCATTCACATGTGTAAGTGAGGACGCCGTGATTTTCTCCGGAGAAACCTCGTCCTTCGACAAACAGCCATCCAAGAAGGCACACAGCCAGCCACAAAATCGTACCAAGCATAATCTTCATTTTGCCCGCACAAATATCCACCTCCGATCACTTAAAAACTTAACCTGGAAATCCAGATGCCCTGCCCCTAGCGAATTTGCTCTGCACGGGGATCTGGCCCCAATGAACAGAGCCCGCTGAATCGCCATCAGACCAATCAGATCAGTCTATCTGACAGAGGCGGGCTCTGGGCCAGTCTATCTGACAGAGGCGGGCTCTGGGCGGGCGTAACATGATGAGGACAGCGCTGCACCGTAGGTGTCGAAAAGTAAACAGCCAAGATGGCAGCTGCTGAAGGACCGCGTCCATTCATTCTAACTTTGGAAGAAATGCTAAGCCAACTACACTTATCTTTTTCCTTGAGAGAGGAACAGAAGACTGCCCTAGAAGCCTTCGCTTCCAGGAAGGATGCTTTTGCTGTTTTGCCGGACATGGCAAAAGCATAATTTTTTTTTTTGTGATCAATTTTTTATTGGCCATTTTTTTTTCTTTTTTTAAAACAAAAAACACAAGAATAATATAATAGAAGAATAATACAAGACACAAAAACAATAAGGATACACCAATGACAAAAAACCACAAGAACCACAAACACTTATACGAGCATACAACCCCCCCCCCCCCACACACACACAACTTTAGCACCATGCATACGGGCCACTGACATCTCCATACTAGCCAAGTCCACTACTGAGGATACCCATTTTTGAAAGGCCACTGACATCTCCATACTAGCCAAGTCCACTACTGAGGATACCCATTTTTGAAAAGACAAGATGTGAGAAGCTTTCCATCTTTGAGCTATCATTCTTTTTGCAGCAGTAAGGCCGACCAATAACCAGCGCCGCTGCCTCATGGTCAAATTAAACCCAGAAAAATCATTTAATAACAAAATAACTGGAGAAAAAGAAATAGCAACATCCAACACCACTGACAACCTCCTAGCAATCCTTTCCCAAAATAATGAAACTGCAGAGCATTCCCAGACCATATGAATAAAAGTACCAGGGGTTCCCAAGGAACATAAATCACAGATGGGGTTTTGAGATAATTTCACGAGAAATCGTTTCCGGGGAGTTCAATATAATCTGTGTGCATAATTATAATGAATCATTTGATGATTGGGGTTCCTGGAAGACAGAGAGATATTAGACCAGACTATATTCCAATTGATTGTACCAGATGAAATAGAAAGATCTTGATGCCAGCAATGATGTACTTGCAGGGATTTTTCTGCGGCCTTATTAATAAGTGAGTAAAAACTAGAAACCAAGCCCTTAGTGGCTTTAACTGTACAAATTTTGTGGATGGGATGGGTCTTAAACTCCTCTCCCCAGGGGACCCCGTATGCACGTAAAGCACTACGAAGTTGCAAATAAAAAAAGAAAGAGATGCCAGGTAGGTTATGATGAGATTGGAGATCCTGGAATGCCCGAAGCCTATTATCCTCCAAAATGTCAGAAAGAGTGTGAATGCCTTTAACACTCCATTGACAGAAAGAAATAGGACGATTTTCTATACGGAGAGAAAAATTATGAAATAATGGTATATGAGGATGAAGCTTCAGGTATGTATTAGTGTGTGATTCTACAATTCTCCATGTAACAATAAGATGAGAAATTATAGGTCCGAATTTAGATTTACAAGTCTTAAGAGGGATGTTAGAATAAATCACATCTTGAAGCCTGTGAGGACTTACTAACTCCTCTTCTACTGAACGCCAAGACACCTGGGCCTCTGGGTTAAGCCAGGTATGAAGAGCCCTAAGTGTGAAGGACCAGAAATAAAATTTAAAATTAGGAATGTCTAGGCCACCAGAACTTTTTTGTCTCTGTAAAATAGACATTTTGAGACGTGGGCGTTTCCCTTTCCAAACATATTTTGTAATTAATTTTTGTAATTTTTTCCAGTAACCAGCAGGGGGTGATATAGGAAGCATGGAACTACAAAAGTTGATACGAGGTAATATATTCATCTTAATAATCGAGACCCGAGCTTGAAATGAACTGGAGATAGGTAACCAACACACAAGATCCGACTCCACCTGCTTAAGGACTGAATTATAATTATTTGTGATGGTGAGATGAAGAGAAGGAAATATATTTAAACCAAGATATTTAAAAGTATGTAGGTAGGTATTTTTGTAGAAGGCGAAGCCTTTCTCATGGCGTCATTCAAGGGGAGAAGAGGCAAAAGCATAATCAGCATATCAGTTAGGCCCACTGATCGGCAAACAAATGGGGCTTAGTGCAATGAATACATCACCTTGTTTTTTGCTCCGATTGGCCATAGTGCTATCCAAAATGCCTCAGTTAGTGCTGCCCCTTGGGTAGGAAGGGTGTATCGGTGAGGGCCAGACTCAAAATCTTGTGTGAAAAAGATGTCTGCAAATCAGTGGATAGTACAATATTTCTGAGCATCACAATGCTGCGAAAGCTGCCTGATTTAATAATTTTATCTCCATTCAAGTCAGCCAGTGGTGGCCTCTATTGTGTTTGCTCTATGGGCCCCAAAATGCGGAAGATGTGGATGATTTCATACCATGGAAATGGAGCTTTTTTGGCTTCATGCGCCACTGAGCAACTTTCATAGGAATGACAGGAGCCCTGCCTCCAACCCTGTATCCAGTTCTCTTCATAGATCCATGGTGCCACTGACTTGGAGCAGCAACAGCTTTCTAGCTAATGTCTCCTTCTTATCCACAAACATGAAAACCTTACTGGTGTTGAAGCTTGGCTTGTTGAGCCAGAAGCTGAACAAACATCCACTGCTGAAAAAGTGTGTTGCTAGCATCAGTATGTAGCTAATTAGCTGATCAGCTCTGACAGTTAAAAAACCTGTGAATGTCAACATCGCTCAGACGATTAATGGTGTGGTCAGTTTTCTTTGATGCCACTGTTAACAAAACACTCTCTGTCCTTGGCATGGAAGCCACAGTTAGCAGCACAAGTGTGTTGAGATTGTGCCTCTGTGCCTGTGTTGCCTCAGCTTTCAGTCAAATACATACTGTACACCAGGGGCCGTATTCACAAAGCTTCGTAGTACAAAGAGCTGCTTCTAACTCAATTAGGTTAATTTTGTCTACTCAATTAAATAGTATAGAGGTTTTTCTTTTTTCAGACAAAAAAAAGAAAAACCTCTATACTAAGAGTTGCTTCTACTGATGAAATTTAAGAAAATTCTTAGAATTGTGACGTTTTCTCAGAATGTCCTCTTAAGTTTAAGACTTAGACCTTAAGAGAGCTCCTACAGTGAAAAACTGTTTGGAGCTGGGAGGAGGACTTTTAAGAGGCTTGAGAGATTCTTAAGCAGAGGAGAAACTTGTGGAAAGACAAAGAGGTAGGAGAAATATTCTGCAAACTATTTTCCAGAAATACAATGATCACAATACTAAGATATTTGGAAAACTAGAAAAACGTATCAGTGATGACTTGGGTCTGTCTCAACCTTCTATCAGTGGGGTGTCGGTGGATAAGTGGTAGAGCAGGCGCCCCATGTACAAGGCTGTTGCTGCAGCGGCCCGGGGTTGACTCCAGCCTGTGGCCCTTTGCTGCATGTCACTCCCTCTCTCTCTCCCCCTTCACGCTCATCTGTCCTATCGATGAAAGGCTTAAAAATGTTAGTGTGATTACACTAACAATAAAAACCCTTTCACAGTCAGCAGTTCATTTCATTTCCACTTTCCACTGTCTGTGACAACCAATCACACCTGTTAAAAGGATGTATCATACCTAGAAATGGGGTCAACCAAACCTCCTCACTAAGATAAAAGTTTCTGTCCCTTCTTGCTCAGAGTTGCTCTGAGAACTTTCCTAAATCACTCCTAAGCTAGGACTCTTTACTACACTTTTTTTAGGCCAGGTTAGGAGTTCCCTGAGACTTTTCTCAGAATGTTTTTTTATATAGCCCCAGGTCTCCTGTGTAGGGGTTTGGAAGCTAAAGGAGCATCTCAAATTTATCTCAATAGACATCAGTTCCTTTTAGTCAAAGAAATGGATGTAAAAATGATCTGACATACTGTAAAAAGGGATGTGTCATTTTGTCATTTTAGTTTAACTTTAACATTGATTTTTGATGTTTCTGTGTGGTGACCTTGCTTCTATCTATAGTTTTTTTTCATGACTCAAAGGGATTTTTTTTGAAGTGGGATTGTATGGAGTACTTAAATATAGACAGTATATTACATACAGCAGTCAGTCAATACACCTTTAGTTTGGAGAAGCAGACTGGAGTCTGACACAGAAGCTAAGCAATGTACTTCTGTGGATGAGGTGAGCAAGAAAATGTATTTTAGCTTCCTGTAATGGAGAGTATTTTCACTGCTGTACCTTCCCAGCTTATTCCAATGGTGAAGCCACTAACAGCTTCAGCTCTTCATCTATTCTCTTGTCAAAGCCACCAGACTCCATTGACAAAAACCGTAATTTTAGCTTGCTGAACATGGGAGCTGCTGGTCTACCACCAGTTTGTGTTACAGTGTGACTTTGTTGCTTCCAAACTAACCCTGTTAAATGCTAAAGTCACACAAACAAACTAAGTGATCGAGGCAGTGGTAGACCAGCAGTTCCTGTATTCAGCAAAATTAAATCATTCATTCAAATCCCCATATGCCCCATATGCCAGAAAAAGATTTAGTATGTCCCAATACAGTATGTCAAATGCAATGTGCCAAAAATACCAGAATGTTCTACTACATCCGATCTGATTTTGCAGTATGCAAGCCAGCATGCTTATCTGGCTATTCTGACCCACAATCCTCTGTGCAGCAGACAATACGTCACATCGACTGAAACAGATGACAGCTTGACTGCTCATTGATAGCTGTCATAAGTCACAATAACAGATGACAGTGCATTCAAGTAACTGATGACCAGTCAAATAGTAACAAAAGGAATATTAATTGTATAAGTGAACAAAATAATAATAAATATTACAAACAACAAAAGGACATAACTATAAAAATAAGAATGACAGAGAACTGCAGGTGTAATTTCACTGTCGCAGATATTATTTGTTATCGGTACAGCATAACTTTTAAGTTAAGCTATATACCTTGGAAAGTGACAACAGCAGAGCTCTTAGGTTGATCTCCATCTCTAGTAAACTTGGTAGGTGACTTTGTTTTATCTCCAAGGTAACAGATATAAAAGCAAGAGGGTCAAAGTTTAAGGCGTAATGTCATGAGAAAGTAGTATGATTGTGTGAATACTGCATGCAACAGTATGTACTTTTTAAGGGCAGCTGCAGTACGGCTGTGGCTCAGAGGTAGAGTGGGTCGTCCACCAATCGGAAGATCAGCTGTTCCATCCCTGGCTCCTCCAGTTTGCATGTGGAAGTATCCTTGAGCAAGATACTGAACCTCAAATTGCTCACGATGATGCTTCCATCAGTGTGTGAGTGTTAAAAAACAACAACTGAGTAGCAGGTGGCACCCTGCATGGTAGCCTCAGCTATTCGTGTGTGAATTGGTAATGGGTGAATGTAACTTGTAGTGTAAAAAGCACTTTGAGTGGTTGGATGTCTAGACAGGAGCTATACAAATGTAGGTCCATTTACCATACTAAAAGTAAAAAGAAAAAGTATGCCACTTTGTTTTTCTCAATGGAGTCTGAGCATAAAGAGCATGATATAAAGACTTAATTTTCCTTTTGAAAATCACTGTCTGACATTAAGGTAAAGCAGTGAAAATATTCTGAATGTATCACACACTTAAACTGATATTGATGTTTTAAGGTAGCTAAAATATGTTTTGTTGTAGCCCCTTCACAGCAGTAGAATCAGTAGCAGTAGCTGTCGGCCTCCAGCCTGCTTCTCCAAACTGGGGATGCACTGACTGACATCTACTGTATGTAATGTACTGTCTATGGATAAGTACTCCATACAACCCCACTTCAAAAAATGTTAACTGTCCCTTTAAAGTATGATATTCAGTTGTAAAGCAACGCAGGTTAAATAATCATATACACTGTGCTAACAAATCCTTGTTTGATATGAGTTTCACAGGGAATAAAAAAACATTCTAAAGCAACCCAGTCAAAAGTCAACACACTATTTAAGTTTTTGTAGAATATACAGTCAAAACTTTTGAGGCTTAAATAACAAAACTTAGAAAGAAACCCTGATGGATCACTTTGTGATGCATGAAAGATTTATAGAACTGTTGGCTGCAGCTGCTGGAGTATTCTCTCTGCAGATTATCTGCATTTGAAAACAATGATAGTGTGGAGGAAAGAGTGGAAGAGCAGATTTAGTACTGCATAAAAGGGGAAAGCGACAAACTGGATGATGTATCTGTATGTGTTCGACGACATATCACAAATTCTGTACTAAAGTTAGCTTCACTGCTCTTCTCCAACCCACAGAAGTGTGATAAGTCACTGCCATGACAACACATGCTGCCATTTCCTGACCTTGTCTCTGACTGCAGAGCATCTTTACTACTGCCATTATTCCATATATCCCAACAATAATCAGGATTTTCATTCATCTGCAGCTTCAGGCTCCTCTATCTAGATTTCAGCCAATCATATCCCCATTTATGCATTAATTTCTGAATGTGCTCACATATCCTTTCATCCATCCATAATTAGAATCTCTCTCTGATTGTTCAATCTTTATAGATTAACCTTTATCCTTTTCTCCCTTGCTCTCTTCCTCCTATCATCTCATCAGAGACCTTTAGCCTGATCTAATATCAAAGCTCCCTCATATCATATCAAATAAAGCTTTACGGTCAGGCCAAACATTGCCACTTACTCTCCACAGCAGCATTCATCTTCCCCTCTGTCGCCATGCTTTCATACAGATGTCAAGCAGCCACCTCCAAAAATCCATTTTAGCCACTTGAAGGGAGAGGGAGCTCTGTGTGATGATCTCTAATTCATGTTCCTTTCTCCAAGAAATCACTCTTTATATATTCATTTCATGTTTATTTGGATAGGGACAAGTATGAAGTCAAAGCCAGTCTGTAATGCCCGTCCCTATGGGCCTTTAAAAAACATAAAACTCAACAACAAATGTATACATTAATGACACAAACCTCAACAAGAACTAGAATTACCACACCGCAGTTGTATGCCTCTGCGCACCAGTCAAGTTTCTGTTGAGTTTACATCCATGTCCTTGAGATATTGCATTCACAAGAATGAGATGGGTGCAAGAACCTTTGAACCTTGACCACCAAATTCGAATCAGATCATCCTAGAGTCCAAGCCAACCTTTGTGCCTAACTTTAAGAAAATTCCCTCAAGGGGTTTTGAGATATCGTGTTCAAAAGAATGAGACAGACAAGGTTACAGTGACCTTGACCTTTGACCTACAACTACAAAAACTAATCCGTTTTTCCACAAAGTAGGCATTGGTGCCAAATTTGAAGAAATTCCCTTGAGGTGTTCTTGAGATAGCGTATTCACATGGATGGGATGGACGGACAACTTACAATCGCCAGTGTGGAGGCATAAAGACAGACAGAACAACATTGCATCCATTGCGCACTAACCTAGCACCACTGAGCTAGCTAACGTTGAACATATGAATTATGAATGCTGGGCTACCTTACATTTGTGAAGAAAAAGGCAAACATATTGATCAATTGGGAACCGCATCTAACAACAGCAAAACACCCATTCACAAACTCTCACACAGCTTGTGCAGTATTATCCAAGGCTCAATTATCCAGTTGTATGCTCAGTACTTCCGAAACACATGCATTTTCACTAAAATCTCACTTTTAAAACGTGAATTGAAAGTGGAACTTATCTATGCTCTCTTCAAAGCCAGGCTCCAAAACTAAAGTTTGTTGCCAGAGACCAACTCATTCCCAATGTTTCCCTAGTCATTATTTGAGCCGCTTCTCATTGCAGTCTGTAGGGTCAGATCTTCCTTTCGTTTGTTTTTGAATCGACTCATTCGCATAAGAAAAAGAGGATTTCCTGTTATAGTTCTTCTGCTTTACTTGCCAATAATTCTTTCAACTACATTAAGTACATCACAAGCGTGTACAGCATCCTTATCAATAACTTTGTCCTATTGCATCTTATGTAGTTCACTCTCTCGAGTTAAAGAAATCACATTTTAACTCACGCTTTGTATGGTGGAGATCTTGTTTTTAGAAAAACACTTGGGTATCGTCTCAACAGCAAAAATAAATTTGAATTATTGCACTTCATACTCTGAAAACAAACGAGCAACAAATTCAATATTTTAGTGTCATTTATCATGGATGATTTTCAAAACTGCAATGCAATTTGCAATGTTGTGTCTCAGTGAAGATAAATTCTAATTATTACTGTGTTGATTAAACATAACAACATGATACTGTGGAAGATAATTTGAGTTTTGTTGACTTGAACATTTCACATGCAGTATTGATCCCAACACAGAGCAATAATCATGACAAAAAATGTGATCTGAATATTGAGAAAAAATAATTGCTATTATCCATCAGTGGGTAGAATTTTAGATCCCTTCACATTAAGCACTGGTTGAGATGCTCATAAGAGGAAGGAAAAAGCTCTTGAGCTGGTCAACAAACTGCTCAAGGTTGCAAGTCAGGTTTATTTTTGAGGGTTGTATTCTCAGATGCTATGGTAAAGTCATTAAGAACCAGTCAGTGCTCACCATGCTAACGGTCAAATATCAAAGAAGAACTCCACTGAGGGCTTTATCAAGAAAGCTCCTGTTATAAAACAGATTCTACTGAGAGCACAGATGGGGATTATACTGTTATGTTTTCAACACCATGATCTGACTTTTAAAAAGACGTGTGAAAGGAAAAAAACATTTCTATCTAAAAATTGGTTGACTTTAAACTTTGAAGGTCGAATAACTTTTATCCAGAGAGGATTACATTTAACACTCTGGCAGTCATCTGTCTCTTCAAAGGTCTCTGTGATGAGAGCTGTGCCCTCAATCACTAACACATTCTCATTCCAAGTTGTCACATATCGCCACTTTGTCAGTGGACTTTCATGTCTACATATTACGTGCTAGGTATTCTCCTGTGTCTGCCAGTGATGTTCCAGGAAGCTGCAACCAACGCCGGGACATCAACAAAAGCTTGTGGTTAGCTTTAGAAAAAACATCATGGTTTGGCTCTACATTCACATGGGAAGAGAACACCGGACTCCCAGATGAAAGTCCAGGGTTTGTTGGACCCATCCACCACACATCTAACCCGTCCAATTGGGACTTTCCAGCTCCTTATTTTACGTTGTTAGCGGCAGTGTTTCGACCTGACGCCATCCAGTAGTATATCATACTGCTGCCACAGGTGCATATGGCCATGTTATGAACTGACACCTCCCATGTGTATCGTACTGCTGCGACAGGTGCCATCTGGCAAACTAGCAGACTATCATAACATCATGAAAGGTTACGTTCGGCTGTGTTAGAAACTAACGCCACCCAGTGACGTATCATATAACCTCAAAAAGTGGCTTTTGGCATCAGGTGTCTGACGCCAGAATCACTGACAAAGCAGCAGTATTTGACAACTTCGGAATGACAATGGGCTGGTCATTACATTATCATCCTCACTACTTTGTGTCATAATGCAGGTATCTCTAAATGTGTAATTTACAAATCTATCAAAGGAAAAGCGTTGCATTGTGGGGTTTGTGGCAAAATGCTAAATAAACTACACATAAACCATTCTTAAATATTTCAAGCTGATGCTTTATTTCTGTCTTGATACTAGTGCATACTGGCTATGTGGCTTCCAATTTGCTGCATTCAGCTTGTTAGCTAAGGGAAACCGAAGTGATCATTTATCCTGGCAGATTTTTTGGCACACACTTGTAATGTGAAATATCTGGTCTACTAGATCATATGTACAGCTATCAGAGATCTCTGGTCTCACTGTTAATATATTCTGTTAAAAAAAAAAAAAAAGAGTAAGAAAAAAAGTAACATGGTTTTAGATCTAGACCACGACCCATATTTATCTAACTGCCTAAAGTTAGAAAATGCACTTTGGTGACAGATAAAAGTTTTTAAAAAAAAATCTTTATTTTTCTACTACTTGCAACATTAAGAATGGATACTCAATATTTTACAATAAATGACATTATTATCACCTCACAGGCTTTTAATGTGATATTTAACCAAATTAAATATTTGGTTAAATTTAAAAATTAAATAAATGTTGTGAAATTCATACAGGTAAATATAGAAATTTTACAGAAGCATACTGCTAAATCACGGTAATACATGGAGTGTAGTTGTCAGATTACAGTGAAATACAGTAATTCTACAGGAGCATATTGCTAACTTACAGTAATCAAACGTCCATAAACTGTGATGTTACAATTAAATTCTGTATTTTACAGGAACATACTATTATATCACAGTAATGCAATGGGCTTGAACTATGAGGTTACAGATAAATATAGTAATTTTTAGGGCAGTACCCAAATATTCGGATATTCGAATATTCGTTTCTACGGGTAGGTATTCATTATGAAAATTTGGTATTCGATATTCGTTTTTTTATTTACTTATTTTTTTATTATTATTATTATTATTTTTACATATTTTTTGGTGCTAAATGTAGTCTTTTTGTTGGTAAATGTAGGTTATCAATAAAAATCAAAACTTTTAAATTGCATTGTTAAAAATGTGAAAATATAGTATCGCCTACCAACTGAGCTTGTACGCACGGCAGGCTTGAGCGCATCCGTCTGAGGCTGTGGATCAATGCCAAGATTTACCACTTTATCACTATTCCCTCTAACTTGTAGCTGTTTTTTCGTTATCTTTTGAATTTAATATGAATTATGGAATCGTTTTTGTCAACGTTTGTTTCCCCCGTTTTGTACAATAAATTATTGTTTAAAGTTTCAACAAGTTTCTTTTGGAGTGCGTGACACAAGTGTGTTTTGAAAACGACCGCGGACTGTCACCTGCTCAACGCATCAGTACCTTCGGATGCCATGACAGTAATAGCCAATAATGTCAAAATATCATTTACAGACCGATTTAACAGACGATCACTGCTGCCCGACCCGCAGGTCCATTTGCGGGTCCCGCGGGTTACGGGTCGACCCGCGCATCACTACTCAGCTCAGTCTATAAGGCTGTACACAACAGTAAGGCTATAGACATTATATTCTATTCAGGCCGGTAGAACCAGCAGTGCATCGGCTCTACAGTGCGCAACACTGCTGTTTAACCATTTTATTGCAGCACAGAGTGTCTGCCAGCAACCAATTACTTGCAGAGGCTTCCTACAACTTGTTTCAACGGTTCCGATTTAATCAGAAGACAAATTAAACAGGATGACTAGCCAATGTGAAAATCAAAAGAAAGCATAGAATAATGTACTGAAGGAGACTGTTGTGCCATCACATTTTTTTGTGGTTTGAGAGCAAAGATCCGGTCGCCGCTGTGCAAAACTCCGCAATACAATTAGGTCCGTAAAAACCCCGGAGGAGTGCTTCGCAAGGAGTCTTTGAAAGAAACCGAGCCTAGCGTAAAACCGGAGAAAGCAGGCAGCACGGCCACAGGGGGTCGCAATTGTTGAAAACTACTTTCAACTGCCATTTAAACAATATACAGTGAAAATAAATATAAGTTAGTAAATAAAAGTCAAGTTTTTGATATAGACAATTTTGGGGGGATTTTTTTTTTACAGAAAAAAAATTCTTAAATAATCCAATCAGATTACTTCTGGACGACAGAGCCCATATCTCAGGGGATCTCTGGAGTTAGTAAAGAGGAGCCTGTTGTGGTTGCAGTACGGAAAAGAGATGAGCATGCTGGGATTCACTGGACCACAGATGAGTTGTCATTTGTGCAGACCTAAACTGGACATGTATAGGTTTCTTCTCTGGGTCTTGCCATCCGAGATGGTAGCTGAGACCGCATGTTCTTTGTTATTTAAACAAAGGACAGCCATTTGGGACTCATCTCACAGGATCATAGTCACACCTAAGTGAGAAACCAGTCTTCAAACTTGATTGGACAGTACTTTCACAGTGACTCATGTGACTCTATGTTGTCACCACGCAGGCTTAAGAAGTTCTGCTCTTCAGGCTCTTTTTCTCCTCTTTCTCCTGAGCTGCTGGCGGGCTCCTGCTCCTTAACCTCTGCAGAGGTAGGACATCACACAGGAGGGCCTGCTACACCTTTCCCCCGTTCTCTCAGAAGCAGAACCTGGAGACCAGAGACGTTAGTGTGCCAAACACAAGGTTTGTAACTAACTTTCCAGCAACAAGGAGAACCAAGTTGAGTTAGCACCCCAACGTCTAACTCTGCAAGGACACAGAGCGACAGGCCTCCTCGGATATGCACTTTCGGAACAAGGACAGCGCAAAGACTGCACCTGGAACAACAGTTCTTTCCAGCATTCGTCTGCCTGCTAAGAAAGCAGCACACCACAAAGCAACTCTTCCATCCATTCAAAGATTGGTAATGTAACAACTGGGCATAGCTTTATCACAGCTGTACAGGCTAAGCAAGACTGTTTAACTTGTTGTGATTGTTCACAGTTCGGTTATTGGTTAGTTGGCTTCGCCAAAGCTAAGTGAGGTTAGTTTGCTAATGCTGTTCTCAGTTCTCAGAGTCTTGCATGCAACTAAACATCTTCTTTACTAACCCAAACCCTTTGCAACACATATCGCATACACATAGACAAATTACAAATTGGCTTTCAACAGAGCTACACCCAATGAGGAGACTCAAAGTTTCCGCTACTTTTACTTTGTCTTTGTCCTGACTGACCACAAGGTCAGGCAAAACCTCCCCAATCTGAAGCCATCTTTGATTTGGCCATCTTGTAGTTTTCTGTTGCCAGCCATTTTGTTTTGTAGGCCAAACGGCCTTTGTTTCTCACACACACACACACACACACACACACACACACACACACACACACACACACACACACACCTTTTCTCTCTCTCTCTCTCTCTCTCTCTCTCTCTCTCTCTCTCTCTCTCTCTCTCACTCACACACACACACACACACACCCTCATCCTTGTATATAGTTAGTTAGAATTTGTGTGTTTTGATGCTTTGCTTTCGTTATGAATAAATACTTTTGGAATCATACCTGCTGTCTGTTTAATATTGCACAAGAGTGAATGAATAGTCAACCTCTGCTATGTCAAAAACTCCCAAATCCTTCAGCCTTTACTATTAATATGGTAATTTTGGTTATGGTTATTTCCTGAACTATTAATAAAAATTCCAAATTGCTAGTTTAGTGAACTTTATGAGACTGATATCATTACCTGGCTATCATTTTTCCCTTTTTGGGAATGGTGCCCCACAAGATGATTTAATGTAAATTAAGTCACATTATTTAATATGATTAATAATTACTATTAATAATTATTAATTATTTTCGATAGCCATTTTGATACAACAAGGGCTGCCCTGTGTTAAGGCTTAAGGCCCGAACATACTCGGGCGGAACATACACGCAATGGACTCCGCGGAGGTCCGCGCGGACTCAAAGCGGACGTCCGCAAGCCCTGTGCGCGCAAAGCTCAGATTTTACGACCGCGCGGACTTGGCGCTGCGCACCAGTGACTGCTCGGCATGTATTTCTCACATCGCGGGGATTTTTCACGGACATTTTTACAGGAAACTACAACGCGGAAGTGCGCTAGACTATGAAAGCCCGAATGACTGCAGACATTCCTCGCGGAGAATCTTCTGTGATTTGTTTTGGAATGAGTAAAAGATAACTCTATGGGCAGTACTCATGATAAATTAATTTCAGAATAGGGCGAAATTTAAGCTGTCAACAAACGCATTTGTAGAGGAGTGAGAGAGAGAGAACAGGGCAGCACCTGTGCAGTTACATTTGGATGAGAGAGGGAAGTGGTAGATTTATGTGTTACAGACCAATAAGTAGCTTATGTGCAGTATCCTCCATGATGATAATCAACTTATTATTTCGTCATGCTGCAACTTTCTTTTGTAAACGTATGAGCAACTGATGCTGGCAGTTTGAGAGGTAGGTAGGTTTATTTGACAACAATTAAAAAACATACATGAGTAACTGCAGATCAGTTTCATAAACATTAATTAAAAATTGTCGAGGATTAAAATACACAATAAAGCCCAAAGGCTTATTTCCATTGTGGTCCTCGATGACAATTGTAGTGTAATATTTACTATAGTGTTCGTACTGTACCTTTAAACTGACCTTTAAGAGATACGTGTTGAAGCAATATAATCTGTGCAACTGACAAATTACACACTGGTTTAATATTTCATGTATTCTTATGACACACACACACTCATTGAGCACTTAAGCATTGTGGTGGAGAAGCACCTAGGACTCACTGTGAATCAGTTCTAAAAATAGCATGAGGATGGGTTCAGAAAACACTAGTGGAAAGTTAGGGGAATTGCAGTTTGTCCTGATATGACCCTAGAGGGGGAAGGACTAAAAAAGTGCTGAGTCAGCTGAAATGTGACACCGATATGGTGGGAAGGACTAAAACTCAGCAGAAATGTGACACCTTTATGATCAGCGCCCAGTGGAAAAGTTTAAGGAAAAGAGATGACTCAGCAGAAATTCTACGATAAAAGAGCGAGCGCAAACAAAGAAATTTCAGTCTTGCTCCGGAGCTTGGCTCATTGAGTTGTGATGTGTTTGTTGCCTGCGAGCACATTAAACTCAGTTGCATCTGATTCTACGTGTCTCCAGTGATTTTTTGACCTCTGAGTATTTGAGTTTTTGATATCTAATGGAAGACAAAGAAAGTCTGTTTGAGAAGAGAAGAGCGAGGTCGCGAGCTTTCTGGCACGGCTCGGGACCTTGACTTTTTTGCTTCTACACAATAAAAGCTGGCAATTGTGTCAATGACAGGCAAGAGTGGCATAGTTAAAGGCGCTGTATGTAAGAATGTGGCCAAAATGGTTACTGCACTCAAATTCAAAATACAAATTCAAAATACTGCCGCGAGTCATGTCCGCCACCCCTCCCCTACAGATTCAAGGTTGCTGGACAGCGGCACGCTGGAGACTGATTTGTTTGCCCATGGGCGGCTGCCGCGGCAGGGCCGTGTCACCGCGTCCTTGATCTTCGGTTTTCCAGCGGACCGTTCGAGCAAGTCCGGCTTCTCTGCTGCTAACGCTGCTGCCGGGATACAGCTGAGGAGAGCTAATGCTATGTACTGGGACACTGCTAATGCTGGTTGCTGTGCTGCTGTAGCTCAGTCGTAACTGTAACTGATGCTGAGACTGAGACTCTACTGACTGCGTGACTGGTAGACGGCGGTGGGTGGCGCAACAGGCCAAAACACAAATTCAAAACATAAACATGATTTGCGGACTGTAAAAATGTTTTTTAAATGCGAATATTCTGGCTTCTCACAGATACCCTTTCATAGCCCTTTATTCTACTTTTGTTATGAGATGTGTGTTTTATAGATTTGGGGATCTCTGATTAATGATGGCTTTAGCCCGATTCATCTCCAAGCCCCATTTACTATGTAATGGTATTATAATTCGACACTGACCAGTCTGGTGACTGGTCACATTTGGATCTGTTCATGCTTATTACCATTTGAGCCGAGGCGGTTATGTAATGTAATGTAATGTAGAATGTTGCATGGTTCAGAATAGGTAACCTGACAGAGTTAGAGACAATATTTTACATTGTCATTGGCAGCACTGCTAATTGTGAAACAGTAGTGTTTCTAGCAAATCATCACGTCTGAGTGTCTTTTAGAATGGAGAAGTGACATGGCCTTGCAGGTCCTCCCTTTTCTGTTGCCAGCACTCCTATATCCAGCGGGAAAGAAGACCGTTTGTCCAGCACCACTGGAAACCGTGCTGGCTTTGTGGATGTGCAGTCAATATTAACATCTTTATATTCCTGAAATGCAAAATGCTAGTAAGAGTGGTATTTCTAATAACACATGCACTGTTGAGAAAAGTTGAAATAGACCACTAAACTTTATTGTTTCTACAGAGTCCAGACCCTAACGCCTGAGCCCTTCTTCATTCTGCTGGGAGATAAGAGCAGCTCCTCTCGGGATTTCACTGTTGTGAATGGAGAGGCAGTCTTTGCTCAAGGCAAAGATATGTGCTTCAAATGTTTTTACGTTTTCACATAAAATACCAAAAGCAATGTGCCCCATTCTGGGACATTTTGCAGATGGTGGTGTATCAAATGCCTAGCAGAGAGTCTCCTGCCAGTGGATTCACGAGAGCATCCATTAATGCTCATCCTGCTGTTTGAAACGTTTCTTTTTAGGAGGGTTAGATGTCCTCTTAGATGACTGTTTGGTTCTGTTTTGGAAATTTGGAAATTTCGATGAACTGTTCATTATGAAGACACATTGTGTATTTGTGTGTAATTGTGCTGTTAATGTCTTATGCAGTTTTGAATATAATGTAATAAACTGGTGCAATTTTATGGTCAAACTTGTAAAAAGCTTTTGTCTAATCAGAAGGGTAAAATGTACAATTTTTGGATTAAAAGTGACCCAATTCAAAGATGAAAAATAATGAGTGAAGTAAGAAGCAGGAATATAAAGATGTTGTTAAAGGTTAAAATAACCATTTATTGTAATGGGTCAATAACCCAGTGGAAAAAAATAAAAAATAAAATAAAGATAAAAAATAACTCGACAATAAACTAGAATTACTGCCTTGCAGTTGTATGCCTTTACCCAACCAGTTAAGTTTCAGTTTACATCCATGTCTGTCCAGACGTATAATGTAGCCATAACAATACTTAAAATACAGATATTGTGGCAAAGAAGCTATAAACTAAAACACATCTTCCCCTCAGCACAATAGAAGATCTATACAATCAGCACAGTTTCAAGGTGGACACCCAAGGTTAGTGTCACCAATTCAGTATCTACCCAAATGTCTCCCCTTCTGTTCCCTCCAGGTGTTCCTGACATAGCGTATTGGGATGGATGTGAGGAAGTTCCCTCAAGGCGTTTTTGAGAGTATCCTGTTAACGAGAACGGGACAGACGGACTGACAGACTAACAACAAAATGCCCTCTGCTACAGCTGGCACCGGTGCAGAGGCATAAAAATCTAAATGAAATGTAAATCTGACATCATTACTGGGTCAAAATAACCACATAAATAACCACTTATGGCTGAGTAACCCAGTAACATTAAAACTGGGTGTGATTGGTGACCCAGGGTTTTTTTTATTCATTGGTACTGGGTAAAGTTACGATACCACAATCAACCCAAAATCAGTAAATGTTGACCCAGTATTCTTTTTTAGTGTTTAACCCCAATAGGTTATCTCCAACATTTGAGCAAGTGCTCAAATGTTGGAGATAAACATACTCATACTTCTTCTCTTTCTGCTGCATTTTTCACCCAGAGTAGCACTTTATCTTCCTGATCCTAAAATCCACAAAAGTAATTGTCATGTTTTTGTTTTGTTTTGTTTTGTTCTGTTTTTTGAAATTGTAAAAATTAAAATGATTTAACTGCGTAAATGCGACTTGATTCCATCTCTGTTTCAGACACAAATGTATCATTCACTGAGTGCAAACACAACCTTCACTGCAGCCTGCAAAAAAACCTTCACACACCCATAATGACAAGTGACAAGAAACGCAGGAAAAGATTATGACAAAAACAAAGCCCTGCAGGATGGAGGAGACCTAACGAGGACAGAACTGATTCAACAGGTAATCTAAATAGCGTTTATGAATGTTTACTGGATAATACAAATAACAGTAGGGTTTTTTTCTAATTTGAAGCTGCCAAAACCTAAAATATCAATATCTTCGATTCTTCCCATTTTCCATATAAAGTGTTTTTTTTTTCCCCTCTCAGACTTACATAATTATTAAGGTGGAAGAAAAAATTTAAACCTCAACACACTGAAACTCTAAACTGATGATATTAACATGAATATAAATTTTTTTGAACATGAATTAATGAATAAGAACATGCACTCAATCAAAATACATTGTCAGAATCAGCACAGGTTAAAACATCCAATAAACAGCCAATTAAAATCTATAATAACTATACATCATGTCCATCATATTAAAGTTGGAGCAAACTGATAATCCAACTTTTAATAAATTACCAATCACAGCAAACCAATAAAACCATAACCGCAATAAAACCTTTCTATTTCAATTACTAAAAAGTAAGAAAAAGAAGAAAGAAAAAAGATATTTGACAGTTCGACATGGAATTGAAAAAACACCAGCCGCAAACAAAAGGCAGAAGTAGTAAAAGAGGGTTACATACTGAATCTCTGAGGCTCCAGCTCCATGCTGCTTGCTGCTGAGTCGCTAAAGCAACTGACACCAAAGAGACAGAGAGCAGGGAGTAATACGCTGCCAAGCTCTCGCTACCACCACCACCCCAACCCCCTCTCTCTTCTGTCTGTCTCCTCTGTCTGTGTGGATGACTCTGCCGTGATGGTGCTAACCTAATTTTCCTCTTTTTCTGCCGTGCTCTTTCTCTCTCTCTCTCTCTCTCTCTCTCTCTCTCTCTCTCTCTCTCTCTCTCTCTCTCTCTTTCTCTCTCCAGCAGCCTTGGTTGCCATGCACACCAGCTGACAGACTACCTACTTCATGTGTAGTGGTAGTAGCAGTAAACAGATAACGATTCTATTACCTGAGCCCTCAATATCAGACTTTTCTGAAGTTTAACATCATTAAAAAATCTGTCAAGATGTCCTGTTGGTAAGCTAAGACCCGTCCTCAGTCCCAGGTCATCAAATACAGACGCTTAGGGCTCTAGTTTCCTGGCGCGGCGCAGGGTGGCGAACCCCACGCAGAGCTAGTTTCGAGCAGCGCAACCCAAGGCACGCTCAGTTTGGTAGTTTGGCAGACCGAGGTGCGCTGAGATGGGTGTGGCGGCGCAGCAGGGGGAGGTGTCGACAGATCCAGCTTGGCGCAGTGACAGTTTCGTGCCAAAA
>NC_065521.1:8040026-8099252 GCF_006386435.1 Epinephelus moara | reverse complement strand
TGACCTCCTCCCAGGCTACCTTTGCATCATCAGCCCGTGGAGGTCTGCTCGCAGTTCCGTATATTCGGACACTGCGAGCTTGGACCTCCCGGACCAAAACATCAGTTTCCTCCTGGGAGAAGTTTGGCCGTCTGATGCTGCTGCTCTCTTCTGCCATGGCGAATTGAGTAAACTCTCAATACGCCTTTGCGCGGCGCATTTAAGGGCGAGGAGAGGGGCTCATTTGATTGGTGTGATGTGAATGGGCTGTGTAAAACCCACTCCACGCCTTCTCTCCTCCCTCTTTCCGACTTGCGCAGGTAGGAGGGACAAAGGTGGGAAAGAGGAGTAGCTGCGCCAGCGCACATGGTGTGCCAAACTTGCAAAATCCGCCTGGCCACACCCAGTTGGCGAAGCGCAGGTGCGCTGCACCTCCGCCTCGCCCGGTCTGCGAAACTAGAGCCCATAGTCATGCCCCTCAGCATCTTATAGCCATGCACAGGGCACCATTTAGCGTCTCTGCATGACGCACAGCTGAAAGTGTTGTAACACATGGTAAATATTGTGAAACAGTGGCGGTTAGGTTTAGGGAACAAAACTACCAACACATTCTCATCCTAAAGCTGAAAAAAACATACCAGCGCCACTACCACGCGTCACAAGTGCCAGCCCTAGCACACACCGGATGTGTCGCACTGCAGCTCGTCAATAGACAACCACTCAAAGTTATAACTTATTTTATTGAAAGATCTGTACCTCTTCCACCTCTGCATTAGCCTAAAGTCATGTGTGGAGAGCCACTAATTAAAGTTGATTTCTCACATGTAGAGCCGATCTCCATAGCTATGACTTACATGGCAGTATCTTTTTGGCCATTGTCTTTATAATGACAGGATTGTGGGTCATTTAGCTCAGGATATTTTAAATCTCACAAGTCTCATTATCCAGTCTTTGTCACACATGAGACAGCTACAGAGTTTTCTTTATACATCCATGGTGAGGAGAGGAGTGGAGCTCCCATATGAGCAGAGAAAAAGAGAGAGAAAAACAGAGCTGCTACAGGAGCTGGTATGTACAGGCAGAGAGCAAGTGGGGGGAAAAGCATTTAATTCCGGGGGCAGCGAGGCTGTAAATAGGACAGTAGCGTAAAGTGCCGTGGGATGGCGCATCCAGGATCGCCAATGTGTGTCTGGTGATGTGGGGTTGTACACTGAAAATAGTAGGGGCATATTTTTTGACATGCGGCGTTTGCCGCTGGTGTGTTTTGGCCTTAAGTCGTCACATATTACTGTTTTGTCAGGGGCCTTTCACATGTACATATTATGGGCTAGGTATCCTCCGGTGTTTGCTGTTGGATGCTGCAACCAACGCTGGGATGTCAAAACAAGCACACAGTTAGGTTTAGGCAGCAAAAGCAGGTGGTCACAAACTGACGCCATAGGGTATGTTGTAGTGCTGTGAAAGGTGTTTTTTTTATTGACAAAGTGGCAGTATTTGACAACTTCGTAATGAGAACAGGCTGAAACCACTTGGTTAGATTTAGAAAAAGGGTCATGTTTTAGGATAAAATAAGGACGTTTGTTACATAACAATAACATATTGTGACATAAATCCATCGTGAGCGACATCAGTGCGTGTTAACCATACATAAGTTACATAACATTATGTAAAAACAATGTTGATGTTTGGTTTCACACGGTACACAACTCTCACCCAGGAGACCACAACTGTGGTCTCCTGGGTGAGAGTCTTTGGTTGTTTTGGCCCATTCACCTTCCCTCCGTTCCACCCTATATGGACTTTCTCGCTCTTTATATTTTGTCAGTTCCTTTCAGCATCAAATATTGCCACAGATAGGTTCACACCAGAGTTACTTCAAAGCCCAGTGTGTCTCATAAACACCTTAAAAGGCGCCTTTGACGTCAATATCCCACAGAAGTGGGTGTGACAAAGTGTGTATTTGACGCCCTGGGAATGATATTGGGTTGTAAGCTAGTCTTCAAGTCTTGATGCGATTAGGGATGTCACGATTACTTGATTTCACTATTAACCGCGATTTTAAACGCCACGGTTAATTATTCGTAAAGATTCCTCAACACCGTCACTCTCCAAAGATCATTATTATTATTTCATTAAATTGCTTGTTTGAGGTGAAAAATAGACCAGGAATCAGAATCCAGTTCCATTTAATCTCCATCAGTAGTTTTAATACTTTTGTATGAGGGAAGGAGTTTGGAGAGGTGGTGAGTCATAAAACTCCTCATCATTCACTGATTAGTAGAGCATTCAGCTTCCAGACTGAATCAATCCTCAGTGGTCTTTT
Source organism: Epinephelus moara (assembly GCF_006386435.1). Classification (NCBI taxonomy): domain Eukaryota; kingdom Metazoa; phylum Chordata; class Actinopteri; order Perciformes; family Serranidae; genus Epinephelus; species Epinephelus moara. The sequence continues at coordinate 8,096,950 of NC_065521.1, read as the reverse complement.
TTCATACTTAAATCTCAGCATAAGCCGAGCTCACAGGCTTTATGAAACTAACAATATCCTGTTTTCTAATAAATAACACAAAGGAAGCAATACACTCCCAAACTGCTCTTCTACAGTGACAAGAGTACAGTGGAAGGATGTGATAACACTGAGCGATGACGATGCTGCATTCATATCACATGAGACGCTGAAACAATTATTAGGCAATTATGGAAGCAGAACATGGTTTCAAACTCATTTGCAGCTACTGTACCATCTATAATACTGTGCCAGACAATGCCACGGTGGTTCGGACATACTTTTGCACCTGAGCCTCTATATGTTTGTGAGAGTTGGATGGAGATGGAGCAAAAAGAGAAAAAGGACAAAATGAGACAGATGGCAAAGAGAAAGAAGGGAAGGAAGACAAATAGCACAAAGCCTGCTAGCATCCACTAGAGGCTGTAATGTTCATTATAGCTCACAATATTGAAGTGTTGGAAAGAATAACGGAAAAAACGAACTGATGATCAATCATGATGCTCTTCTTAAAGCCATGCCAGTACTATGAGCAGCAACACATGTCAGTCATTGTATGAAGTGTTGCATCATTTTAATGCCTATAGTGTGCACTGGACGCCCCTTACTTACACAGGAACGGTACGGTCAAAGTACAGTAGCCAGGGTGTGCAAAGACAAGTATGGAATGTGGTAAAATAGCAGCTCATCTGGAGCACTGACACAAGTTGATACTGAGAAATAGGTGAGTGGAGTCCCTGCTCTCCGCTGTAGCTGTCAAGATGTACATCACAGAGGGGCACATCCCAACAGCTACTAGCATTTTTTAGTTTAAACATATATCATTCAATTATTTAATGATTATTCCCATTTGTTTTGCTGCTCTGCATCACTTTATAAACACATGGTTCAATTCTTTCATTCAGATTTTTTACTGCATATGTTGTAGTATTACATTATTTTACACTCCCATTAGTAATGTTCTAACTCTTGTGATTTTTACGCCCCCGCATCAACCAGGTTGATAATATAAAACAGGGCTATGCAGAGACCTTCAGGGGCGGGGCTAGGGGGTGGCTACTTGGGCTCAAGCCCCGAATGTGAATTTTACTTTGGGGAAAAAAAAAAAAAAAAACGTCTCGTGAGTAACGTGCAGTACCGGAGTCCAACAGAGAGGCAGCAGCTGCGGGAAAGTAGCCTGCGTACTGAGTGGCCTGCCTGGGCCTGCCCTGAAGAAGAAGTGTTTCCTTGTTTGTTATTCTCCGGGGTAACATTTTTTTTCCATGACCGTGGGTGAAAGCGGAACACTTCCGATTGTCAGTGAATGGCCCGTGTTCACGGCGAGTACCCAAATCACCACTCCATGCATTAGAGGTTTTTAGGAAGAGCCCACATAGTGACAGGCTGATCCCACCAAAATGCAAGGAGGTACAGAAAGTCTTTTGTGCCTGCTGCCATAAGGCTTTTTAATGATCAATAGTGTGCAATAATCTTATCTTCTCCCCTGTTGTGCAATTATCTTAACGTACTTTTAACTTATTTAACACTGATGCCTTCTTTTATTCCGGAATCTGTTTGTGACTGATTTGCTTTTATTTATAATTGCTGTTTTTCGATCCAGTATGTGGTTGCAAGTGATGCTGCTGTAACATTACAATTTCCTTTTATGGATTAATAAACTATCTTGACTTGACTAAAGGGTATGAATTTATGTGTTCTCCAGTCACTTTTTTTCCACTTTAAGGTGGTGGTAATTTGAAGGTTGTGGTGTTGCATTAAAAAACAAAAGCACCAATTTTTCGCACACATTTCATTCACCATCTGGGCTAAACCCCGGATGTCTTACAATCCTAAATCCGCCTTCGCCTTTTGCAAAAGGTTTGTATTCTAAATGTTTCTTTCCAATGTGGTGTTGCTCTATAGGGCGGGAAATTGTGAAAAACAAAAGAAAATGCCTGCTCAAAAGCAGTTCTATCAGTTTTGTCACTGGTTGTCATCTTAATGGCATTTTTATACAGAGATTAAAAAAAAAAAAACATTTACACATTCATTCACACATTCTTTCACAAACACTCAGGGTGTTGGGGTATGAAATGAGACTGTTTCCATGGCAGGATGTCACACAGACCTGACAGCAGAGCTCACTCTCCCCCAAACGCTCCAATTATATTGTTTTCCTGCATGATTCATTTCCCAGTGGTTTATTTTCTCGACAAACACCTGCAGTTACCCAGAGGGAGCAGCTTAATCCAGAACGCTGACTGAATCTGACACAACTCTCATTTGTGTTCCTCAGTCAAGCCGCATCGAATAACAGCAGTGTGTTCTGCTTTAACACACAGCCATCAGAGGACACATGAATGAACTGCAAATTCTACTTGCTCCACCAGCAAAACCTTCAATTAGCTTAAGGTTTCACTACTGTCACATGGAGTACAAGCTTCAAATTTAATTTTGGTCAGTGTCAGCTCTGGCTTTACATCGTAGAAATCATTCAAAGGTGTGACAATACAAATAAAAGATGTGTGTTTTTGTCAAGCCGCAAACTGCGACTCTGAAAAATGAAGCCAACACAAAAGTGCCAAAAACTGCACTTCTTCTAATGGTCTCTTGAGGCTGGTTCTAAGAGCGAGTCAATCCCCATAGACCCCATGTTAAAATGCACAACTTTAAAGCACAAATAAACATGTTAACTGCCTGGTACAAAACAGTTTTGGTCTCTATAGCTAATCTCAACAATCACGACAACTGTATGCAGGTTTAATTTATATGTAACTAACCTAATTACATTTTATTAAGGCTTAAAGTTATGCTTAACTAAGGGCGTGGCCGCTTAAGGTGTCAAGTGTGTGCCATCCATTGATAAGTCACAACAGCGCTGGTTAAGTAATGTTGGTTAGGTATCATAACCATGGCGTAACACTAGATTCACAGAGTACAGGTGTAGCTTTTGCTATTTCTGTGTATTTTCAATTCATTCTCCATAAGCACTTATCCTTGCACAGGGTCTCTGAGGGGCTGGAGCCTATCCCATCTGACATTGAGAAGCAGGGTATACCCTGGACAGGTCATCAGATTATCACAGTGTTGACACATAGATACAGACAACCATTCACAGTCACATTTACACCTACAGCACCACCCTCTTGTAAAAATATGGTCACCTTTCATCCCTTCTGGCTCTAAAAATTTAAGATGGCGAACTGGAGGCGGCACAGGAATAGAGGTTAACACTGTGGTCTGACAGCATGATAATTCCTGGTTCTAACCCAGGGTGGGGAAGTGGAGTATGAAATTTTTATGTTCTCCCAGTGTCATCATGGGTTTTCTCCTGGTACTCTGGCTTCATCCCACAATCCAAAGACATGCAGGTTAGCTTAATTGGTAACGCTGACTCTGTCTGTCTCTATATGTCAGCCCTGCGATAGTCTGGCGACCTGTCCAAGGTGTACCCCGCCTCTCACCCAATGTCAGCTGGGATAGGCTCCAGCTCCCCTGCGACCCTCAAGAGGATAAGTGGTTACAGAAAATGAATGAATGAACTGGAGGCCTCAAAACAGGAATCCACAAACCAATGGATTGTGTCATGGTTGCTATGTCAATCATTATAGTCTATGTGTATGTTTTTGTGATGCAAAAAGATAGCGATGCAAATGTCACAGAGTTTAGTCCAGCGTCAACCTCACTGAACCATTTAGACCACTTGCACCAAGTCTAATGTGCCAGCTGTCAGTAGCTGCAGACTGCAGAGTGACATATGGACACATAGAGGAGTATGTAGTCATATATGGACAGAAAAAAAAACAGACCCATATTATCAGACATGTGGTAACATGGCTAAGAATCTATATCATGCTCACTGCTTTGTGAGGCTGTGAGACAATGCTTTGAGCTTAACACTGACATCGTTTAGCATGTTCACAATGTTAGTTGAGCGTGTTAGCATATATTTTAGAAGTAAGAGATATGAACACAAAATCTGGTTAAATTGTGTATATGAAGTCATTAGTTTCACTGTTGCTTTTTACATTGGTGCTTCCCCTGTGTTCATGAGCTCATGAGCTCCTCACTGGAGCAGTCTCAGCCCCAGGTGGAGGCTAATGAAGCCTGTCAACACACCTCAAAGGTTGTTGAGCAGCCAATGAGCCACCACTGCTTTCAGCCAATAAAACTTAACCTCCTGAAGCATGATATCAGTCTGACTGACAGATGACCACAGGGTGAATGTTGCAAACAACACACACCAGTGAGCCATAGAGCTGTTTGATGAACAAATGTTAACCGCCAATGGAGGGGGGAACATATGTGCTGACATGGATGCAACAGAAAAACAGATGGAGGTTGCCTCATGTAATTGTCCAGTTTTTGTGATTGGATTGAATTATTATTACTAGGGGTGGGAATCACCAGAGAATCCACAATACAATAAAATCATGATACTTAAGTTATGATACAATACTACTGCAATTTTAAATATGTTGGGGATATGCTGAGTATTGCGATAAAATATATTGCAATTTACCACTACGATACTACGATTACTGCAATTTTATTACTTTGTTAACATCTGTATTGTCTAAAATAAATTTTCAGTGTGTTTATCTCACTTTAGCCAATTTTTTGCAGCAACAAAATGTAGTGGACTGAGCATATTATTCTAGTAGGCTACCTCAATTTTAATTTGTATTTGTAATATTATAAATTTATTTTATAAAAAATAGATTGAATCTGTGTGACGATACGATATTGCCACACAAAAATATTGCAATACTATGCTATATGTCGATTTTTTCACCCACCCCTAATTATCACAGATATTCATTGTCTAAATGGTGTAACCAGTGTGTGTAGCATCATCTGAACTGATCTGAGTGAGGCACTCAGAGAGATTCCATCTGCAGGATTTTATGGACTTATACAGTTTCCTTGGTCTGGTCCAGGCTGTAAAAACTATATGCTGGGGATATATCCCAATTTCCTGGCATGAAAAAAGTCACATTTATGTGAACACTTTGAGAGATATGTGCGATATCTTACTCAGAGATATCATTTAAATGTGTCCATCACAAAGATAAATCTGGTAATCACTTAGCCTAGTTTACAGTAGAAAGCAGAGGGAAAGTGCAAACCTACAGACCTTCAAACGACTACAACTCCATCTGTCCATTTTAAAACAACTGAGTGGACAAGGGAGAGTCAATCCCCATTGACCCCCATGTTAAAATGCCCAACCTTACATCAGAAATTAACATGATTTTTGGTCTCTACAGCTAATTTCAACATTCATGACAGCTGTAAAGGTGAATTTTATACAACTCACCCGTTTACTTTTTAAGGCCTAAAATTCCAGGATACAGGAGTTGCTACTAGCATAACACACTAATCACCCAATTGACCTATGGCTAAGTCCCGCCCTCAAACGTGATGAGCCAGTCACAGTGTGTATAGCCATTCCCACACACTCAGACATTCTCTGCCTGGACGTCCATTGAAATGCATTACAGAGAGTCAGTTTTGTTCGGTTTTATGAGCTTTTTCTGAGATTTGAAGTTTAAAAATGGTCAAACGGTGTGCATGGGGCGGCAGTAGCTCAGTCCATATGGGCTTGGGTTGGGAACCGGAGGATCGCCTGTTCAAGTCCCCGTCCGGACCAAAAATGTGGAGCGTGGACTGGTAGCTGGAGAGGTGCCAGTTCACCTCCTGAGCACTGCCGAGGTGCCCCTGAGCAAGGCACTGAACCCCCCAACTGCTCGGAGCGCCTGTCATGGGCAGCCCACTCTGACATTTCTCCATTTAGTGCATGTATAGGTCCAGTTTGTGCATGTGTGTGTTCGGACCTGTGTGTAATTGACAACAGAGTGTAAAATTGAATTTCCCCTTGGGGATTAATAAAGTATATAAAATAAAAAATAAAAAAAATAAATAAAAAATGGGGTACATGCAACTCCGACACAAGGTATCCTGAGAGGCTGGGCGACGAGGTGTATTTTTTACCCTTTAAACCACATCTCAACCGAGGAAAGTGTCTCCTTTGAATAAAGTTGTGTGGTAACGTTAGACCACAACATCAACTCAACGTGAGTAAGATCAACAATGAACAAATTGAAGAAATATAAAGTTAATATAAAGTTATCTTTAACAGCTCTAGCTAACGTTAGCTAAAGGTAGCTCCTAGCTACATTGTTCATCATGTCACCTTGTTTGCTAGGAGTTCATTAGCCTATTTTGTCCTAGTTTTTGTACTTTGGTGATCATACATCATTGTTAGCTGTTGTCCAGAGGGCTCTAGTTAAACTAACGTTAACTTCTGGAGCTTAGCTTCATTAACTTATCTGTAATCGCAGAGATAACAAAGGTTGGCAAATGTTATGCTGAATGATTCAATGTAAATACTGTAGCACCAAACTAACGGAGAGACACTCTTGGTAAAGATGGTAAAAAGGCCGTTTCTCATATTCTGAGCCAAAAACCTTAACTTTAGTGGCACTTTATCTTGTCTTTAATGGCGACAGCAACGAGATGCGGTTCACAAGCGTACACTGTGACCTGTAAATTTTGGCTTGTAATTTAAGCTTTTCATCGACCTTCTCAACAATAAAATAATTAATCTATCCCTCCAGTGCGTAGTTCAGGCCCTTTTGGTAACTTCTCAATGACATCTGATCATTACGTCCCCAAAAATCATCAATTTCCTCCTGCGAAATGCCATGTACTGTGACACCTGCCATAGTGCCAGTCACTGAATGTTGATAGCTTGTCTGAGTGAGTGGAGGGGGCGTGGCTTAGCCAAAGGTCAGTTGTCTGTGTTTGAGTTGTACTATGGGTAATGTAGACATGTTGATTATTTTTTTGAAAAACTGTCCATCCTGCATCTGACAATGTTTTATTAGTTTAATGATAAACCGGTGGAGTTCTCCTATTAGCATTGCTGCATGCCTACTGCCACAACGCTCACCTGAAATCTATGCTGCCACTGCTGCTTCTGCTGATCTTACAGTATTTCAGAAGTCCCACCTCCAGCCCAGCAGACACCTGTAGGCTCTGAGTCTACCTTCCCTTTGGGAGGAAGCCATTATTTTCCCTTCCTGCTGTGCTGAGCTCGATGTTTCCTTGTGGGGAGTGACGTCGCACTGCATTGCGACAAAAGTTGAATCAGGTCCAACTTCCTTAGTGGAGCATTCTGCATCAGGACACCTGTAGACCCTTGCAGTGGTCTCATTGAAGAGAAATTGGAGCACTTTGAAGCAAAACTACTGTTGGTCTGAACACTGCCTTTGTGTCCCAAAATGTAATTGTTGCTTTAGAGTCTGCTATGCCCTGAGAGCTCTGATACATACTGTGTCATCTTCTTTGACACACAATGTCTTGTGTGTGTTGGATTCTGCATGCACCCGTTCCTTTTTTGTAGTACGCTGCAACAGCTCTGTGGATGTCCCCAGTGTACCGAGTGGAGCAGGGTGCACCCCCAACACATTACCATCTGTATGGTTCCATTTATCTTGTAACCAGTAAAATAAGAGTTTGCTGACTGGCTTCTTTCCTTTCCTTTGTCCTCTTGTGACTAGCAATAACTGTTTGACTCAAATGTTATTTGTAGAAATATGTCTTTTGTGGTGCTAAGTTTGGTATGATCATTGTTAATGTAGAGTGCAGTCTAGCACAGACTGGACCGTTTGTAAATCTGAAGTGCTCTTGGTACTGATTGTTTATTTAGAGCACCACACGCTCAGAGTGGCAGCATGCCAAGCGCAGTTAATGTGATTAACTGTTTCTTAATACATATAAAAATAGGACGCATTATTTCTTTGAACAACAGCACTCACATTTTAGTGTAGAGCATCAGATTGGATTTACTAATGCACCAGGACTGTGCTCGACCGATAGAGTTTGAGAATTTAAACGCATTTCAGCAGATGTTCAGTGTGGTGATGTCATTTGCACAATATAGTAAACAAGCTAACTGTGCTGACGACAGATCGTATATGTGCAAAAACGTTTTTGGCCAACACTAGATATCAAACAAAAGCCAGAGACTGTGTGGTATTAAGTTGCTATGAGCTGTAAATTCACCACTTCTAAGCAGGGTAGAGAAGATATTTGGAGCCTTACGGGCAGTTGCCTCTGTGTCCACAGCTGCCTGTACCAAAGAGTAGCTTTAAAGTGAGAAACACTCACTCTGCAGCGAAGTCTGGGGAGCAAAACATCCCCAGAATGCATGCTGACAGACAGAAAATAATCAAAAAAAAAGACACACAGCTCGACAGCAATTTCAATCAACTAAAGGTTCTCTGACTGATGATTTGAAACCCCAGCTTTCAGGGTGCAGCCCTATGAGGCACCCATTGATTAATCTACCTCATGTAACAAAGGTTAAATTCGCAAATGTGGGTCAGTAAAGAGTAGCTCAGCAGCTAAAAAACATACTCAAGCAAGGAGTAGAAGTATACAGCTTAAAAAAGGAACATAAAAAGTACAAGTTCCTTTAAAAAAAAAACTACTTTTTTACTCGTGTGTTACCAGCCCATTCTCATTCCAAACTTGTCAAATACTAGGGGTGTAAATCACCAGCTTCATCATGATATGATATTATATCGATTTGTTTGGATGACGATTCGATGTTTGCCGATATCATAAAGTCTGTCACAATACGATTTTGATTCGATTCGATTCAGGAGTCTGCAATCGATATGACGCGATATCATATACCCATCTAACACAATCATTTACATCAACTCACAAAAACAACTAGAATATGATTTGACCATTTTATTTCTGAGCTCTGTTTGTTGTTTGAGCGGAGGCGCGCTTGCCCAGAAATGGTGACACAGACGTGCTATGTGAATTTCAAAATAAATGTGCATCTTTAAGATGACGATATGGATCAATGTTTTCATTTTGCATCGATATAATCGGATCGTTAATCAATGAATCGATGTATCGATGTGGATCGATGTATCGTAACACCCCTATCAAATACCCTCGCTTTGTCCGTGCAGGCTTTTGCTGGGCACAGCTTGGTTTCCATGAAGTAGGCTGCTTGTGTCCTGTCTGGTAATTTTTGTTCGTTGCACTGAGTTGCAGGCGAATTGTAACACTTCTCTCTGTTCTGCTGTACAGCATTGAGCAGTGACTTTCGCTGCTTTTACCCACCTGCTGTCTGCGAGGCTTCACCTGTGCTCTCCGGTATGTATTAAATTACACAATACTAATCATAATTGGCTGTAGATGTTAAGTAATTTTTGTCCTGTGCACCTTTATTTTTAGGCTGTGCTCCGGTGTGCAGCCTGTCTCCGGCTGCCACACTCTGGGACAGACTGCTGTTTTGGCTCTCTCTTTTCCTGCACATATACTCTTTCTTCAGAGTACTGCTTTGGCTCGCCTGGTTAACACTGCTCATTAAGCAGTTGGTTTTCACATTGTTTCATTTCTTTTATCTCCTTTTTCTGAGGTGGATTGATTCTGTGGCCTCAGTTCATTTGGTTAGTTATTTTATTTCGTCTCAGTTATCTACTATTTGCACAAGTGTATTTGTGGGTTTATTTTGGCTTTGCTCAGGTAGTGTGATTTTAAGGTATTTTACTTCAACTCGTTTTGGTAACTACAGTATACGTCGTGCTTTTAGTAACTGTTTTCATCTTTCTTTTGTTTAACAGGTGCTGGTGGCCGAAGCGAGCAGCAGCCCACATACCCTGGTGATGGTGTCCCTTCACAATTCCTTTGTTGTTGGTGTCTCTCTTGAATAAAGTACTGCATTGACCAACTGAAAAATATTCTTCATTTCCAATAAAATAATGACAACTGATCAACTTCAGCACAACAGGCACAAGGCCAACTTATACTGGTGTGATATTTTCCTTCATCGTCCCTGTTGTGTGAATACAGAGAGCCAGTTTTGATCGCAGATGTATTTCTGTGTGTAGGGCGACCTCACCATACCATACCAACCCATACCCAGTGGACCAAAGTGCTGTACACAATTAAACATAAAGTGTACAATAGGCATAACACATAAAATATACATAACACAAAGCATAATAAAAACAATAAAGATAAAAACATAAAGTGCAATAAAATAACACAATATAAAACCAATAAAACATTTTAAGGCACAGCACATAAGTAAAATTAGTCAATATGATGAGTAATAGCAAATTAAAAGACATCAATTTATGTGGGATCAAAGGCCATGGAGAACAGGTGGGTTTTAAGGCGCTTTTTAAAAACATGCAGTGATGGAACTAGTTTTGGTGCTACAACTGAGAAAGCGCGGTCCCCTCTGAGCCTGCTTGTCGTTTTGGGAACTTTCAGAAGCAGCTGGTCAGCTGACCTGAGAGGGCGTGTAGGAGTGTATGGCTCTAGCAGCTCAGAGAGGTATAGTGGGGCGAGGCCATTAAGAGACTTAAAAACAAAAGAATTTTAAAATGGATCCTAAAACGTATGGGCAGCCAGTGTAACGCGGTTAAAATAGGGGAAATGTGCTCACGTTTGTTTGTGCCACTTAAAAGGCGTGCAGCGGCATTTTGCACCATCTGGAGGCGGGTGACGGCAGATGCGCTAACGCCTATATATAAAGCGTTGCAATAGTCTAGCCAACTAGTTACAAAGGCGTGGATTATCATTTCTAAGTGTTGAGAGAAGAGGTTTTATTTTTGCTAGCTGCCTCAGTTGAAAGAAACTCGACTTCACACCTGCCCTACTCTGACTGTCGAGATTAAGCCCAGGATCCATTATTACCCCAAGGTTTTTGATGGCTGGTTTAGTATATTGAGCCAATGAACCCAAATCAACGGGTGGGGTCCTAACAGTACCATTAAAGACCATCACCTCTGTTTTGTTTTCATTAAAGTTTAAAAGGTTTAGTGCCATCCAGGCCTTTAAGGCATTAAGACACTTAAAAAGTGGTCCCAAGGAAGGTGCATTTTTCTTTTTAAGGGGCAAGTAAATCTGGCAGTCATCTGCATAGCAGTGGAAAGATATACCGTGTTTGTGTAAAATGGACCCCAGTGGGAGCAAATATAGTGAGAACAGAAGAGGGCCTAAGACCGAACCTTGTGGTACCCCACATGGGAGGGACGCACAAGAGGACGTGAAGTCACCAATGTTGACACTGAAGGTTCGGTCCGCTAAGTAGGATCGAAACCACTCCAGTGCTGAACCCCTAATACCCACCCAGTGTTCTAGTAGAGATATTAAAATTTTGTGGTCCACTGTATCAAACGCAGCCGTTAAATCTAAAAGCACAAGAATGACATTGTCACCAGAGTCAGTAGCTAAAAATATGTCGTTAAAAACTCTCAGTAGGGCTGATTCTGTGCTGTGGAGATTTTTAAAACCAGATTGGAAGGTTTCAAGAATCTTGTGCTTTTCCAGAAATGCCATTAATTGACTATAAACTATTTTCTCAAGGATTTTTGAAAGAAATGGCAGTTTAGAGATAGGCCTGAAGTTTGCAGGGATCCAGGGGTCCAGGGCTGGTTTCTTAATCAGAGGCTGGACCACTGCATGTTTAAACATTCTTGGGAAGACTGCAGAGTGCAGACTGCTGTTTATAACTGCAAGGACAGACGGACCTACAGAGGGAAAGACCTCTTTAAAGAGTCGAGGAGGCACCGCGTCACTTGGGGACCCAGAAGGTTTCAGGTGGCCAACAATCTCCTGTAGGAGGGACATAGTAACAGGCTCGAACTCATCAAAATTAGCAGAGCAGGGGACCAAGATGGAGGGGTCATAGGCAGGAAATGTGATTGAAGCTCTGGATGAGGAAACTTTTTCAATGAAGAAATTTAAAAAGGTTTCACAAATAGCAGGAGATGGTTCAATGCCCGCAGTCTGCGGGTGATTAAGGACCGAGTCAATGATCTTAAATAATACTTGGGGCTTGTTATAATTTGAAAAAATAATATTTGAGAAGGGATTTCTTTTTGCATCTCTCACTGTTTTCTGGTATTGCCGCCAGCGGTCCTTTAGAATTTGAAAAGACACCTGCAGTTTATTTCTTTTCCACTTTCGTTCCGCTTTGCGACATTGGCGTCTGGCGGCTCGAGTAGCATCATTTAACCAGGGCAGCCTCACCTATGAGAGTATTTTGTTGCACAGTGTTCTCATTTATCTAATTCCACAAGGAAATGTCAACTCTTTCTTGTAATCAACAAGCTGAAGGAAGTAAGGGACATTGGATCATGGTGGATGTTTTTTTTTCTTTTGTGTTTTTTGATGTGATCAAGTATTTGATGTTTTGCCGGCTTTGTTGGAGCTGCACTTCATGTATCCCTTAAATTGGCTCAGATGCAGTTCAGTGGTCCAGGGGGGACAATGATTAGTTCTTAGTTAGCTCTAGCTCAGATTGAGCAGCCAGATGTCACCTGAGTGAGGAAGGAGAGTGGCATTAAGGCATTGATTTATTCATCTGAGCGGTGAGGAGGCGTTTCTGGCACAAGCCCAGACATGCACTCCTTTAAGGCTGCAAACTCATTTTTAGCTTCACTCATCATGTGCTACCAGGTTTTACTCCATAACCTTCATTATCATTCATTTTTATTAATCTTCCCTTGTGTTTTCACTCTTTCATGTCTTCACAGATTCTCTCTGGCAAAGTATTTTCTCAGGTTTGCTTCAGTTGTTTTGCTCCTGTAGATCAAGGTGTAGGATTATTATCAGTGCTTTTTAATATCTTTCTATCTGGCTACCTGTCTCCATCACCACAGCAGTCTTTCTCTGTATGTCTTAAGTTCTTTTTCGTCTACTATGTGTGCGTGTGTCCACATGGTGTTTTACTACATCAGAAAAGCTGTGGTAGGGCACTGGGAAGCGCTTCATTAAAAATAGTACATTCCAGTACAATTTTAATGATGTGCTACATGTGGGTTTTGTTTCCATGACAATGTCTTTACAATAACATTAGCTAGGTAGCTAACATACGCTTTCTCCTCATTGGGAGCAATTGAAACTACTTTACTACTACTAAACTTTCATCTCTGTCAGAGAAAATAGATGGCAGTTCAGACTATTCACCTACAGCACAGCTACACTCACAGATAACTGATCCTCCTACCTGCCTGCCAAACAGCATCAAATCGTAAACCTTCTGAACTGAGTGGAGTCCTGTGGGGATCAATTGTGAAGTTCGGCGGTTGGTGGCTGCTTGCTCCGCTGCCATTTAGCGGCTAACAAGCGGAGCTAACTACTAACAGCCACCGCTACAACTGACAAACTTCACAAATCCATTCATCAGCTCCACCATCCACAGTTAGACACACACGGCTGATTATTTACTGCTGAATTACAGCTCATAACTCGCAACAATAGCTGAAATTGCTTTGGTGGTGTTGCCGGGCTCGCGGAACATCCTGGCGCAGACTATTTTCTGGAGTTTGCCAGCCTGTCACTCATGCAACATTTAGAAGATAATGGTCAGCTTGGCCGTTCTCGGCTTTCAATGTCTGATAGTCCACCACATCACGTCACATCTCGTCAACGGAAATGAAACAAAGATTTTGTCTTACTTTTTATTATCAAAATCTATTTTCAGCTTGTCATCGTCTAATTTTCGTGGATAAAAGGTTATTTACAATACATTTTCATCGTAGTTTTTATCAATGAAATTAACACTGACTCAACCAACTTAAAGTTTTTATCAGTGAGGCCGTGGGCTTATCAGTGACAGAAAGCAATGGAAGCTTTGATTGTTTTCATTTTATCAATTTTGGGGAACTGGAATAAGACACAGATGCAGTGACTTCTTTATATTTGTGCATCCAGGTAATAGGAGATTGATTTGGGTGGGTGTTGATTAATATGTTCATTTAATAGAAGCAATCCCATATGGAAAAGAAATAGAAAAAACTTATAAGAAGTTCCATCACCTTCAGTTTATGTTTTATGTATTGTGCATCATATAAGGCTTATATGATTTACTCTTGAAAGTGGCCACTTTTGCATTTTTTTCATACAAGAAAATAAAAAGAATTACATAAGAATCATGTGAAATCTATGTATGCAGTATATAAGGAAAGCACATGTCAAAGTATGTTTTCCATACATGTTACATATAATTTTTGCAGTTTTTCCTATATGTCTGTTTTAAAGACATATGCTTTACATATATGAACAAATACCATTATATATATGTTTTCTGTATGTACAGTCGATATATTTTGCAGGGGAATTATGCTTTATTTATATGCTTTATATAAGCTCATTAAAGGTAAAGGTAAAGTTCCACTGATTGTCACACACCTGAGTGTGTGAAATTTGTTCTCCACATTTGAATTATGTGGTGATCTAACCCCCAATTCCAACCCCTGATGCTGAGTGCCAAGCGGGGAGGCAATGGGTCCCATTTTTATAGTCTTTGGCATGACCCGGCCGGGGATCGAACCCACGACCTCCCAGTGTCAGGGCGGTCACTCTTCCACTAGGCCACTGAGCTGGTTATATGTCATTTAATAAAAACCAGTAGGCTATAAAAACATATATGAATATGTACCATTACATATAGTTTTTTGTATGTTAAGGGATATACTGTCATGATAAACTATGTTTTCTTTATGTTTTTTCTATAAGAATTATTAAATGTCAGCCTATGAAATTTGAAATAAGATTATAAAAAATACATACTTTATATATACAAATCCATACAGTCAGTTTCATATAAGTTTCTGTCATAAGAAACACATGACTCACATATGAAAGTGACAAGACTTAATTTGTCCCTTTACTACTGCAATTGGATCAAACTGTGTAACAAACTAGCAATGCACTAACTGCTTGGTCAGTTCCCAGAACAACTACTTTCTACCATTCAAATTACATAAATGCAGTCTATAAATGTTGTCTTTCAATACCTGTAATACTGAAAAAATGGCTGTTAGGCAAATTTTTAATTCAACGAACTTTATTCGCAAAACAAATTAGTTATAGTCACTTATACTGACTAATATTTACCACTGCTGAACAATAATCATTTCACATGGAACAGTGTGTTTGTTTTCAACAATCTGAGTACTGAAATTACACAACAAACAACAAACAGCAACAAAGCTCAATTTAAGGGGATGCTTTACTTTTGGCATGGATCTCTGTGATCTTGGCATTGATTGTGATGCCAATGCTGGAGGGTTTGGTCCCTGCCACCTCTTAAGAGTTGCATCTACAGTATATATATATAACTATTTCTACAAGAATGGGATGAATAGTCTTTTTCAATCTCTGCGTTACATTGAATACATTCGACAGGGAATATTTGCTGTGTTGATTTAATCATTTTTCCTAACTTATTGGATATAATTGCTCCTAAAATGTTAAACAATATTACCCATGTAATAATTTTAGGAAAATTAATTAGTTTAGAGAGAAGAATATGATGCCTGGTTTTGCAAAAATGCTAAACTTAGCAACATTTTAACAGTCCTTTGTCATTACATGTTGAAAACCTGCTTTCAGTCAACTCATATGCTTTTCCCTTCAATTTTATTATCAGATTATGTTGTTTCATGTTTGTGGCACCACAAGTAAATCTTGTAAGTGTTTTCTATAATACTTACAAGAGTTTAGTTTCACTGATTATTGTCCAACTCATATAAGTTTGATATTACATTTTTCTACTAAGGATATTGTATGTGGAATTACTGTCATATAATGTTCTTATAAGTACCCAAATCATACAAGTTTCATTTTGTACAAATTTAATAAGGATCTTATATCTGGTTTCACTGTCGTATGCATTACATACAAGTTTCAGACAAAAGAGATACAAACTTTATAAGATTTATCTATATCTTTTCCATATGGGATGAGAGGAGGATAATGCACAGTAGATCCAGGCAGGGGCAGATCAGTAGACAATGGGCCCCTGGACACAGACACACAAAAGGCCCCCTGATCTCTCCTACATAGGATCTAGACACACACTTTAATGTTATTTAGCCTCTTTTTGGCTCATTGTTTTGCATCTCTTTGTAATCCTAATGCATCCTTCTGTCGTTTTTTTGTCTCTTCGTTGTCGGTTTGTGTCTCTTAGCAGTTCCCTTGCATCTTTTTGTGGTCATTTTAAATCTCTTCCTGGTCAGGACATGTTGATTTGTGCCCAGTAGATCCATTCAGTAATCATCCTGCGCCTCCAGGATGTTGCGATCATGCAATCTCAAAAATGTATTATTCCCCTTTAAATCTGTGTGACCTTGCAATTTTGTCCATCACTGCAACATTCCTGCAAATTTGATGAACCATTGCATTTTCCCGTGAGTTTACTGTTAATCCCCATGCTCAACATCATTAAACTCACTTCCTTGTGTTCTGGCTGTGAAGATGCAGACATGTGCAACAGAAACATCTCACATTTCGCTACAAAAATCACTGCTAAAGACATTACAAGGCAGGTTCTGTTGTTCTTCACAAAAGCGGAGCTTTGTTGGAGCAATGTTGTGGTGGAGCACAAAAATAGTCATTCATTGACAAACACTTTTCTACAGCAAAACACACCTGCTGAATGGCTGAAACATGTTAACAACATACAAGACAAATCTATACCAACTGCAGAAAGAATCAAGGTGAGTTTAGCTTTATTTATACTTCTGCATCAAATCAGCACTGTAACCTACGCCGTAGCCTGACATGCAACTCCCAAGAAATGTAACTACACGACACAGCGACATCGACTCCCCCTTTTAATTTTATAAGTTGAAAACCATTTCCCTCAGTGGAAACAAAGCTTTTCTTTTCTTTTCTTTTCTTTTCTTTTTCAGATAGTAAACAAATTGTGTAAACAATAAAGCCTTCACAGAATAGCATTTTCAGCCTTGTGTGTGATTTATCCTGGCTTCATATGAGTAGAGGAATTCTAATCGCTAGGCTAATTCATACAATGTGAAAAGCAGTAGGCTTGTGCTAATAACGTTAGCATGTTGTATTTGTTTGGAAAACATGTTAAGTATAGGACAGCTGTTTTGTCAGTGAACCTTGTGAGTTGTAATGGAGCTAAATTTTGTAACGTTACATTTGTTAAATGTTGCTGTTGTTCCTGGGTTCATATGTGTAGAGGAAATCTCCACTAGCCACTAGACTAATTTAAACAATGTAAAATGCCATAGGCTTGTGCTAATAACATTAGCATGTTGTATTTTTTGGGAAAATGTGTCCAGATAAAGACAAGTGCTTTGTCTGTGAATCATGCGAATTAATTTGAAGCCGATTTGTGTACTTGTGTGTACTTGCTATTAAGCCATGTTTAATGTGTGCTTTAAATCAACTAAACTTAACAGCACTTCACAGAAACCCCACCGCCAACTAGTGTTTTGGAGGTGTAACTGCAGAGAGATACAGACACACCACAGGTATAAGTGCTCGCAACAGCGTAGGCCACATGCATAGGCTACAGCATAAGCTCTGCATAGAGCTGACCCAAAGGATCAGTCTACCTTCAGAATGAATATGTATGATTAGTGGTAATGTTAGTGTCGTATAAATCACAAACTCAGAACAGTTTGGCATTATTCTCTCTGGAACAAGTTTTCACTTGCTCCTGTAATTTCTTTGCAAAAATGTTCCTAACAACATGGTAAAATGCATTGCAAGTTTTTAGAAAAGTTGCCACCCTGACCTCCCATTATCTGTGTCTAACCAGGGAGAATGTGGATAAAAGTGTATGAGCTCATGTAAATCAAAGGCATGATATGGAGCACTGAATGGACTGCTTGAAGGATTTTGTTGATTTTAGTTTTTTGTGCATCATCTTTCAGTGATTTTGTGTCTTTTGATCTAGTGCTTTCATTAGTATGTTGAACCAAACACACTGAGAACATCATCCACGAGCAAGTTACGAGTCAGTGGGCTCTGCAGGGATAAGAATATATGACGAAAGCTTCACCATGAAAATATGTCACAAATTCATACATTAAAACAGATTTCCCTTGTCATCGTCCACTCTGTCCCTACAATGCCTCCATTAGATAGTAACCCAGGACATCACCCTCCTGTTGTTCTGCATGAGCTGCAGCTGATAATACATAAAGGGCATGATTTAGTGACCACACCACAACAACACATACATAAAGCATGAGCTTATCTGGAAGAGCAGATGCAGCCTAATGTGCTCACATAAAGGATGGAGTCTGTATGTTAGAGGGAGGAGAGGCAAGTGAGACCGATCAGACCTACCATCTTTTAATGTCTTAACATTTAAGCAGTTCTTTGTCAACATAATCATTGCCTAATACTTTTATTTCTAACAGGGTAGGAATAGGCTGTAGGTACTGAAGATGACATTTTCCATAAAACATGTTGCTACTGTCAAAAAGGGGATATAGAGCTACTAACACCAAGAAGTTATTTCAGCCATAAAGGATGCCATGAGTAAAAATTGTGTTCATTTTGAATATAATGTTACGTGACAGGCAGTTGGTGCACTTCCAAGACTGTCATGGAGCTGTCCTATGTGAGTCATCAAAACAAAAGGCAAGGTACAAGTCTGTGGGCAAAATTTAAAGCAACATTCAAGTCTTTTTTTTTTTTTTGCCACTGTAGTAGCAAAGACTGTATAAAATAAAGGAAATAGCCACCTTAATGTCACTTTTTGGTTTGTCAAATTCTATTTTGAAGGCTGAAGACTGGCATTATGGCCATCACCATCTTGGATTTTTGGAGCCACAAGTGACCATATTTGCACCAGCGGATAGAGCTAACACTAACGCTAGCATGGTTAGCATGCTGCATTTACAACGATCTACACTATACCACTATCTACAATTTTTTACTATAATACCATACTAGTCCTAACTATTGTATGTACATGATGTTAGTGACAACCAATGTTTTTCTAAACACTACCACATGCTTTTGTTGCCTAAACTGAAGGAAATAACATAAAAACGAGGTGTTCGGGGTGCATTATATGTTCATTTTGACAAAGACTGTATGCATGTACCAAGCAGAAACTGTACATTTCCTGTGAAAACAGAATTATATTTTGAAAAGGCACAATGCATTAACAAGTGGAAATTGACATGCCGTCCCACAATGTCAACAACATATGCAGGAGGTTACCTGCTGCATCTTATTTAGACACTAAAGTCCTCTGACAAAGCAGGGATATTTGACAAGCTGGAATGAGAACACAGCCAGCGGACGTTGAGTTTTATTAACTTTCATTTAGAGTGCTGTTTGTGTCCACCTGAATACAACTCCAATATTAACTCTCTTTTAGTTTATTTTGGTCTCCACCAACTCCTGAGGGAAATATCTGTCTCTTTAGCTGCTAAATGCTCTACTATGTTCACCAGCTAGTCTGTTTGTCTGCCTGCTGTTTGCTGCTGAGTAGGTAGTGTACATTGGGTTTATCTGAGCTCTTTCACTGACACCAGCTGCCTGCTGCTGCTGCTGGAAACCAGGCCGATGAAAACAGAGTTTGCAGATTGGAAACCTGAAATGCTCCATAAAGCTGAAGGGAACAGTGGAGTTTGTGATATTTCTCTTTGGGTTTCACTTTACATATTCTTATTTGATCCTCTGGAAATATATAAGTTGATCAAAGAATTCAACTACAGCTCCCAAGGTGAATTTCAGTACTGCCAATGCAGCATGCTAATGACAAGTAGAGGTCAAAGATTAGTCTTTGTAGAAACCTGATGAAACTTTCATTATTTTAAATCAGTTCAGTTTCAGATTATTGGTCAATGTCAGGGGATTTTAACAGTTGCATTTTGTTCCTGATGTCAAAAAAAGTGTTTGAATTGTGCCTCTTCTCCATAATGACGGTGGCTGAGGCTCATGAAATATTTAGTTTACAGCTGATGGCCAACATAAACCCACTGGGTTGTTACATTACACAGACAATTCCTGAATTGAGTATATATATTTAAAAAAAGAATCTACAACCTGCAATTACCGTCCTAATGGTTGTATGCCTCTATGCACCAGTCAAATTTCTCATACAGTTGACATCCATGACTGTAAAAACATGGATGCTTCACACATATCTTCTCCCCAAAAGCACAGAAGATGTATATAATCAGCACAGTTTCAACAACGCGGTCTTACTCTGAAGTTGTCGAAAACTGGCACTTGGTCAGTGACTTTTGGCATTCTTTCACATCAGCATGATACGCGGCAGGTCACCAATATTGTTTAATAGCAGCCAGCGGCATCAGGGGGAAACGTGGAGGGACAACAACTAAAGTTAAGGCAGCGAAAGTCAGGCAGGTGGGAGAGGTGGTGGATGGGTCCAACAACCATGACTTTCATCCGGAAGGTCAGTGTTCACCTCCTGCAAAATTGTAAAGCCAAACCCTGTTGTTTTTTCCAAAAACCAACTATGTGCTTTTGTTGCCTGAACCCAATCACATGCGCGTGTTGCCTAAACGTAACCACGTGCGTTTGTTGTTGAAGAAAAAAAAAAAAACATCAATTTGCAGTGTTGTACCAACATAGTGGGTTTATTTTGAAAGAGACTATATGAAAACTGTACATTTCCTGTGAAAACTTAAGTGTATTTTGAAAACAGACATGTACTGTAACAGGCTGAAGTTGACGTGGCATCCAAGAACGTCAACAGCCAAAGCAGCTAGGGTACCTTGCAAGTCATATCTAGATGTGGAAACTCCATGACCAATATTTTTTGCAGAACATTATGTTTTCACAGTGAAGTTGACCTTTGACGTTTTGGATATAAAATTTCATTTTTTAGCCTATTAGACATTTATGTGAAGTTTTGTCATAATGAGCATATGAATTCTTGAGTTATGGCCAAAAACATGTTTTGTGAGGTCACATTAAACTTGACCTTTGACCTTTAACCACCACATTCTAATCACTTTATTCTTCAGTCCAAGTGGATGTTGGTGTCAGATTTGAAGATATCCCTTTAGGTGTTCTTGAGATGTTGTGTTCATCAGAATGAGACAGACAAAGTCGCAGTGACCTTGACATTTGACCTATGCCCACCAAAATCTAATGAGGTGTTCAAGGTGTTCTTAAGATATCATGTTCATGATAATGGGACATATGAAAGGACAACCCAAAATGCCTCCGACTGCGGCTATTGTCGGCGCAGAGGCATGAAAAAAAATCCAATTGGAATTCACTTAGGAAAACATAATCAGTGGTTTGCTTCCTCTGCTTAGCAATTGTATTTTGCATCAACACTTCATCTTAAGGGGGGTAAACAGAGGTTAGAGGTTTTTCCACACTCTGAACTGTGTTGTACTAACTGAGCCCTCCTTTTTGGTTTTTGATATATATTTCAATGGATGGATGATTTAAAACATGTGTAAAAGACAGGGAAGGCTGGCTGTTATCTCAACAGCGACCTAATTAGTTGATGTTTAATATGTTGAGATTTCAAAATGACTGTGAAAATGTTGTGATATAATTAGAAATGCAGTACAGCGAGACTGTCCTGTTCTACGTTTGCTTCTCCACTCTAAAACACACATTTTTCCAAATAATATCACGCTTCAAGCTAAATGTAATGTACTCTATTGCTTTGTGTGTAGTGTGTACATAGTTACACACACACTCAGAGGGTTAGGAACCTATCCAAGGCTTGCAGTCTCATTCAGTGATTTTGGGCTCATAAAGGCGATGGTGCAGCTGAGGACAAATCTCTTTTCTCTGCTCCAGTTGGAGATGCTGCACATCCCCTCCAGCCCTACAGAGAACACTGCAGACATCCTCCCTTTTCTCTGCATCTCTCTCTGACTGTCTTTCTCTCTATTCTTTTGTTCCTATTTTATATTTCATGTCTGACCTTGCTTTCCTCCCTTTCCCATCTGTCTCTCGTGGTTGTGTGTCCTCTTCCTTTTTAATGGGGCTGGTATTTTGTCCTTTCTTTGTCCCTTTGGATTGTTTTTCATTTTTTAAGTTTATTTCTCATATTACTGTTCTGATGAACAACTAGTCCCCTATCACTCCTCTACAAATCTGCCTAAGGAACACCAGTGTATAGGGAATTTCAACCACTTGGTGGTGTTTACATAGCAGCTTACTTCCTGAGGCTTTTTAATACATTTACTAATTGGCCAAGAACAAGATGACAAAAAATTAATAATGAAAATGTTTTTGACAACAGACCATCTCTGGGAAATAGGAAATTAAATTGCCACCTAATAGTTGCATGCCTCAGCACACTTGTCAAGTTGCAGTTATAGTTTGCATGTCTGTAAAAACATGGATGCTTCATACACATCTTCCCCCCGTCACCACGAATCTATACAATCAGCACAGTTTCAAGGTGGGCACCCAGAGTCATCAGTTCAGTATCTGACCAAATATCTCTTCTTCTGTTCCTGAGATATGACATTGAATAATGGCCAGAAAAGTGTTTTTGCAGAACATTGTAATGTCACAGTAAAGCTGACCTTTAACCTTTTGGATATAAAATGTAATCACTTCATCCTTTTATCCTGTTAGAATTTTTGGTGAAATGTTGTCATGATTAGTGCATGAATTCAAAAACACATGTTTTGTGAGGTCACAGTGACCTTTGACCTACAAGTACAAAGTTCTAGTCAGTTAATTCTTGAGTCCAAGTGGATGCGTCTACCAAATGTGAAGAAAGTCCCCCAAGTTGTTCTTGAGATATCGCATTCACAAGAATAAGGCAGACAAGATCACAGTAACCTTGACCTTTGACCTATGACCACCAAAATCGAATCAGTTCATTGCTGATTAAAAGTGGACAATAATGCGGTCTTAAGATATCACCTTCACGAGAATGGGATGGATAACCCGAAAACACAATGCCTCCAGTCACAGTTATCGCAGGTGTGGAGGCACAAAAATGTGGTTCCAATCCGATAACAAGTAACACCAAGGCCAGAATCGCATTATATATACTATCAAGCAGGGGAGAGCAATGTGTCCTAATTTATAAGGTGATGGTCATGCATGCTGCTTACGTCTGATACCTGGTCACAACCTTTAATAATGTCCCAACCTTACCTGCTTGTGTGCCCAGAAACATCCCAAACACAGCAAAATGAGAAGAAATATAGGAAAGTCCAGGCAGAGGGCTGAGTCTCTGCAGACAAGCACACCACCACACACTTCTAGTAGGTAATAAGTGATGACTGAAAGACAGAGAGACTTTTGTATGAGTATTTACAATGTTTTTAGGGTAACTCTGTATAGTATGCACTGTTCTTTGAACATAGGTCAAATTTTTAATAGTACATAACAAGAGGCCACTGTACACTACCTGCTCAGCAGCAAACAGCAGACAGACACAGAGATGAGCTGGTGAACATAGTGGAGCATTTAGCAGCTAAAGAGATAGAAATTTCCCTCAGGAGTTGGTAGAGACCAAAAATCAAGCTAAAAGAGAGTGAATATTGGACTGACATTCATCAGGTGGATACAAATGCCACTTCTAATGAATTATAATGTTTCTCTGTGTCTGGGGGTGTGGAAATAGTTGCAGTTGCAAACACATTTGCCTCCATGATCAGAATAATCACCCAATTACCCAATTACACTGATTAGAATTTGGACCCTGACTGATTCGGGTGTGTTGCCAGTTAAGAAAATGAGGTATCTGTTAGAGATTATCTTTGCACCTGACTAAACAAATGCACCAGAGCTGGTATGGCAATATCAGACTTTTCTGCTACAGTGTGGCCCCCTAACATCACCAAGGTTGTCTGACGCAGATGAAGCTGTGTGCGTGTGTGTGTGTGTGTGTGTGTGTGTGTGTGTGTGTGTGTGTGCGAGTGCGTGTGCAGGTAATCCACTGGACTCCCTTTTCCATTTGTCATCACTGGTGACATTAATGCCAAGTGACCCATGCTAGGTTTGATAAGTCATCTCTTAATTTCAGATTGTAATAAGCTTGGTTAAGTGAGTCCAGGTTTTAGCGTAAAACAGGTCTCTGACGTTTAATAGCATGACAGTCATGGCCTGGGGGGCAGGAATGGTAGGAGTACCAAAAAAGCAGCCAAGAATAGGGAGGGGTCAACTGACACTGGTGCCTCCCCCAGTCGAGGATTTTGAAGGCAAATATGAACACAGTCAAATGCCGCATTCTGCACGCACCCAGAGATATTAATCATATGTGACTGATGGCAAAAAAGTTTCCTTTATAGAAAAAGAGAGGGATTTTTAGATACCAACACAGAGACTAATCTCATTATTGGTGTCCTCATACCTGAGGTTGACATGGATCTTTTATTAGACCTTACATCTGAAAGCATCATTGTTATCCAGCTACAATAAGAAGGAATATTTTACTCGGGCATGTGAGTCTTGAAAAGCTGCAGTGATCTCTGTCCCATCCTACCTCAAAGAGCTGAAACCATCTCAAATAATCTTATTAAGATAGAGAGAAGCACATTCCCGATAAAACACTAACTACGTGTATTTTAATGAACTAGGCAAGAAAATATCAGTTTTAAAATAGTAGTCAAATGATTTAGTATTGCACTTTGCAAAAACAGATTTTTTTCATTATTATTATTTTAGGTATGTTATGCTTTCATTAGATGGTAACCCAGTCACAGGTAATGTTCAGGGCAGTGCATTCTTAGTGATGGTCCAAAGCAGAGACAAAAGGGGAGGGTTGCGTCAGGAAGGGCATCTGGCAAAGAAATCCTATACCAAATCAAATTAAATCTGCAGATCATAAATCAGATTTTTTATGCCAGATCAGTTGAGGCCCAGCTTACCAATGACTGAATGAGAATGTCAAGAGTGTGTTGGAGGTGAAGAGTGTCGGAGTATGAAGCTGGAAAATTCAAGGGGTGACGATGAATGTTGTTGGTTCATATGTCCATTAAGAAAGAAGAATCCTAGAGTAAGTTGGATGAAGTGGTGGAGAGGGTGCTAGGAGGAGAAAGTGGTGATTGGAGCGAGTGTCAATGGGCATGTTGGTGAAGGGAACAGAGGTGAGGGGTAGGTATGGTGTCAAGGAGAAGGAATGTGGAAAGACAGATGGTGGTGGATATTGTGAAAAGGAGGGAAATGGTTGTGTTTAATACATATCTCAAGAAGAGGGAGATGAACATGATGATGTCTAAGAGTGAAGGAAGGTGCACATAGGTGGGCTATGTCTTAAGGCTTGAACATGCTTTCTGCATTGAATGGTAAATGGATTGGACAGCACTTGTGTAGCTCCTTTCTAGTCTTCCAACAAGTCAAAGTGCTTTTACACTACATGTCACATTCACCCATTCATACACTCAGACTTCAGCCACACACTGGTGGCCGAGACTACCATACATGGTGCCACCTGCTAATCAGTGACCATTCACACACACCCACACAATAATGGGGCAGCCAACAGGAGCAATCTGGGGTTCAGTATCTTGCCCAAGGATACTTTGACATGAGGACTGGAGAAGCAGGGGATCAAACTGTCAATCCTCCAATTAGTGAACGACCCACTCTACAGCCGCAGACAGATGCAGGCACATGCACATGCATGCGGTTCCATTCACAGTAAAACTGAGGGTCTATGTCAGCCCCTGGCAGTAAATGGGATTGCTGGAGGGTAAGCTTACCGCTCCCCTACTGCTGACATTGGGCGAAAGTAAAACTAAAAAAACGCTGCTTGTTCTGAAGTGCATGTCTGTCAAATATCCAAGGTAAAACTAACTTCACTGTGGAGAGGCAGCTGCAACTGGCTTAACTGCAGTGTTTTAGACTGGAATGGAGTTTGGAACAACTGGAGCATGCGCAATCAGTGCACTTGCTATGTATACAGTCTGCGTGGCCAGTAAAAAACTGGCTGCATGTGGACGTCCACATAGGGATCCGTGCAGACCCTCTCGGGCATGGGTGGACACCCTGAGGCAGAAACTATAAATTGGCCCTTATTAAAGAGGTGAAACCTGAAACAGCATTGGGCATTGGATGGTGATCTGTAGGATGTCCTTGGAGATGAAGAAAAGGAAAAAAGTGAAGGCAGAGCCAAAGATCAAATAGTGGAAGTTAAAGAAGGAAGATTACCATGTGGAGTTCAGGGAGGAGTTAAGACAGTTGGGGTGGTCAGGAGACCACTGCCGAAGTGGTCAGAGCAGGGGCGATTGCTCTGAGACAACAAGGGAGGCTGAACTTCCCCTAAAATTTCATAGAAGAAATGGTCAAATATGCACTATTGAATTTACACATTAAAATAAGAATTTACACTGCATTAAATGTGCGCTAGGATGCGTTTAACAACATGACTATGATGTTCAAACGTCAGCTGTTTATCACCAGTTTTCAAACGCAACCTCCCTGTCATACATTCTCGTGTCAGCACAGTGGACGTGGAGCCTCCAGGCATTCCTATGAGACAGCGCTGAGCAGGTTTTTTTTCATGCAGCAAAGCGAGACGGTCATTGGATAAATGTGACAAAATTGTCACTTCCAAGGAGACTCAGCTTCCCTGGGACCTAATGGAGCGGTAGGTGGGAGAGAATGCTCGGTGTATGCGTGATGATTGGAGGAATTGTCTAAAAGGCTGAACCCCCTTGTGATTGACAGCGCTTTGGAAACACACCAGCATCGGCGAGTGGAGTCTTCCGACAGACTGCCATCCGGAGTTCCTTATTTCCATAAGCGATATAGCTCATTTTCACCATTTGTACAGTACACACACAACACACACTGTAAATAAAGACATAAACGTTGCGTTATTGAGTTTGTACCCTCTTTAGTGTCATTAGTTCATTCGTTTGTTCGTTGAATCCCAAAGCTGTAATTGTGTTGTGTGTGCAGGGCAGAATTCATACATAATAAATGTGTGTTTCAGTAATATTTGAGAATGTTCAGAGAATGTTTCTATATAGCACTGTTTGTTACCTGGGCAAGTGTTAAGGTGCTGCTCCTTTCAGGGAAACTTATTTTGAGAAAAAATCAGTTCTGGTGGTGTAGACACAGTTCAGATGTTTAAACCCATCTGAAAATCTTTGGAGTGTGTTTTGCTGTGGTTCTATGGCATGAGTGTGGTTGAAAAACTACTTCAATTAAATGTTCCTTTTATAAGTTACTGCCTCGCTACAATATGACAAATTTTATGATGTAAACTTAAAGTGAGCTTCCCCTGTTTGAAAGACAGCAGCCGCCACTGGGTTAGAGAGACAGCTATGAAGGTACTTGGTGTGTCATCTGGACAGGGGAAGGAAGCAAAGGAGACTTGGTGGTGGAATGAGGAAGTACAAGAAGAAGAGGCCAGGAAAGAAGAAGGGGGATAGTCAAAGAAATTAAGAAAGTATACAGGAGTACAAAGACATGAGGAGTAAGATGAAGGGGAAGTTTGGCGAAGGCTAAGGAAAAGGCGCATGGTGAGTTGTATTTGAGGTTGGACCCTAAGGAAAGAGAAAAGGACTTGTACTGATTGGTTGACAGAGGGGCTGAGCTGGGAGGAATGAGCAGCAGGTTAAGGTGATCAAGGACTGAGACGGAAATGTGAGGAGAGTGTGTTGAGAAAGTGGAAGGAGGAGAGAAGAAAGAGAGGTTGGAGGATGAAATGAGGGCAGCTATGAGGAGTATGAAGAGTGAAAGGGTGGTGGGTCCAGATGACATATCTGTGGAGGCATGGCAATATTTGGGAGAGATGACAGTGGAGTTTTTAACTAGATTGTTCAACACAATCTTGCAAAGTTAGAGGATGCCTGAAGAGAGGAGAAGAAGCATACTGGCACTGATTTTCAAGAACAAGGATGATGTGTAGAACAGTACTAATTACAGAGGTATAAAATTGTCAGTTGTCAGCAACAGCATGACGTTATGGGAAGGACAAGTGGAAGTGAGGGTAACAGGAGCAGTGATGATTAGCAGTATGGTTTCATGCCAGGAAAGAGCTCTACAGATGCGATGTTTGCTTTGAGATTTTTGATTGAGAAGTATCCAGGTCAGAAGGAGTTGCAATTTTAACCTTGTGGAGAAAGCATGTGACAGGGTGCCAAGAGTGGAAGTGTTGTTTTGTATGACAAAGTCAGGTATAGCAGAGAAGTATGTAAGAATGGTGTAAGATATGTATAAGGGTATCGTGACAATGGTGAGGTGCGCGGTAGTGGTGACTGATGGGTTCAAGATGGAGTTGGGATTACATCGAGGGTCAGCTCTGAGCCCCTTCTTATTTGCAATCATGATTGACAGGATGACAGGCGAGATCATGCAGGAGTCTCCATGGACCATGATGTTCGTGGATGATCTTGTGATTTGTAATGAGACTAACAGGCATGTTGAGGAAAGCCTAGAGAGGAGGTATGCACTGGATGGAAGCAAAGCAGAATTCATGTAGGGGAGGGAATGACAGGGAGCACAGCAGAATGGTGAGGATGCAAGGAGTAAAGGTGGCAAAGCTGGGAGAATCTAAATACTTGGGGCCTACTGTTCAAAGTAACTGGGAGTACAGAAGAGAGGTGAAGAGTGCAGGCAGGTTCGAGTGGCTGGAGAAGAGAGAGCAGAGTGATATGCAATGGCAGGGTACCAGCAAGAGTAAGAAGGAAGGTCTATAGGGTGGTAGTGAAACCAGCTGTGAGGTTTGGAGGCGGTAGCAGCAGTCTCCCGGGGCAATAGTGCGAGCAGGTGTGGCATGTGCCTATGTATCTGTAGGGCTCCAGATCGCTTATTCTGTCACATTTTGCAACCATTAAGCACCAGTGCAACACTCCAATATTATTAATATATGAACTGGAGAGATGGTAGTTTGTTTCCTGCTTGCAGGGATCAAATCCTTATGTTTAAAGGTGGCATGGTTAAAGTTTCACTTTAACAAGTTTAATGCTATTGTGAGAAAGCGGGGCGTGTGTCCTCATATTCTTCAGTGACCATTTAGTCTCATTTTGTCACCATGGAGCACCAGTGTGACTTGCAAAATGTAATGATATACAACCTTGAAAGCTGTTAGTTTGTTTACAGCTCACAGTTAATAAATTCTCGCGTTTAACAGTGCCACTGTAACAGTTTTAGTGTCCGCTACCTGTTAACAACAACTGTTGACCAGAAGCTTCAAGTTCACAGCAAAAACATCAACACTTCCAGCAAGAAATGAGGCGGGTGCTTCAAAATAAATAAATCAAAACTTTAACTTTTTGTAACAGTAGTTTATTGACTAGTTTAGTATTTCAGTATTATACACTATTTTAGAAGAGATTTCAAAATATTGAGATATATATTTTGTATCGCGATGTAGCCTAAAAATATTGCGATATGATTTATAGGCCATATTCCCCAGCCAAACCTCAGCACTTGACAACTGCAACAAATGTTTCTCATTCTCCTCTGCTGGTCTGGTGAAAACAGCAGTGATTTTCTCCAAATCTGAAAGTACACTTTCACCATGCACAGATCTGAAGCCCACTCGTAAGGGAAGTGTGTAATATGTGCAATCTTAACGTAGCTTTTCCATTTTGTTAGATTAGACAGAGCTGCTTAGGATGAGTGCATTGATCTTCATGTATAGAATCAGTCAAGTTCCCCTTTAACTGTAATAAATTAAAGCTTTTGCTTTAATCCCACTTAAAACCATGCAATTCCTGCTCTACACATTCCAGCATTTAACTCACACATGTATGCATAATTCACAAACACACAGTAACATGCTCCCCTGGTAGAAATTCCTTGGAGCCTTTGATGGTGCATGTAGGTTAGATCACCATTACCCTCTGTCTCATTCAACATTCTCTTTAATACTGCATGATATCATCTTCATTATCTTTCCCTATCGCCTCACTATCTGCTCACACCTCACCACCACCCGTTCCATATTATGCACATAAGGATATTTTGCCATTACAGTGTGTTATATAATTCAGTAGCCTAGTGTGTGGCAGTTGGTAAATGGCAACGAGCAAGCCAGAAGTGCTATTGGTGCTAATTGCTTTGGAGAGATAATGAGAGGCAATGTAAGGCGAGCCATCCTTTGGGGGTCGGGGTGTATTTAAGTACATGTACATGCACACACATAAGGACACAATGGAATATTTTCATGTAGCCATGTGAGCTGACTACAGGCTCCCTTTAATATAGGGTGCATATTCAGCATTCATATTGATTGTGTTCAGTATTCATTTTATCCAATCTATTCTTCAAACCAGTGCTTCCCAACATTTTTTGCCAGTTAGCCTTTAAAATAAAGCAGTGTCTACTGGCATGACCAGATCAACCCACGGCAAAAAAATGAGCTGCTGTGCCCCCATCAATCCCTCATTCCTTCCATTTACTTGGGATATGTCCACCACCTCTATGCTTGAATGCATTTACCTGGTTTGCCTAGTTGGTACTATAACTTTGCCTACTCTCAGCCGGGCAAATTCAAGGTAAATATCTGGGTGGATTTACACAGAGAAGTTTAATAGGTAACTGTAATTCACAATGGAGGCACGATGATGCAGTGGTTAGCATTGTTGCCTCACAGTCAGAGGCTTCCTGGTTTGAACCCTGGGGTGGGGGAGCCATTCTGTGCGGAATTTGCATGTGTCAGCATGGGTTTTCTCTGGGTTCTCCGGCTTCCTCCCACAGACGAAAGACATGCAGGTTAATTGGTGACTCTAAATTGGCCATAGGTGTAAATGCGAGTGTGAATGGTTGTCTCCATGTGTCAGCTCTGTAATAGTCTGGCATCCTGTCCTCTCGCCCAAGGTCATAGGCTCCAGACCCCTAACAGGATAGGCAGTAACAGAAAATGAATGAATCAATATAAGTTGTGATGGCTTCGAGACGTTCCAAATCAGCAATGCACTGTGTGTTCCTCTGTGAACAGTCAGAGTTGTGGGACTTATTTTGTTGCATGGCAGGTTTGAAATAGATAAGAAAAAAGTATTCTCATGTCATAAAAATGATTTTAAAAAAGCCATGCAACAACAACGCTATATGTTCACTTATATGTCCAGCTTTTACAATGGCCATAAATTGTAATTAATTCAAAGTATTTCTAGATAAATGATCCACTGGATAATAATTAGCTAATACATACAAGAGAAGCTGGACAAAATAAAGACACATTTCTTGCCTTCTCTCTTTCATCATCTTGTGACCCCTGAGGTTTATCCCAGGACTCTTGACTTATGAAAAAAAACAAGATATGTAAACTTTGTGAAGAAAAAACCCTGGTGTGTACTAAAACACTGTCCCCTGTCCTCTTCTTTCCATCTTTATCAATCAAGATGAACATTTTAACATAATTCCATATTCCTGTGTCACCAAACCAACCATTACTAGACGTGGGATGGTTTCCAGAGACCTTCTGCCCCTCACAGCTCAGGTCAAGCAGTGAGGAAATAGGCTCATTAACCCTGGACCTCTTTACTTAGATTCAACAGAGGAAACACAGAGATGAATGGAAGGCCTCCCTCAAGAAATCAGCTTTCCATTACGAAGTGTCTGATGCCAAGACAATGACTTAATTAAGGCTCTGTCTGGCTTTTGCAGAAATCATGTTGAGTGGTTTCAAATAAATATCAGTGTCTGGCTGAGAAACTGGATAAAAAAAAGGAGGGAGCTGCACTGCCCCCCTCTGGCTGTGTGTACTGCAGAGTGGAAGGAAACTACAGAACATACTGTTCAACTACTGACTGGTTAAAATGCTTTAGCTGAATCTTAATGAAACTAATATCCCCATGTTGTAAGTTTAATTCAGCTTAAATAAGTAGGGCAATATTCAAAATTTCAAAATGTGGAATACAGATAACATCCAACATGGTCTGTTTATGAAAACACTGCAGTACTATAATAATCTGTATTTTCTCAGAGGAAGAGTTTCACAGTACACCAGGGCTTACTCTCTTGTTTGGGCACAGCATCTCAGATTTTCCTACACATGGATCATTTGTGACCTCAGCTCTATTCAGTGACACAGACACATAGCCCCTGGCAGGCATTTTATCTTTACAGACACATAGTCAGCATGTATGAGATCACAAAAATACCTCTGAAGATACAATCTACTGCTGAAATGAAATAACATTTTGAGTCCCTCCCCAGGTTTGCATAGAGAAATACTATGTGAACAAACCTCAGACCTGACACTATGATAGATAATGTATTGTATTTCCATCTTTACTACAAAGAGTGTTGTGCTTTATACTGCCTTATCTTTGATTGTATTCAATTCTAGTAACTTTCTAGGAGAATATGAATGGTGTATGACCATATAGATTTAACCATAAAAATATGCAGATGGAAAGTAAGTTTTTAAGTCCTGAGTAGTGTCTCCAGGTTGCATATGGCCCCAGCAATCTTCACAAAGATGATAGGACTACCTTTTTGTTGCCTGAGACTGAAAACCCAGGGCATACAAGCCATTAATGACTCATGCTGTTTGTAAGTGTTGTTAATTGTTGTGAAGGCACTGTAATACGTGATGGTGATGATTGTATCAAAATCAACTACATATATTTTTTTAATTTTTAAGTTTATTGGCCATTCTGTATCCTGCACAGCTCTGCACACACAGTACAGCCTGTTTTCATTCTGAATTTGTCAAATACCACTGCTTTGATGAGAACGTGCTTTGGTCACACAAGGAAATAAACAGAAACATGAGGTGTTTTACCGACATTGTACATTTATTTTGAAAAACACTGTGTGCATCTAACGACCAGAAACTGTATCTTTCTTGTGAAAGCGGAAGTTTTTTTCAAAAAGACACAATACATGTACAAAGAGTAGATTGACACGCCATGTCCTGGAATGTCAACAACAGATGCAGGAGGGTACCCGGCACATCATATGTTGACATGAAAATCCATAGACATAGGTGAGAATGTGTTAAACTGTCTCACGCACGGACAAGTAGCATGCCTGGGCAAGCGCGTGCATTTGAACTCTGCTCAGTGGAATGTACGAGTTCAAACACACCCGTTTGCCCAGGTGCGTTACTCATATGTGATGTTAGAGTGAAAATGCATGTGTTTAGGAAGTACTGAGCATACAACTTGATTATGAAAATTGGATTATACTGCTATTAGGGGTGCAGCGACTAACCCTAACCCTAACCCTTGTACAACTCCTCCCTCTGAGTGGCCCTGAGACTTTTCGCACACTGCAATAATCCAATGTAACTTGTGCAATAACCCCATTTCACCCTGACTGTATATATTCTGTTTGTGTAAATAATCTTGTTCAGCTTACAATATATATATATATATATATATATATATATATGTATATTTATTTACGTTTATGTTTGTTAATAATTCCTGTTTATTTAACTATATATTTGTAAATACTATTGTTTAAATTTCTTATATTTTCACGTATCTTTCCTCTCTTGCAAGGAGCACCTGTAACATAAATAATTTCCCCTCGGGGATCAATAAAGTATTTCTTATTCTGATTCTGATTCTGACTTATCGATCTGGATCAATATATCGATTTAATGATCAGTGATCCAATATCATTGATGCAAAGTGAAAACATCAATCTACATTGTCATCTTTTGCATACGCTATTATTTTGAAAGTCTGTGTCAAACAGCGGCAGGCAGATGGCAAGCAGCGAAGAGAGAGAAGAGTGAGGATAACGTTGTTTACTCTGGAACAAATCAGCAGTGTGAAAATATTTTAGATTTTGGAGAAAATATAGGACAACAGACAGAGCACATGGCGTATGTAAACAATGATGTTATGAGATAAAATACGACGTAACGTTACCTGCCTGGACGAGCATCTCACTCCGCTAACTTCTAACTACAGCAACATCAACTGTTCTGTTTCAACAAATTTTGGCTGAAAAAAAAAACATGCATGCAGGCTGAAATTCAACTATGCAGTTATTTCGGGAGATGCAGAGATTTAAACCAACAGAGAGGAAGAAAACATATAAATAATACATGTAATTAGTTATGAGTAGAGGAAAAAAGTCCGCTCACTGCAAGGCTAATTTATGCAATGTAAACATGCCTTAGCTAATAATGAGTGAGTGTCAAAAAAGAAGTAGTTTGTCTATGAACCTTGACAGTTATTACTGAGCTGAATTGTATACTTGTCAATTTAAAGTAAACTTTACTGCACTTAAGTGGTTACAGTTATTTACATTATTCATGTGTTGTTTTTATCTTTTATGGCTTCTTCTGTTACTGATTGTGTTAAATGATACGATATCGTCTCATATCAATCGCAGACCCCTGAATCGCATCGAATCAAAATCGTATCGTGGCAGACTTTATAATATCAGCAAATATCATATTGTTGTCCAAAGCATCGATATTACATCATATCGTAATGAAACTAGTGATATTCACCCCTAATTGCCATGTCTGGATATAGCTTTGATGTTATTAAACACTCTTCCCTTTTATTTCAGTTTATCAAGAATGATCAGTTTTTGGATTCTTCGCTCCCCATGGAGACGTGAGGAAAGACAAAGTTTTCTTCAGAACTTCAACATAACATGAGGTGAGTAGTTGATACACAAATGATCATTTTGTGGGTGAAGAATAACTCATATAAGAGGTTATATAAGAGGAAGTAACACGTTTCTGAGGAACTATTTCCAGCAGTGGATGGATCCACATTTGGTTCTCTGGCAAGTATAAAGTAACTGTGTGTGCGCACGCCTGTGTGTGTGTGTGTGTGTGTGTGTGTGTGCATGGTAATAAAGAAGGAACATTTCACCCAGTGTGGCTCACTGATGTGTTTTTAATAGTTTTTAACACACCAGTGGCACAGAGCAGGAAGATATACTCTATCAGGCTGTACCTACACACACACTATACTTGTTAGCAGACACATTCATAAGTATCTTATATCATTTTTTTGGCCCAAAAATCTTTTTCGGTCAAAATAACTAACAGAAAGTAGAACATGCAGGGCATAATCAAGAATTCCACCTCCTCATGATTAAATCTTGTTTACTATGTTAATTAGAAGTGCAACAAACATAAAAACACACAACTGTGCAGCTAAAGCCCTCATTTTGAAGCTCCATGCTCTACATCTAGTAATGTGATTATAAATTAAAGACATAATGTTTTCTCCAGCTCCAGTTTATAAGACAGCCATAAGAACCTTGTTTAAACACTGTGTTTGCATATCTGCATTAGTTTGATAAATACTGCAATAAGCCTTATACAATGAATTCCTGTACCAAAGACTGATTTAACATAACTACAGTGGAAAACTCTGTCCCAATGTGGAGAAAACTGTTGATGTGGATTTATCCTCCGCTGCATCCCTGCCTATATGACAAACCCAAAGTAAATCACAGATATTAGAGTTGTCCAGCTCTGTGGTGGATTTCAATATGGAGGCAATGTGGAGATCATATTGTTGGTTGGCAATAAAAATCACTAGATGTCAGCTGAGTGAATTTTTCATAGTGGTTCCACTAACATCATAAAATCAATACATTACTTTTGTTTCAGTAATACAGGAAAGATTAAAGAGACTGTCATATTAAACTGAATTAAAGCTGAACCATGAGTAAAAGCTGGATCCCTGCTGCACTTATTTCAATGTCAAAGCTATACATACTTAAACTCTCATCAGTGTGTTTCATCACAGGCTGTTCTCATAAACTGTTTGTATGTTTTCCCACAAAACTGAAGTGATGGTTTGTGTTATTTTTCATTGCCACATGGTAAATATGCTTTGTTCTTTCAACATTAGTTTGTGCTGTTAATATGTTAATTGGCTAAATAGTGTCAAGATGGTTTTCTGCTTTCCCTTTTTGAATGACAATTACAAACTAGCGCTGTCTGTTGGTATATGTCGTCTCACGCAGGTGCAGAACACACATGCTTGTTGGCTGTCTGTTTAAATCCCTTTAACCAGACATTTGCCTTCACCCAGCTCTTATCAAGAGAGAAATAACTGTGGCAAATGCTAAAGAAATGATTCTCATTGCAACCTCATGTTAAATTTAAAGGACTTATTTCTTCATACACGTAGTCTAGCTTTATATTTGCCATATAATTGGTTAGAAACGTTAAAGTTGCCTCCATTTAATCTACACAATCAATTTACAGCATCATCAGTATCATAATTACTCATATTTACTGACTGCAATATGCTTTAACTATCAGCACACACACACACACACACACACACACACACACACACACACACACACACACACACACAAACACAGAGCACTTTGATTGACAGCCCTCCATCCTCAGTGGGACTTAACAGATGGTTCCTAATTGCTTCTGAAGGCAGCATCAGTCCACAGCTGAGACTTAATTGGAGGGTTTGGGCTTTAGGTAAATACTGTAACTGTT
The DNA here is from genome assembly GCF_006386435.1 of Epinephelus moara. NCBI lineage: Eukaryota > Metazoa > Chordata > Actinopteri > Perciformes > Serranidae > Epinephelus > Epinephelus moara. The sequence continues at coordinate 8,060,817 of NC_065521.1, read as the reverse complement.
TTCCAGCCCAATTCAAACACCTGCAGCCTCCCCTCCATCGTCTTTAACACATTTATTCTCTTTCTCACCCACTCACACTCACATACACACACACAGACTCAAGCATTTCCTCCATCTGCCTGGTAGTGCTTGTTGGTTGCTACATTTTATTGTGCAGATTGTTTCTGCTTTAGGACTTTAATGGAAGTCTGTTGCACAAAGTATTGTATCAGCTACTGGAGGGCTGAAAGCTGCGTTGACAGTGCTATGTGGCTGTTTGTAACAAAAAATTACACAGTTATCTATTCCTGTGAGAGAGAAACTGGCTTCGTTTTCCAGTTCAGCTTCATACTAATTGAAAAATGAACCTTTGCAAACTTTAACTTCTACACAAAATACCCACAGCTGAATACCTGATCTGTGTCTTCTGTCCCTGCACTGTCAGTGTCCTCTGTTCACGCCACCACATATTTGTTTTCACTGCACGAAATAATGGAGGTGAGGCTTGTGTTACGGAAACATTTCCATTGTCTTCTTCAATTTGGCATGTTTTTTCGTTTTTGCGGAGCATTCAGCCTCTTGCCTGTGTTGCGAGCATTTGCATTGCGTTATCTCATTTGCTTGTGTTGTGAGGATTTGCAGCGTATGTGTTGTGAAATCGATGAATGTGTTTTCTGAATTTGGGGTTGTTTTATTAATGCGAGTGTGTTGTGTGGAGTCGCGGGTGTTGTGGAGTTTGCGTGTGTTGTGACCTCTCTCGGCCACCATAGTGAGAGTCTCATGGTCAATGCGTGAGAGTTGCCAGCTCTGTTCTTGACCAAAAGGAGGATCAGCTAGGAGGCGAGGAAGAGGAGGAGAAACTTCATCTTTCTGTGCAACATTTATGTCTGATTGTCCTGCTCCGGCGTACAAACACATTGGTGTCTAATGACCTTTATGTCAGTTATTGTTAGGCGGGAACCTCTCACAGCTGTTGTAATTATTGTAATTACAATTTTACTTGCTCACTTGCTTTGAGGCACGCATTTCCCTTAAACATATTTTTAAAATGCTCGTGCAGTGCCACACCACAATGTCAGAGGAGACACACAGTCAGGACACACGCGTTTACGTGCACAGTTAAGTGGAGCTATGGTTATAGCTCACCTAGGCCATTTAATTGGACCACTGTACTTGTCCCAGTACACAAGCACAGGAGAGGAATCTTTTTATTAAACTAAATATGTTCCACTCCTCTATGATAGATGGTGATATGCCCCCTTTCAGCTTGTTAGCATTGGATTTTTCACCTATTATGTCACAGACCAAACAACCAAGCAAGCTATGGTTAGCTAGCAGCAAACTGGTACCACGATGGACCAAGATACAACTTATCAGGTCTGTCCACTTCATGCGTGCTGTTAAATATTTAACTCTTTCAGCTGACACGGCATGAACTTTGTCTCCTCGTTGTCCAAAAATGCACGGCTCTTGATGTAGATTTCACCATGTTGTTACCACCTTCTTCTTCTATTACACATTTAATGCTGTTTGACTTCCAGGTCAAAGCCTGCATCGTAATCTGTGGAGCATGCGCAGAACACCTAGGCCAGTTTGGGTCTGATTGACTGTATACACTACATGCAGGAGTAATTCAACTCCCAATCACATTATCTGGGTGTGTAAGTCCGACTTTGAGAAATTCAATTGAGTACGATTTCAGTCAGACTAACATGTTTACATGTATTTTTAAAGTCTGGTTTTAGTTGGACTAACACAATAAATTGATTTTCACTAATGTCATGTTAACGTATTGATTGTTGTGTGTTTTTGGCATGGAAATATAAGACCCATACAGATAAGCTCAGCAAGAAGATTTTCAAGTATCCTAAAAACAATTCAGTATTTAGAATCTGTTACTTAGTTTGAGTAATCTACTGGAATGCGTCACAAATTACATTTTAGAGCATGTATTCAGTAATCTGTGGTGGAATGCATTTTAAATGTAACCCTCCCAACACTGCCAATGAGAGAGAATGTTGCCCAGCATACAACTCCAGACCTCTGGATTCCATCAGTCTGTGCTTTACTGGTGTGCATCGGTCCCCATCAATACCTATTTAAACTAATTGTGTTTAACACCACATGAAAACAAATAACCTGTCACTGACCAGCCATCAGCCTGAAGTACTTGACTCAGTGCTTATCCATCTCTGGCAACAACAATTAAAGCAAAAAAAAGACATCTGCCCTGTCAGAACCCTACTGCTGACAGCAACTGCAGACCTCTACACAGCAGGTGCTTTAAGCATTCAGACAATCAAAGCTCTCCCTGCAGCAAGGCCCTCAGTTGCACCCAGCATTAGGCGTAATTACCAAATCCCTCCACCCTACGCATCAGAGAAGCACATACCCAGAGGAATAAATACAGGTTGTAGCAGAGCACATGACTGGTCAACAGAGTACAGTAGCCGTACTCAAATTATGAAGAGATTCTCATATAAAATTATCTATAGAACATTGTCATCTATACAACTTTGTTACATCATGTACATGTTACATCTCTCTCTCTCTCTCTCTCTCTCTCTCTCTCTCTATATATATATATATATATATATATATATACACATATATATATATATATATGTACGTGTGTGTGTGTGTGTGTGTGTGTGTGTGTGTGTGTATTTGCACCTTATTTTTATTCTTTGTATTAGCATTCTTCCCAATTGCACTGTTGCACAGCAATTTCCCTTGAGATATATACATTTTTATATTATCCTTATCTATTTAGCCCGGCTACTGATAAGTCATTAGTTGTCTCCCTGAGCCAAAGAAATAAGACTGAAAGTGAAATCTCCAGACCTGCTAATGACCCATAGCCTCATTACACCCTGCAACATCAAAGTATTGGATATAGGGGCCCAAAGGTGATATGAGAAATAAACAAACACATTTCAACATGATTATGAATAAATGAGAAATTAATTAATAACACCTGTATTTATTTCTGTGTCTGTATTAATTCATTTCTATGTAGTTTTTTATTTATTGTAGTTTATTTCCTTATCTTTATAATAAGAATAAATGTTATACCATTAGACTGTTCAAAGTGCTATGTCAAGGGTTTGTTCAGATATCTCGTTCACGAGAATGGGATGTCACAGATGGACATATGGACAGACAACCCAAAAACATGATGCCCCCAGCCTCGGCACAAGTTACATATATCTTTGTTGACTGGATTGTTATCGGTGACTATACAGACTCAAGGCCAGCAGTTGTTCAAATTCAGAGGATGAATTTCAGAAAGTCGCAGCCCAATTTGTATTTATTGTTCTTCTCAGTTACAGACCATACAAACCCTGCCAGAGACACACTGATGATGATGCATTTTTGTAGCTGGAAGTTATATGTGTGTCAAATGTTACTACTACTATCATCCTGTGTGTCTACATCCCAAAAATACAAGTGGATATGTAATTTACAAGGTGCTGTGTTCATGCAGCAGAGCTTTGCACCAAACTCTCTGCTGATGAATGACATTCGTGTTCTTTTCAGCCATGCAGACAAATAGAGCCGAGCTACTCCAGCAGGTCTGCAGAGCAAGGAAATCAGCCTGTTCAGAAACAGAGATGTTGCTACTTGACCTTTGCAATTATTTCATTATTTATGCTGTATTCAATTCTGTCGCATGGAAATCTACTGGTGCTTGATTAAGCTCCATTGCATAATTTTGCTATGACAAATGAATGTTTCCTAGCCATTATAACTGAAAATACAGACATGTTTCAACATTTATTTGGTAAATGTCAAGTGTCAAAACAAAAATACCAGTGAATCACATGTGTAACCACATGTTACACCTCTTCAATAGGTGATGATAATTAGCCTGGTCACACCAGAAAGAGGTGCAGTAAAGTCCATCTACACATCTTTACAATGTATGGGTTAGGGTTAGGGGGTGGTGGGAGCTTGATAACATAGTGCCCATAGTTGCAGGTTGGTGATTCTGTAGTTGCTCTGAAGAATATCACTATCAGCACTACAGTATCATGCTTTAAAGCTGAGGTTGGTAATTTTTATAAAAATATCCTTTTGTTATATTTGCTGAAACTGTCACAACATCCACACAGTGGTACATGAGGCTGATAATCTGTTCCCCTCCCTCTCGTAGTACATTTAATGGAATTTGCCAGAATCCACCCCAGCTGAAGACAAACAACCAATCACAGCTGAGTCTCTGACACAGCTGACAATCATGTCAATCACTGCTCATTAACTACAATCAAACCAGGCAGTGCTGATCAAATATTAGGACTGAGTATCATTTAAAAAAATTACAATATCAGTACCCTTAAAATCATGCAGGGTCCCCACAATATAATGTATGTGATGGTAAACAAATGTCACACATCGATGCATATTACTTTATGTCGACAGCTTCAGAAGATAAATTAGCCGTTAAGTTACATTACATGGATGATTTTCCAGAGGACTACTGTAACAATTTCATTACATAGAACAAAATTTCATGACTTTTTCTGGAAATTCAGTCAACCCAAGATGCATCAAGTGGCTGTGATTCAATCACTTACCACTACACCTTTCTGAACCACAATCAGCCTTACCCTCTATAGGTAAAGTGGGTCTATAGCTCATCCCTCTGTAACCTCTGCATCAAACTACAGACAGTGATGTCTAATTTTAAGTCTTCACTAAAGTCTGTTTGATGTTTATCAGTCGGATAATCAGGTTTTCAACCATTCTTAATTCACTGAACTGAATATTGTTTTCAGCAAACCAACAACATGCAGACAGCAGAGACCAGAGACAACTCACCACAACAGGATACCGAACACATTCGATTCCCGACACATTGTCACTCATCACCATGCACAGGCATCTCACGGGTCACAGAAGCAAACACTTACCAACATTGATGACATTGGCAGACAGGAAGTGGCTGCAGGGAAGGCTGGCAGTGCTCACAAAAGAGTCGCCATCAGTTGTCACGGTAGTCCTCGACCTCAGCGACAGGTTGGGGGAGTCAGTCACCATGGCCATTCTTGCTGCCACAGACTCCATGACTGCTGAAGAATAATGAATAACTCCGGGTGCCACAGAGTTGACAGAGCTTCAAGGATCAGTTACTGACCTCACACCATAAAGAGTCTGTCTGTCAGTGCCTTTAGAATCCAAAAATTGAGCTCAAGAAATTCCAGCTCCAAAAATATTCAATAAATCACTGGAAGGAGTAATCCTGGTATAGGAGCCTGAGAGCTTCCTCAAATTGAAGTTTAGCAGCAGTGAAAAGGGACTTAGGTTGTCTAGAGTGCAATGACTGACTGCTTTCTAAAGCTGCCAAGCTGTCAGACCAATCCTGAGTCAAACATTCCCAAAGCAACAGATTTAAAAACTGCAATCCAATCCGATATTCAAAAGTGATTGAAGTCACAGAAGGAAGTCTTTGATGAAAATTCCCAGACACATTCCTGAGAAGATGCTTGACAAGATCCTCAAATAACACGTTTTATTATTGTTGAGAAGCTGCAGGGGCTGAAGAGATTTCTAGTCTTTCCTCTGTGAAGAACAGATTATGATAAATGGCATCACTCAGAAAAACCTCTGGTCCTCCTGGTCAAAACCAGGGTTACCCACTGTCACCTACAGCAGAGGAGACGGACAGATCTACGGACAGAAGGACAGGAGAAATACATGAGACACATGAAGGAAACACTTGACAGGGTTTATGAGGACAAACACTTGAAAATAAACACTACACGTGCAGTATCTGGTCAGAACAGAGAATTCTATCAAACTTGACCCCTTTAGTTTAATCCTTTAATGTATTGCACACAGTAGCCTTAGGTGAAATCAACCCATTTCAGTTTTTGTATTAATTACTTGTGTTAGAGCTCACTAGTTTTTATATTCTTTTCATCTGTGATACAGAAAACATTGTGATTAATATTAAAATTAGCAAAAATCATAAGAGAGATGGACTATCCCCGACCCCATAGACTGATAAGACCATCCTGAGGACATGAGCTCAACATTCTGTTTTGCTAAACAGAACAATCAGACAAACAATCAGTGTAACAAAACACTGGAGAACATCTTCTTCATCACCAACAGAGCCAGCTGAGAAATAATTTTTTGCCAAATCCAGTCAGAAGAACCGCAAAAACGTCTTTTCCTACAAGAAGCTCTGGGAGTGCAAACTCTCGTTCTTGTTTGATTGTCGTTATTGACTCTATTTCTGCAATAGCTTCACTTAATGCTGTGTTTACTCAACTAATGTTAGAGCTATTGCTTGTTGCTTCGGGAGCTGCCATTACTTAAGCAATATCACATGAGAGGGAGTGATGTTGTACTGTATATCGTCACGGCTGTGATTCGGTCATAGGCACGAGTCTGAGTCTGAGTCTGAGTCTGAGTAGTACTCTCCAACACCTGGAAATACACACTAATGTGGAAAATATGTGCAGTTCCCCTTAAGGTCCCTATGGACAGCCAATGCAGTATCTATTAGTTGTACAGTATACTGTATAATAAATAAAGCTCATATGACCATCATATGACAGTTAGACAAACCACCAAAGTCAATAATAGACATAACAGAGTTTGCTGTGTCCCTCTCAATGTGCATTAAGACATATGACTGTCAGGGACCACTGAGGGTTATTTGACCTCAGATTCCATTAGCAATGCTGCTATGTTTGATCACAGCACAAGTCACACATGAAATGATTCAGATAGCTGTGAGAAAGTGAAACTGGGAGTGAACTGACGAAAAAATGTAGTAGTAGGGAAAGAGGAGGAAGAACGTAGAGAGAAGCATCAAATACAAATGCAACTGTCTAATTAAGGGATTTAAAATGTGACGAAAAATTCATGTAAAGCTTTTAAAAGGTTTCAAGACATTTGTTTGCTCTGGTTTGAGACATAAGTTCAGTCTAGGTACAATGTAGAATGACAACTGCCAGCATGTTACAACCCACTTCAGACTCACTTCACCTTTTCTATCTAAACTTCCTTTGTTTGCCTACCTTGACGCCTTCCGCCATCACTCACAGAAACCCACCCAAATAAAGATTGGATCAACCTGAGAACATTTACCTTGCAGCTTGAAAGGCTCCTTTAAATCAGCATTCAAAGTTTAAAGCTCTAATCTTGTGTATGTTATCCGCCACCCTGCTAAGGACTGAAGAATGTGTCTGTTGTGTGTGTAATGTGTAGAGGGGGAGTGAGTCAGAGTTAGTTAGATGTAGCGGGCCGGTTGGAGGACGTGTTGAGAACTGTTTTTGAAAGGTTGGCGGTCAGAATGGCTGAGCTGCAGGTCTGGGCTCGTTCCTGTTACCATCAAACCCAAATACACACTCCACCTGGACACGGGAGAAGGTGTGTGTGACTTAGCTGGAAGTTGAAGTGGTGACGCCAACATGCCGTCAGAAACACTACGGCTGGGGTTAAGGTTTGAAGTTTTGAAATAACATTAAATTCAATTCCACATTCTGAAGCTGTTTTTGGAATATGTTTGCAGGAGGCTGCAGTGAAAATCAACACATCTATAGTAAAAAGTATGGATTCATTTAGAAAATACTACCATGTTCCAAACAACCATCAACAGGCCACGAAGGGGAACTTGTAATATGAAACATTTAACAAATCTTTTTTTTGCACTCAGTGTTGTGTTAGTGACTCAAATATGACACAGAACTGTATTCATTCAACAGGATGTTCAGTCTACCCATGATTCCTTTAAGAATGGTTCAGTGCTATTTGAGAGCTCAAAAGGGAACTGCGGTATTTTTCAGCCTGGACCTTATTTTCTCATGCTTTTATGTCTATGTGTGTTTTTATATTAGGTACGATTGGTTTGTGCCAAGCCTTAGTACAATATGACTGCTGTCATTAAGTGTCATTCGGTCTTTGTAATAACAAGTTGACATTGTTTGGGTTGTCTTGATTATGACAACTTGACATTAATCCAAGTGACATTACCAGAAGTTGTCTTTGTCATGACAAGTTGACATTAAATTTGTTTGGGTTGCCCTTATAATGACAACTGGACATTAACCAGGATGACATTACCAGAAGATGTCTTTGTCATGGCAACTTGACATTAACAAGAAATGCATCCTTTTTTGTGTTTATGACAAGTTGACATAATGATTATTGTTATGACAAAAACCGAATGACACTTAATGACAGCAGTCATAAACATTTATGACATACATAATGTTTATGACAAGTTCATGACAGTGTCATAACATAGTTATGACAGTGTCATGTCACCCTCATGTAGATACCTTCAAGTAAAGTGTTACCAACAAATATTGAGGTTAGCACAACAAACGGATTGGCTTGTGAGTCAGTCACTATCATAAGCACAAATTAATTCACCGGAGCTGGAAGACCCACCTGCCAGTTCCCAGTGTGCCGGTCAGCTACAACAACACCATAGAGAGGGTTGTGCATAAGAAGTGGAGGGTGTGCCGTTGCTCTACAGTTGTAGGGGTGTGAATGGAAAAACATCCAACATGCTAACGCACATCCAATGGCATCACCCAGTTTTGCCATTCACTAGTACAAGGAAAAACAGACCAGAGGCCAGCGCCTTATCCCCGCTGCTTTTCAGCAGCCTTAGGAAGCAGAATGGGAAACGCTGTATGTGTTACAGGTATATTAATGGAAACACACTGAACATGATAATGTACAGTGCAGCATCACCCAGATGTGCTGGTCACTGGCACACTTCTGTAATGTAGTCTATAATGACATGACCAAGACACAACAACTTTTGGGGGATATTTTTTTTGTCAGCACACAAGTGGATGAATAAAGGATGAATAAGAGAGAGAGCGCGAGAAACAGACTGCAGTGTAACCATTCAGGGCAGGTGCGCCCTGTCAATGTACGTTCATTAAGAGTGCTTGTTTTTGCCAATGACAGGCTCAGACTGTTATTATGGGTGTCTGACAACATGACAGAAAGGACCCAACAGAGAAATTAAACATTTTTCTGTACTACTGTCCCTTGTTTTGTGTCCAAGTCTCGCAAAAGGAGAATTCCTGTTCAGAAATCTTACAGACTTTATCACGCTGTCGAATTCAGCTGAGAGTTAAAAATGTTTTAGGTAAGAGTAAGATATGCTCTCTGTGCTCCAACACAACAAGCTTTTAGCAGCATTCCTCTCTGGAACTATTCGCATTTCTGTTTTTGTCCTGGAACAAGTCACCTCTTGTGAAATTTCAGAACGGGACTTCCTGCTAGCAAGACTCAGACACAAAACAGGCAGAAACAAGTGAAAGGCACGGAAAAACATTTAATTTCTCTGTAGGGTCCTTTCCGTAATGTTGTAAGGCACCCATAATAACAATCTGAGCCTGTTGGTGGCAAAAACAAGCACTTTTTATGGATGTACAGTGATGGGGCGCACCTGCCCTGAGTGGTTACATTGTAGCCTGTTTCACTGCTGCCAGCTGCAGCACTCTCCCTAAACTGGACCAGTTTAAAAATTCTTGCTCCAACGAGTCATTTGGACATAAAAACATAGGAAAATAAGGTCCATGTGAAAAAATACTGAAGCTCCCCTTTTATCAGAATCAGAATCAGAATCAGAAATACTTTATTGATCCCCGAAGGGAAATTATTTATGTTACAGGTGCTCCTTGCAAGAGAGGAAAGATACGTGAAAATATAAGAAATTTAAACAATAGTATTAACAAATATATAGTTAAATAAACAGGAATTATTAACAAACATAAACGTAAATAAATATATATATATATATACATATATATATTGTAAACTGAACAAGATTATTTACACAAACAGAATATATACAGTCAGGGTGAATGGGGTTATTGCACAAGTTAAATTAAATTATTGCAGTGTGTGAAAAAGTCTCAGGGCCACTCAGAGGGAGGAGTTGTACAGTTTGATGGCCACAGGCAGGAATGATTTCCTGTGGCGCTCAGTGGTACATCTTGGTGGTATGAGTCTCCCACTGAAAGTACTCTTGTGCCTGACCAGCACATGGTGGAGTGGGTGTGAGACATTGTCCAAGATAGTTCGTAGCTTAGACAGCATCCTCCTCTCTGACACCACCATCAGAGAGTCACACTCCGTTCCCACAACGTCACTGGCCTTGCGGATCAGTTTGTTGAGTCTGTTGGCGTCCGCCACCCTCAGCCTGCTGCCCCAGCACACAACAGCATAGAGGATAGCACTGGCCACCACAGACTCATAGAAAATCCTGAGCATAGCCCGGCAGATGTTGAAGGACCTCAGTCGCCTCAGAAAATAGAGACGGCTCTGGCCCTTCCTGTAGAGAGCGTTAGTGTTCTTAACCCAGTCCAGTTTATTGTCAATGTGTACCCCCAGGTACTTATAGTTCTCTACAATGTCCTCATGCCACTGTTGACAAGTGGCTGATGGGAAATCTATTGCAAACACTATAGTAATGGCTATTTTCCACCTCTGGGAGCCTCGGCTCTCCCTCAGCAGCCCGCCCCATCCCTCCCTCGCGGCCCCGCACATACTCCCGAGCCTCGCACTCCCTCTCCGCACAGCAGCCCTCCCCATCCCTCCCTCGCGGCCCTCTCGCTCTCCACGGAGAGCCCTCGTCTCCGCTCCCACGGCCGACCCTCGTGCCCTCCGGCCGGGCCTGGCCCCACCTCACCCTTCCCCTCCCTCCGGGGCTCCAGGACTCCAGGGAACCGAGTTCTGTCTTCCTTTTTTTGGGTTGTTTAGCCGTGTAGGCAGTTGTAGCCAATGCTGGAATAGCTATTTTACCTGGTGCATTGTTCCCCATTGCCGCTTGCTCTCCCCTTCTGCCGGCGGCACGGGAACGCGCATATGCAGTAGAACAGCCAATAGGAACACAGTGGTTTGAGCTGACCTTTGATTGGTTGATGCACATCGGCACGATACTGATTCTTTAGAGGCCGAACACAGAGCCATGGTGAGGTGCACAAATCTATTGTTTGTCTCAGACCACTTGATTTACATTATGCTTAGAGGATAAAATTTTTATTCAATTATACCAAAACAACGTTGCCTACTGGAGCTTTAAGAAAAGACCTTTGGCGTTATCCCAGTGACAAGCCCATCATAAAAATTACTCCTGGAAATGAATCTTTACTTTTATGTGGCACTAACAAGCTGACTGACTGTCCCAGTGCTGCAATAAATTAAAGCTATAATCAATATTAGTTACATTATTAATGGTGTCATAGTCACAGGTTATTTCATGAGCCTGACAGGGGGCAGATGCCATAGAGAGCCTGTAGAGGAGGAAGAGAGGATAGTGGTGTGTTGCAGAGAGACTGTGTTGAGTCCATGATAAACTATGAATGAAAACCCTCCCTGTGTATTTTAGTTTAGTTTCTATCAGCATTCATTTGTTCATCACTTTGGTTTTACTGCCTACAGCTTTACTGTGTTGGTTCAGTTGTTTCCAGCAGCTACTGTTTTCTAACATCCACTGCACACTACCTGCTCAGCAGCAAAACAGCAGACAGACACAGTAAGAAACTAGCTGGTGAACACAGTGGAGCATTTAGCACCTAAAGAGACATGTATCTCAGGAGTTGGTGGAGACCAAAAGTAGAGCTAAAAGGAGAAACTTTATGGATGCAATCACGACTCCAAATGAATGAGCATATTGCTCTTTGCCTACTGTATATGTAGATAGGCACCTGTTTGCCATATCAACATATAAAGGTAATAATATGGCAATGTTGAGCTCCAAGTCAATGTGGCTGGTTTCACTGCCCCAAAAATGATTTAATACAAATTTAATTCATCATTTTTTGTAACCATCTATCTTGTTAGGGGAACCTGTCCCAGCTGCCAGACTATCACAGGACTAAGACATAGAGACATTAATGCTCACATTCACACCCACAGCCAATTCAAAGATATTTTTGGGGCATTTTTGCCTTTAATTGATAGGACAGTTCAGCATGAAAGGGGGAGAGAGAGAGGGAGTGACATGCAGCAAAGGGCCACAGGCTGGAGTTGAACCCGGGCCGCTGTGGCAACAGCCTTGTACATGGGGTGCCTGCTCTACCCACTAAGTCACCGACACCCCTCCTACAGCCAATATAAGAGTCACCAATTAACCTTCATGTCTTTGGTATGTGGGAGGAAGCTGAGCCAAAGTACTCAAAGAAAACCCATGTTGACACGGGGAGAACAGGCAAACGCAGAAGGGCTCCCCCACCCTGGGTTTCGAACCCCCCACCCGGGTTAAAACCAGGAACCCTCTTGCTGTTAGGCACCAATGCTAACCACTGCACCATCGTTCTGCCTTAACACAGGTTTAAAATGAAACAATAGCTCTTTTCACACAGAGATCTTGCTGTAGGGCCGCTATGAAGTTGCTTTTTTATGCAGCCTTTGCATTTTTACACAGAACCAAACAAACAGCAGCATCATGTTGCTCCAGTGTGTGATTTTATATAGCATGCTGGCACTGCGGAATCAATTGAGGCATGACATGTAACACAACAGCACTGGCCTCTAGTGTGACAAAACAGCATGATATTTCCACCTTAAAGGGGAACTAATGTTTTTTTTTCAACCTGGGCCCTATTTTCCGATCTACTTTTGTCTAAATGAGTGATAGGATGTTCAATATGTGACATTTCTCCAGTACGAAGCTAGGGCTGACATGCCTGCAGCCTCTAAGCGCGCAATATATTAAATAATAGGGCACTGGGACAGTATCAAACAACGTCAAAATACGTCCACTAAAAGTGCATTTTGGCCACCCATCCGACAACATAACGGAAAGGAGAAATGAACGTCTGTCTTTACCTTCAGGTAAAAATTCAGCCATGACTACTCCAAACACAGTAACTCCCCACGTTTGTAAGGTTACTCCACGTGAGATTTCAGAGCCAGACTTTTACTCTCTGAGTGAGTGTTTTGACTTGCCACAACAAACATGTCCGAATTTTTACCTGATTTTGACCAACTGGATCTGGATGAGCCATTTGAATTTGATGACCGCCTGTATTTATTTGAACACGGAGTACACAGACGCACACAGACACAGAGCTCATTGAAATTGAAGAGCGGACGAGGAAAGAGAGGGAGCAGCAACAGGCAGAGGAACATGTCCGAATCCAGCCAAAGGTAAACACAGACGTTCATTTCTCCTTTCCGTTATGTTGTTGGATAATTATATTAATAATCCGAGTCTATCTGTGTGGAAAAAAAGGCACTTTTAGTGGACGTATTTTGACGTTGTTTGACGCTGTCTGAGTGCCCTATTATTTAATATAGCGCGCGCTCACAGGCTGCAGGCAGGTCAGCCCTAGCTTTGTCTACGTATTTAGACAAAAGTAGATCGGAAAATAGGGCCCAGGTTGAAAAAAACATTAGTTCCCCTTTAAACAGGCAGTGTAAAAGGTGTTAATGTTAACATGTGCAAACTAACCCATGCAAGGTGACCAGATTACTGAATGAAAACCAGGGACATTTCCAGTTCAGTGGTCAATATATCATTAAAATAATCTGTGTTATCTGTTCAATAAAAAAGGGAACAATTCTGGCTTTTATGTATTTTGACCATTGGTAACTGCTGCACTGTAATAAACTATGTTGACTGACTGATGAAATTGGGTACTAAGTAACTTTTTAGACACAAATCAAAGAAAATAGTCAAACTACAGTGGTTGAGACAGTATACAAGACAGAAAAGACAGACAAGCAATACTACCAGACTGGCACACTAACAGACACACTGTGTTAGACAGAGAAAACAACTACATTACACAAACACTACAGACAAGACAGAGCTTGGCTAGCTTGGGGCATCCCATATTTTTAAGAGGACATGCAAGCCTCTCACTTTTTTAGCCCGTCAAAATGCCTTAACCACTTACTTAACCCGTAGCTGAATCAATATCATATTGAGGACTAACTCTTGCAATTTTTTTAATATAACTGAACAATATAGTTTACATGTTATGCCTTATATTTGTTTATATTACTCGTTATATATTAATTGTATTTAATTATATTACTATATTATTACACTCTACCATAATATTATCATACTTTTCACCAGAGGTGGCACCAGGCCATTATTTTGCAAGTCACAGGAAAAGTCCCAAGTCAAGTCAGGCAAGTCCCAAGACAAGTCCCAAGTCTCAAGTCCTAACTTTGAGTTTTGAGTCCTAAACAAGTCATGAGCCGCTCTTCACCAAATGTAATGGCATTTTAATATTTGTTGGACGTTGTTATGTTTCTGTCTGCAGTTTTTGACCCCGATGTTTTTATAATGAATAATATCTAATGTTTTTTTGTTGACCATCGAGTAGCCTAGTTAGTATTTTACTTTACACAACAAAATTATCTTTGGGATAATTTTTTTTCAACTGGAATTCTTTGTGGTTCACATTTAAATAAGATATTTCTCATCTCTGGGCTTGGTGTAAGGTACCAAATAATTTTAAGTCAAAGGACTCAAATCCAAGTGAAGTGACGAGTCATTGCTGTTAAAGTCCAAGTCCAAGTCTAGTTGCAAGTCGAGTCCAAAGTCATCAAATTTGTACCTGTAAAATTAAAATCATGCATCCCTACCTTGCTGTATGACTGTAACTGTATCTGAATATGAATACTTGAAAGAACATTAAAAGATAGCCTACTGTAAACAGGTACTGGTGACAATAAATGACAATAGCAACATTAAAGATAATACTTCCTGATCAATCAATTGCTACGTTTATAATGTTGATAATAATGATGAATTGTGTGATGCTCTCTTTACAAACCAGGACAAACAGTGTGACTTGTGCAGAAAAAGTCACCACACATACATGTCCAAGCTAAATGGACAGACTGAATGCTTAGCTGAATCCCTCCCTGCATTCAGAAAAGGAGTCACTTACAACAACAAATCCATGCCTAGCGACTAGCAGAGATTTCTACTCATATGAAGCCAGGATAAATCACACACAGGACTTATTGCCTTCACAATTTTCTTATCTGTGAAATAAAGTAAATAAAATGTAAATATAAGTACACGTCGCTGTGATTACATTTCTGGAGAGGTGCACTTCAGGCTGCGGCATAGGTTATGGCATAGGTTCTGCGTCGACGCAGGGCCTACATCATAGGTATGGCACTGATTTGAGGCACAAGTATGAATCCTGCTTAAGTCTTCCAGTAAATAACAGTAATCCCTGAACACAGCAACTCTTTCCTGGAGAACTTTAACACTTCAACAGGTAAACTTTTACTCATTACTGTTTAAGATAGCTTGTGAACACTAAACTGCTTCCTACAGGCAGTTGGCACCCTCTTGTGCACTTTAACCCAAACTTTAACATTAATCCAACCATTTCATTAAATGAACTTAAATTTTTCATCATAATCATAATCATCATTTTGTGAAAGATGTTACATATTATATTCTCAGCCTGTCCTTAGCACCAGTTCTAGCTAGTGGTGTCTAATAAATCTGCATGTTGTGTGTCAGCTAGTAGCTACACTATGTTCTCAACGTTGAGCAAAGCTATTATGAAGAGTAATGACTGTGAAATGGAACAAAAGAGTTCCTGTAGGCAGTAACATTAAACTGTAGGTCAACACCCTTTTTGTTGCTAAGTACAACAAGTTCGAGACAAGCTCAAGCACGGTCATGCACTTCACCTCTGTTTCACAACACCAAGCCTGACTAAACTGAACAGGAGAGCAAAACCATGGTGTAGCCTACGCTACAGTCTGCATAAAAGGGGTCCAGTCGCACTGGCTCTTGTTAAAGTGTCAGGGCACAAGACAACTCTCATGACTAAAATTTACACAGCCACAATGACAGCTTGAATAATGCATTACAAGTGTTTTCAGGGGGTGAGTCAGTCTGTTTCAGCAGAGTGTGTTTTAGTTTGTGGTTTGGACCGTCGGGTGTTATGACTAGCTTATACTTTGTGTTTTATAGTGGCAGCTTTACTAAGCTATAATAGAGCAGGAGCCATCTAGGAGCTGATAGTATCTAAAATATTGATGAGAATACCCCCTGTATGTGTGTGTGTGTGTGTGCGTGCGCGTGCATACAAAAGTTCTTGTACTTAATTAATGTGTTTAAGGGATTTAGCATGCACACATGCAGTAACAGTGGGTAGCCAGATGTTACAGGCCAACAGTCAAAGGCAAACTAACACAATGGCTCTTTCTTCTACATTCCCCACCTGACTGCTCCCTCCACACAACACATGCACACACAATGGGATCCATTCAGTGCGCATAATTTAAAGAAATTTCATGAAAGTGTGCAATCAGTGGCATCTAACATAATGTGCATGACAATGAAGGCTCATAGTCCAAGCCATAGATGGCAAATTTTATTACTTCTTTCAGTCTTGGCAAGGGCAGCGCATACCAGTTGCACTACTTCCATTAGTACCTTTTACAATTTAAGACTTAGACATATATCTCAAGTTCACTCCGAGCATTTTGCTAAAAGGAAACTCAATTAAATAGCCTACAGTAGGTAAGGCTATACAACAACTTCAAGCAGACTGCCAAACGCTGCTTTGGGTCAATAGGATTCCGTTAGTTGTTGCAAATCTGCAGTAATGCTTTCAAAGAGTGCAAATGTCGCAAATTCGCATCACTACTAGCATGAATAGTTTCTATGCAAAATATTCACAGGCAAGTATTTTATTTGCTGTCCATGGGTTCCAGTTTAAAACTAAAGTCGTTGACAGTCACATAAGAATTACTATGTCATTTAGGTACAGTGTTGTGCTAGTTACTGAAAAATAGTAACTAGTTACCGTTACTAGTTACTGAATTAAAAAGTAACTCAGTTAGTAACTCAGTTACTTAAACCAAAAAGTAATGCGTTACTGAGAAAAGTACCTTTTTAGTCCCGTCCCCCCCCCCCAAAAAAAACAAAAAACTTAGGACTCTCACCTTGGCTCGCCATCACACCATGACCTTGACACACGCGCACTAGTGTCCTCTATACTCTGAGTATGTACTGGCTGTAGATGACTGAGTGGGGATGCTAGAGGGCGCTAGGTAGGGGTGGGAATCTTTGGGCACCTCACGATTTGATAACGATTACGATTCAGGGGCTACGATTCGATTATAAAACGATTATTGATGCATCTTTAATTTATGTATATTGATGCACTTTTTCACAACACACATTTCTTTTTGTCTCACTGAATAAACATTCAACACTTGCAA
This sequence comes from Epinephelus moara, assembly GCF_006386435.1. NCBI lineage: Eukaryota > Metazoa > Chordata > Actinopteri > Perciformes > Serranidae > Epinephelus > Epinephelus moara. Next base: position 8,043,642 of record NC_065521.1, on the reverse strand, counting down.
TTTTTAAAAACAGTGCATTTGTAATAAGAAACAGTTGAATTCATTTCCATTATATTTTATTAAACATATAAATGGAAATGCGTACAAACTGGAAAGTTACAACTTCGTTGTACAGAACCAAAGGTAACAACAAGTATCTTAAATCACAAGATAAAATGCGCAGTTAGAGTAACAAATGATTCGGTGGCGACAGACGTCCACGCATCACATGTAACTGCGATCCTACCTGCCTTCAACAGCGAGGCCATGACTTCTGTTTTGGTTTGGTTGTACAGTGTCGGTGAAATAGCGTCGGGATGGGATGGTGTATCTGGGTTCCAATGTATGCAGCAGTGCTCGAAATCCCTGATTTTCCACGACAGAATAAGGACGCAAATCCTTGGCAATAAATGCCGCGATGGCCTTCGTAATTCGCTTCGCCTTATCCGATGAGGGTGGCAGCTTTCTAATTGCTTCCTCGATTGTTCTCTGATCGGTAGCGCCACTAGTTGCCGCAGCAACAACAGCCTGCCGTCTCCCTGACTCCTCTGTCAGTTACATGGTTACATGGCTTCTCATGTTTGTTGTGTTGCCAAAGTATTTTATTTTAGCACGACACAGTTTACATATAACGTGGCTCTTGTCCAGTTGGCGAGGTGGGTGGCGGTCAGCCATGTTCGTTTTTCTCTGTGGGCGTGTCGGCGTGTCTGCTCCAGGTGCGCATCCCAAAGTGTCCCGGAGATGACACGTACTGCGCTTCTTAATTCTTAGTTCCGCATTATTTAGAACCTTCTGTATTACTCTAATTAACAGATTTAAATAATCGAAATTTGGACGTTTGTGAATCGATTCAGATTCGTCCACGTCCGAATCGCGATGCATCTAAGAATCTAAAATTTCCCCCACGCCTAGCGCTAGGTGCTTTTCTTTTTTGCAGTGTAGTTTTTCTAAGCCACAAAGAAGACAACGTTGCTAAGAGGGATCATGTTTTGGGAAACTCAGCCCTGCAGGCCAAAACATTTCCTAACTGTATTGGCTCGTAGCTACATCGCCTAAGCGACAGTGGATGGAGTTTAACCAAGGGACTGTTAGTTACAACTTGATTAAACAATTGAACGGTATAGGAAACATGCAACTGTCTTCTACAGTGGAGTCACTCGCTGTCAGGCAGCTAAACATTTTACAACTACGGTACTTGGATACAAATATGGAAAATGAGCTAAAGAGAACATTTGAAGAGCTACATGATGATGTCGAGTCTGTCGCCCACCACAGACATTGTCTGTCCACAACAAAAGCTTCCTCTGGATAACAATGGATATCACGTCTCTGGATATAACGTTACTGGGACTAAAAATCTACAGAAGCGCTACTGCTTAATGTAGCGTTACAGCACTGTGGTGAGACCAACAGGTACAGTGACAGCGACAGTGACTTCAGAGATGGTGAGAGACGTGTTTCATTAAGACACTCTGGTAAGAACTGTTCATATACCTCTATCGGACTTGACTTTCTTTTATTGTTTAGGGCTAAAATGTTTTAGTGAAAGGGAACTTCAGTTTGTGAAGGAATACTGCATGCTGCGCGCCGTTTTAAAATCTGGCCAAAAGCAACGGGGTAACACACCGTTTGGTAACGGTAACTGAGTTACTGAATTTAAAAACTAACATGTTAGAGTATTAGTTACTGCCAAAACTAACAGCGTTATTGTAGCGCGTTACTAATAACGCGTTACTGCCGAACACTGTTTAGGTATGGCACCAGTAGGGGCACTTTTTTAGGAAACACTTCTGTGGGACAAATAATAACTCTGTTGATCACCTGACATTTATTTCTGGCATCATCAAGTTTAAATTGGAATTTGTCCAATACTCTGTTTATTACGAAATTAATGTAATTCTCGTAAGCCTCAGCTGTACTTTGTGTCTCACGCTAAATGTTATATTATTTTACAATCTAGATGTGTAAGCATAATTATTATTTCAGATTTATTATTGGTTTTAGAGAGCTTGCGGTTTGTGTGCTTGTTGGGCTGTTTCTTGGATGCATATTTTACATGATTTGTAATATTTGCTTTATTCTTAACTTCATAATCACATTTCTGAGTAACAGATTTTTTTTGGCATATTTTGTGTTGTCTGTTTTATGTCATGCTCCTGTGTAACTCATTGTTACTGTTGTCTATCTTGGCAAGATCACTCAAGAGATTTTTAATTAGGCTTTCCTGTTTGAAAAAGATTTGATACAAATAAAGAACAATATATAATATGTCATTACATGGTATATTTGATGCTAAATTAAAAAGTTTAAAGCAACTCTTACCTTTCTTGCATTTCACACAGCACTTAGAAAAAATTTGAACATCTACAACTCCAGCCTCCCTCCGAAGTCCCATCCCCCTCCTCCTGCAACTCCACCTCCCTCCAAAGGTCTACTCCCCCCTCCTCCATTACGTCCTCATTACGTCTAAGACGTAGGCGTTGGCAAGGTAACGTTAGATACACAGAAGAGGAGAGCAAGTGTAACGTTACAACCAAGACAGTCAAACGCAAACCAGGAGTTTTAAAACTCAACCGGAGTCAGTGATGACTGATGAGTTTTAGAATAAGGTAACAGTGCTAATGTTAGATGGTAGCGTTAACGTTACTAGTAAGTGGAAGCACACAAGGAAGATAACGTTAATGTTTCAGAAGCTACGCTACAGTAGGCTAACGTTAGCCATTAGCAACTGGATGCTGTGTTGTCATGTATAACATTATGAACTGAACTGAACTCCATTTGTCTTTTTTATGCGCAACACAAAAACGAAATGACATTTCGCATAGCCCAAGCAAAAACCAAACAAAACATTTCAAAACAATTTGTGCAACATATAGCGCAATAGTAAGATGAAGACAGACAGGACGCTCAGCCAATCATTGCATTCAGTCCGAATGCAGTGATTGGTCGGAGTTTTCTTAGAATCATATGAGAATGGTATAATTATGAGTTTTATTTCTGGTGGAATTCACTTACATTATAGTGTGCCATCAGCTTATTAATAGCATTTTAACCTAAACAAAGAAAAGTGTAAAATTTCCAGAAAGTGTGGCTTTAAGGATAGAATAGCAATGTCTGTTATTAGGTTATTAAAGCTATAGTGCGTAACTTCTACATGTCCGTAAATGTCCGTTTCACCCAAGCCACTACTAGAAATGTCCGTTTCACCCAAGCCACTACTAGAGGATGACACAATGCTGATTAAGCCGATCGGCTCCTTTAACATCTCACGGTATTTTTCAGTATATATCATTTTTAGTTTGCGTGTCGACCGGCGACATTCCCGCGCTGGCGCACAGGAAATGCTTCCTCACAACAAGAAGGGAGGGGGAGGAAGAGCGGAGAGTGTCATAGCAAGAGGTAGAGCGCAGGTAGAAAGAGAAAGCAACATGGCGGAGAAGTGGACGAGACACGGCTCAGAAGTGGATCCTACCACAAAGAAAAAGCCTGGACGTTCGGCTGAAGGACTGTTAGCAAAGAAGGAAAGTGACCGACAGAGAAGGCAGACAAGGATTTGTATTGGCGTCGCTTTTCCTCGGTGGAGAGCCCTGAAGGAAGAAATTGGGCTGAGGGCAGACACGGATGTTGCCTTGCTGCT
>NC_065521.1:8035080-8039966 GCF_006386435.1 Epinephelus moara | reverse complement strand
TTGAGTCATTTTTCATAGAAAAGTACTATAAAAGTACCCCCAAAATACTCTTACTGCAGCTTCTTACGTTCAGGTATTGGCAGCTTTACACACTCTCCCGTGACAGTGAACTAAAACCCTTTGGCGTGAGTATGAAACAAGAAATTAGATTACGTAATTTTGGGGTTTGGGCGAGACAGGCCGAGATTTTTCAACATTTTAACACATTTTTTGATGAAATAATTAGTCGACTAATCGAAGAAATAATCGACAGATTAGTTGACAATGAAAATAATCGTTAGTTAGAAGTTACACACTATAGCTTTAAATAGTTGACAAATCAAGGTGCTTTGTCACATTGATGCAAATTATCAATATAAAAACCCAAAGCTGGCATTAGTCAGTACAGCTTATCAATGACAAAATTGCCTTATATAACCTGAGATGTGTCATTGATAGTGATAGATACCACAATATAAATGGTACGGCAAAATACCTTTTAGTGGTCTGTCATATGTCATACTGTCATATCATCTAACCCTAACTCTTAGTGAGAGCCAGAACATACAAATAATTTCTGCTCTGCTTTCATTTGGGCAAAAGAATGGTGGCATCAGTTTTTCCAACACTGAGTTCAGAGTAAGATTTCCGTACAACCACATCATCATGAAATTTGATATGGGTTTTCATGGTGCCCAGGAGATTATTGCTGATAATTTTTGATGTCCTTTTCCTGTGGTCCACAATCAGATAAAAAAATTAAATAAAAAAAATACCAATTTTGTAATAAAAATAATTGATAATCTTATTAGGAAAATGCTCTAAAATTTAATGAGCACATTCATGTTCTTAAGAGGACAAACCTTTTGCATTTTGATGACTAATAGCTTTTTCTTTTAAAATTGTGAAATAGCAACATCATCAGTATGTAGTTTGTTTGATCAAAGGATGAATCATTTCCATTTGTTTGCTATAATGTTCAGTCCTAATCCATTTTTTGAGGAAATATGATATCAGTTTTCTATCTAACACTCAAAGGAATCCTTTACCTCAGTTAATGTTTTATTCTGCTGAATAAGTAAATGTACACCCACACACAGCACCTACAGCAACAGTGGCAGTACACTTTACCGGGAGCTTGGATTGTTGAATCTCTCACGTCTTTAAGGTGCTGGGTTTCGATTCTGTTATATCCCCCGTGACTGAGCTGAAAGAGGCTGAAAACCAACACCCTGCTGAAAAAAACAAGCCTCCACAAAGGAATAGAAAACCGGCTTTTCCCATCAAACAACAATCATGATCATAGCTGCCAAGGTGGGGTGATACAGTTGGCCAGCAGCATGTCACAAAGTGCATGTGGTGTGTTCATCGCAGGAAAGTCTCACACAAAAGCGTGCACGCACGCACGCATGCACACACACACACACACACACACACACACACACACACACACACACACACACACACACAAACCACACACACACACTTTTAAAGTTGATCTAGCTATGATGAAACAGATCGAATAAAATATGAAAATAAGTTTCTCAGTATGTGTGCAAACCCTGCTGTTCTCTGTCAGGATGCCAAATGAGAGCTGATGCGGTTTTATTCTTTTGCACAGGGAAGTGGCAAAAAAATCTACAGCAGTAGATTTATTATAGTGCAGTTGTGGAGAATGCCTGTTAGTGAACATCAGCTGCTTAGCACATCTCCTTCTCCACTGTGAGGGTCCAAAGGACAGAGGGCCGTATGCTGTAAAGCCCTCTGAGGCAAATTGTTATTTGTGATATCGGGCTTTATTAATAAAATTGAATTGAAATGAATTGAATTGAATTATGTTTTTAGCTGCAACTAAAGGTCCTTGCATTGGTTGGTCAGTCGGACTGCTGGCCTGTCAGTCCACAAAGATTTCCTAACCCTTTGGCGGGCCACAGTTTTTGCTCTAGGAGGCTGAAATTTGGCATGGAGGTAAAGTGTGTGTGTGAAGGTGTGTGAGGGTGTGTGTTTGTGTTCATTCCAACTAGCTAAAAGGAGGGGCAGTGAGAGTGGCCTTTAACAGAAAGGTGCATAACTTCCAAATGAATTCCCAGACTTGCCCAAGATTTTGTGGAAAGATTGATGCCAACTGGGTAAAATGGGGGAAGGGGGGCAGTGGGGGTTGGCTTTAGAAAAAGGCACATTACTTCAAAAAGTGACATGGCTAAACTTTGTATAAAGACATAGAGTGTGTCTCAAATCACATACTTCTGTTAGTACACTATATACACTATGCAGGGTGAATTAAGGGTGACTGGGACATAAGGTCAAATGGGACAGTATAACTATACAGGTTTTATTTTCTCACCTGATGAGTTAACAGAAAATTACACGGAGTCTTAATTCATAATGATGAACAGGAAAAGAGAGGTGTGCATGTGAAATTATATCAAAGTATCAAATAAAGTGTGTAATAAATATGCTTACCATAACCTTATTCAGTGATAAGATATGCTGTCCCAGTCACTCAAATAATACAAAAAGAAAGAGGTTTAGGGTCAGTTTAAAAGGGTATGTCACACCTCCTTGGAATATGATAAAACTTTCTTTTCTCCACAGATGGAGAGGTAACATCTTCAGTATTACAGAAATGTATCAGTTGTTGCCGTATTTTTTAAATTTATGACAAGAAAGCTTACAGAAGGAGGAAATTCAAAAACTGTCCTTCACAAATAAATCAGTGTATGGGAAACTGTATTTACGTTTCATTACTATCATGGTGTAGAGGCGGCTGTGGTTCAGGATGTGGAGCAGGTCGTCCACTAATCAGAAGACCAGCCGTTTGATCCACAGCTACTCTTGTCCACATATCTAAGTATCTTTGGGCAAGATACTGAACCCCAAATTGCACCCAATGGCTGTCATCGGCATGTGGGTGTGTGTGAATGGTCAGTCGGTATGTTTACATGCACAATTAAGTTGAGCTATAACCATAGCCATAGGCCATGTAATGAGCTGGAGAAGCGCTAGCACTGGGGCTGCGGTCTGTAGACTGTGGAAGACGTGATGACCAGCTGCCCCATATACCGGCTACCTAATGGTGATCGTGGTCTAATTGACCTGGACGATGACACACTGGCCTGGCTTGCTGCAACGGAGCTGAAGGTCTAAGGACATACGCCAGAGAGAGAGAGAGAGAGAGAGAGAGAGAGAGAGAGAGAGAGAGAGAGAGAGAGGCCATGTAATTGGACTACAGTCCTTGTCCCAGTATACAAGTACATGAGGGGAATCCATTAATTGACCAAAGTAAGTCCAACTCCACAATAGGTGGCGATATGCCCCCTTTCAGCTTTGTTAGTATTACACCTCTTTCCAGTTGACCCATTATGTCACAGACCAAACAATCAACAAATAAGTTAGCTACAGTTAGCTGGCAGCAAACTGGTACCATGGTGGACAACGTTAATACTCAATAATACAGCATTTCATACATGCTGTACGCTTTACTTTTTTCTTTTTCATCTCCTCCTCTGTTAAGCATTTAATGCTATTCAACTTCTGGGTCAAAGCCCGGGGCAGAAATTGTGAAGCATGCGCAGAGCACCTAGGTCAGTTTGGGTTAGTCCAACTTTAAGAAATTCAATTTGGTACTATTTCAGTCGTACTAACACGTTTACTTGTATTTTAAAATTCTGGTTTTAGTCGCACTAACACAATAAATCGTTTTTCTCTAATGTAATGCAAATGTACTGACTGTGAAGCAGGTGGCCCCTTGTATGGTAGCTTGGCCACCAGTGTGGGAATGGGTGGATGTGACATGTAGTGTAGTGCAATCCATTTAGCTTTGTTTTTTATGGGCGAGGATGTAGACGACAGAGAGGCAGAAATTGGAGAGATCTGTTTGTAGCTCAGCTAAAAAGGAAGGTAACGTCACCTCCATCTAGGCCTGATCAGCGATCAAATCGTATATTGGTGATTGGAGGGTTGCCAGGTGATTTGCTGGATATCAAGGCGAATTTGAAAAAAATTAAAAAAATGGCGCTCTACCGTGCATTAAGAGATGTTTTTGGGGAAATACATGACTGTCAGATACATGCACTGTCAACCCTGCGCTGACAGTGCAAATAAATATTGTTTTAATGTGTAACTATTGAAATGTTCACAAGGGCTTTCATAAATTCCTACAATGTTGCGGCACTGCCGCCTTTGCAGGTTAAAACTTAATGACAGCGACTTGAAGTGAGGAGGAGCAACACATCTCCGGCTTGTCAGCGCAGCGGTACCGACACAGCTGCGCTGACAAGCCGGACACGCTCACTTTTGCATGTGATNATAAATATTGTTTTAATGTGTAACTATTGAAATGTTCACAAGGGCTTTCATAAATTCCTACAATTCCTGCAAAGGCACTGCCACCTTTGCAGGTTAAAAGTTAATGACAGCGACTTGAAGTGAGGAGGAGCAACACGTCTCCGGCTTGTCACTTTTGCATATATTAAAATAACGTAGTAGTGATCGAGGTAAGACACGTGCCAAGGCCGTAACCCCCCACGTGCCAAGGATGTAACGTGGGTTTGTTGAAGGTGGCAGTGCTGTTTGGGCTGAGAAAGCCTGTGAGTTTATCTTCTCTATCTCCTTTAACTTTAGCTTATATTGAAGTTATTCTATGTAGCGTGTGAAACAGAGTAAGGTGGATGTGCTAGGAAAGGTAGTATCGACACTGTCACTACCTGGAGCTCGCATGTACGGAGCCTTGTTGAAGGTGGCGGTGCTGTTTGGGCTGAGAAAGCCATGTGTAAGTAAGGTAAAGGAGGTTATTGGGTTGGTGTGGGGAGCAGTGAGACTTGGCATTAGGGGAGTGTCTCTGGGACGCCAGAGATCACTGTCTAGCCTCCTGGAGGTGTCGTGGGACCAACTAGACGAAACACTGG
>NC_065521.1:8031425-8031568 GCF_006386435.1 Epinephelus moara | reverse complement strand
GCACAAAACTATTTTTAGTCGCAAATGCGAGTGCAGTGACGGACGGAGTAAAATATCGCCACACTGCCGACATTTTACTCCGTCCGTCACCGCACACTGTTTGATTGCATTATCAAAACACGCCGCTATTATTCGGCCTTGCT
>NC_065521.1:8023074-8031396 GCF_006386435.1 Epinephelus moara | reverse complement strand
GTGACGGACGGAGTAAAATATCGCCACACTGCCGACATTTTACTCCGTCCGTCACCGCACACTGTTTGATTGCATTATCAAAACACGCCGCTATTATTCGGCCTTGCTTTTCACTTATTCCACCGAATACCGAATGTGTGGTTTTTTGCAATATTCGGCCGAATATATCCGGTTACTGAATATTCGGTGCATCCCTAACTGAAACTTCATTAGTTTTTGATGACGATAATTAAACTAGTGTAGGGCTGACTATATAAAATGTGACTTACTTATATACATAAGAGATACGCCCAACGAGGTGTCAATTATCGCTTTTTAATGGCCGATGTGGAGGTGTGCGCATCGGAAGGTTGCCTCCGCGAAGGCCTTGAGATGTGATTATGGACACCACAAATGGCATTATTATTATCCACTAACACCATGGTCCCTTACCAAAGAAATAAAAAGTTGCAGTATTCATTCATATTTTTATGCTTTTTGCAGTCAAAATCTAAAGTTTTTCACAAGCCATAACTCCTTGGTAACACATGAGGGTTTACCTAATACCTGGAACAAGCACTGACACCCCTTAAGGTTCTTATGCAATAAAACGCTACCCACTACTCCAGTAAATAGGACCTTGGATACGATCTAGCAATGGGAGATATTCTTGTCTGCCCAGCTCATGGAACCCTTTGGCCAAGCTATTAGCCAGAAAGCTAACGCTATGCTAGCAATATTCAAAGTCAATAACACTGCATATAGTCAATATGATTTAACAGCAAGACTGGCTAGTTATTCAGCTGTGTCATTGTCCCCAAATCAATATCAAGATTTTCATGAACAAATGATTGTTCATGTCCGTGTGTAATGTTTCTGCCAGCCGCAGCCTGAAGTAGTAAACTGAATAGCAGATGGGATAGTAAATGATACACGGTATATAAATGACTAAGACTAAAACTAAATATCAGGTGCTAAGATTAGAAAACATTTACATGGGGGGCATATTGCTTGGCAAAGCTATAGCTCTAAAAGAAAAAAAACATCCCTTTCCAGAGCGCCGAGGCTTTACTCCACCAGCAAATATTTGACAGTCAAAAGTAAAGTTATCTTACGGCTCATTTCCAAGTCAGATGTGGTTTTCCTTTCTATATGGTCAACCAGATGATCTAGAACAGCCAGCATGTGAGCAACATATCTGAAAAGGTCAGAGAGACTTGCAACCAGATGCATAAGATGAAAGTGGAAAATTATTTGGTAGGAAAAAAACTGTACCTCTGAAAAGGTCATGAAGTGTTCTTCAATCTAGCAGAGACTGGGAGACTGGAGCTGTTTTGTTGTGTTTTTGGGGAGGGCAAAGGTTGATGATATTCCCCCATATTCAAAGAAAGAACAAAATGTGTGGTCTCTACCTCTCAGAATGTTAATGTGATTTTGTCATGTTTGAACCTGCTGTCACTCTCATCTAGATGTGCTGCAGTGGTAATTACACACTTCAGACACATTAACTACTATTCCCACTGCTCAGTATTTAAGATGTGATTGAGTTTGTAACATAATGACTGTTGGATTGTGTCACTACACAGTACAAACATGCTGCCACTTGTTATTCTGGCAGAATAACAAGTGGCAGCATGTTTGTACTGTGTAGTGAGACACACACACACACACACACACACACACACTATAGTGATAGACAGAAACAGAAGTGAAATATCCTGCATAGCTGATGGTATGAGGGGAGGGTAAGTGAATTTTTGTGACAGCCCACATGCCTGTTTTTTACAGGGTTTATGTTTAATTACAGGTGGTAATTTCCCAACCATGGCAAACAGTCGTAAGTATTTTAGCCTATATTTTTTTTTATTGTCAACAAATGACCAAAACCAATAGTGTGTTAGTCTGTCTCTCAACACTGTCTAACTTTTCTACCCAGTCTTTGGCACTCAGTCCTCAGATCCTACTGAACATGTCATTCGATGGAAAGACTAAAACCAACAATGTGTAAGATGGGATTCAGCCTTTGTGAAAACAGCTCTCCGATAAAACAGCACAGGAGGCTGGACTGGTGGGGCATGCTGTTTATTATCAGAGGCTCTGCCGTTATCACAGCAGCCACTATTCTATTTATCTTTTATCATGACCATTGTGAGGTAAACGGTATACAGCATTTGCATTACAAAGTAATCCATCCTTGCCAGATGAACAAGCTTTGAGTTCCTGCAAAAGGTGATCCATGTCCACTTTTTTGTCAGACAACCGTAATGTTGTTTTGCCAGAGCTCTGTGTCCTGTGTTGGCACCCCCACTAGTCAGTCTGGACTTTCCCTTAGTCTTTCTCTCAATACTTCCTGACCTCCTCACCCGATCTACAGTACTAAGCCCCAATCCCATCGGTTTCCACTGAACACGTAAAATGTCTCACAAACATGGTTTCACTTTTTTTTTCTTTTTTTAAAAGCCTCACGCATACATAGCTTACCCTGAACTTTTAAGCAAACATTCTTGTACTGAATTCCCATAGGGTGACAATATTAGCCAGATGAATGATGGAAAATGGAAAGGTGGGACTTCCGGTTGAGAGCGCATGGAGTAGAGACGTGTTAACCTCTAGCTCCCGCTGTATTCATCTTTAAATACACCCCACCTGTGTATAACTGCCTGGTAACCATCGGAGATTTTGTTTATTACTTTCATAGCCATTTTCAGCTCCTTTTATTGGTAATGATGGCTCCCAAACTGGTCAAACCAAGCAAAAAAGCAGAAGCTGACACTGCCGTTAGCAAAGCTGATTTAATCACTATACTGTCGGACCACAGATCAACTTTGCTCTCCGAGCTCAAAACATCGTTTAAAGAACTGAACAAGAAATTGGATGGGCTCCAGACGACTGTCACCTATCATCACAACAGGTTTACCTCATTGGAGGAGAACGCTGAGACTCTTCACCAGCAGCTGGAGAAGGTGGAGGCCTCCTGCAGTTCACACTGCTTTGCTTTCACCGCTTCCAGAGCAAAGAGCTGCTCATCCGGGAGTACCGAAAGAGAGGGACACTGACGTACCAGGGTCACACATTCAGGGTCTACGAGGATTACTCTCCAGAGGTGGTGAACCAACGAACAGAATACCGGACCGTGATTCCTCTCTGAACAAGATGGGGCTGAAACCCTCTCTCCTCTACCCGGTCAGACTCTGCATCACGCAGACCAACGGCTCCCGCATTTGGCTCGGATCAGTGGCCGAGGCAGAAAAGTTCATCCAGGCATTTAGTGATTCTTTATAAGTAATGCTACAGTCCCTATCAGTGTTCAGTGTCTACAAGTTACAGGTCGGTTAAAGTTTGGATTGCGTGACTGTTGCACAATTATTACTACCTCGAGTTATAATGCTGCTGTTGTTACATTGTTAAGTGCCCTCAAAGTTACTCTTTAATACACCATCACACAAGGTGAATTTGTTTTATTTCAGTTTATTAATATAAATCTATAGTCAGTTAATTTTGGGCAGTTTGACTATTGCACAGTTATTACTACCGCAAGTTATAATGCTGCGGTCTTTATATTAGTCAAGTGCACCAAAAGTTATTCTTTAATATGACAATATACAAGGTGAATTCTTAATTTCTGTTTATTAATATATATTTCTAGATGCGTGATTTCTATTGATTGATTATTTATTTCTCCTTTTTTCTATATATATTTTATAGTCTACCTCTCTTCATTTACATCTATTTATATAAGTTCCCATTTCATCTTCTCACATAATAATCATGTCGCGGAACAGAGGTTTACTTGATAAGAGTAGGGAATTGGAAGTGTTTAAATTAGTTAGGGAAGGTGTGTTGTTAGTTCTAACGGCTGATGTCACCTTAGGGGTTGGTAAAGGGTTTTTCTGTCCTGCTGTCACTCCTTGTCAAGTTGTTGTTTATTTTTCTTATCTGACCATCTGGTTTAAACTTTATCTGCATTATATTACCTGTCTGATGTGTAACTTCCTGTGCACACCATATCATTCACAGAAGCAGTATGAGTAGTGACCTTAACTAAGCCTTAGCGCATCTAAAACATCTGAGGGCAGGAATTGCCTTTCTTCAGGAAACTCACCCTCGAAGTTCAGATTATTCCCGTTTAAACTGTGGGTGGGTGGGACAGCTCTTCCATTCCACTTTTCAGGCTAAAGCGAGAGGCGCTGCCATATTGATAAATAAGGATGTAGTATTTAACCCCTTTGACCCTACAGCAGATTCAAATAGATGCTACATTATAGTTACGGGTCAGCTTTATAACACTAAGGTCACACTGGCTAATATATACGCCCCTAACTTTGACGATGCTCAGTTTTTTCAACGCCTCATTAAATTACTTCCAGACCTAAATTCACATTTGCTCATTATGGGAGGAGATTTTAATCTCTGTTTGGACCCTGGAATGGACAGGTCATCAACCAGACCTGGTTGTGGGGTGACTAAATCAGCTTCCTGCATACAATCTTTTCTCTCAGAATTTGGAATTTCGATAAATGGCATTTCCTACATCCAAATAGTAGGGAGTACTCTTTTTTTTCTCAAGTACACCACACGTACAGCAGAATTGACTATTTTTTCACTGACAATAAATTGATGCCCTACGTCCAGTTGTGTGAATACCAAACTATAATATCTGACCACGCTCCACTTGTGTTGAAACTAAATCTACCTGAAGCAAGAGCTGTTAGAAGAAACTGGAGGTTCAATTCCCTTTTATTAGCAGATGAAAATTTTGTGAAATTCTTATCAGATCAAATTACCTTTTTTTTTTTTTAGAAATCAATATGACCCCAGATGTTTCTGTTTCAACTGTTTGGGAGGCACTAAAGGCATTCTTAAGAGGTTAGATCATATCTTTTATGGCTAATAAGAAAAAGAAGTCGCAAGCAAAACAATTAGAACTTAGTAAACAAATAGCCCAATTAGATAAATGCTATGCTCAACATCCCTCTCCATGGTGAGAAGGCGGGGGAAATTTTGGCCAGACAACTGAGGGGTGCTAGAGCCAAACAAATTATCAGTGGGGTGGTCTCCCAGACTGGCAATGTTTCTACAGACCAACAAGAAATAAATAATATCTTTAAAGATTATTACTGTAAACTTTATACTTCAAGCAATTCCTCCGATCTTAATACCATGCAGGACTTTTTTAGGGATCTACGTATCCCGTCTCTGTCCCCAGATCAGGTCCCAGATTTGGATAAACCATTCATACAACAAGAAATAACAGAAACCATTAAATCACTACAAACTTGAAAGTCGCCAGGTCCAGATGGTCTGCCAAGTGAATTTTATGTCACATTCTCTACACAGCTAACCCCCATTTTGTCAGCCATGTTTTCAGACTCACTGAAATCAGGATCTTTCGCGTGTATAACACTACTGGCAAAAAAAGAACAAGGATCCTTTAGACTGCGGATCATATAGACCAATCGCTCTGTTAAACACGGATTATAAAATACTAGCCAAAATACTGGCACGCCGTTTGGAAGACATTTTACCTTAGTATTATATCTCCAGATCAGACAGGCTTTGTCAAGCAAAGACGTTCCTTTTTTAGCATCCGCCGCTTGTTGAACATTATTCTCCTTGCCAAAATTCTTCAGAATGCCTTCTCTCCAGCATTTAATGTGTGGTATAGGAGGGGCCTGAAATGTCTCAATGACCCCTTTATCGATAACAAATTTGCCTCTTTTGAACAGTTGTCAAAGAAATTTACCCACTTCCCATTTTTTTAGATACTTACAGATTAGGCATTTTATAAAGGGGCTGTCCACCAATTTCCTAACTGTCCATCCTTATCTGGTATCAGAACCGCATGGGAACAGGATATGCAAATAACAATCGATGAGGGAACTTGGGATAAGATTCTGAAAAGAGTTCACTCCTCCTCCATGTGTGCTCAACACTCTTTGCTTCAATTTAAAGTGGTACATCGGGTGTATCTCTCCAAATCCAAACTAGCTAAAATATATCCACAAATTGACCCTACTTGTAATGAATGCAAGTCTGCGGAGGCAACATTAATTCACATGTTCTGGCTCTGTCCCAACTTGGAGGGGTATTGGAAAGCCATTTTCGAAGCTCTCTCCACAGTCTTAACAGTTAAACTTGATCCAAACCCTCTCATATCACTGTTCTAGCTACCTGTGGGGGGCCATAAAGTTGTTGCCTTTACTACCCTCCTGGCTCGCCAACTGATACTTTTGAGGTGGAAAGATGCGGCCCCACCCTTAGTCTTTCACTGGATAAGGGATGTGTTGATTAACCCGAAGCTTGAAAAAATCAGGTATACACTATGAGGTTCCAAAAAGAAATTTGTTCAAGTGTGGAGGTCTTTCCTGACATTCTTTGACAAACCCTCTACACAAATACAGGAATAAATTACTACCATGCTTCAGCCCTTGACACACACTCAGATATGGTTTTTGACATATCAGGCCTGGATGGGCTGCTTCTGCTCAATGTCTTATTTCAAGTGCAATACTTTTTATTTTTCAATTTCATTTTACCTTACTGAGTGCCTTTAAATACCCAGGATGTCTAATTAAGCTCATATCGATATGCGCACACTAGGGCTGTGCGATTGCCTCTAAATATCATGTTGTGGATTGTCATTGCTCTAGATTGCCAATACACGATTAAATCGCCAAGGGGGGGGGGGGGGGGGGGTTACGTCCTTGACACGTGGGGGGTTACGGCCTTGGCACGTGTCTTACGTTGATCACTGCCACATTATTTTAATATTTTGCATCACATGCAAAAGTGAGCGTCTCCGGCTTGTCAGCGCAGCGGTGTCGGCCGAAGTTGCTGTCATTAACTTTTAACCTGCAAAGTGCCGCAACATTGTAGGAATTTATGAAAGTCCTTGTGAACATTTCAATAGTTACACATTAAAACAATATTTATTTGCAATTACTCTATTGAACGACCCCGAAGCATGAGCAAACGGGCTGTGTCACTACGGATCAAAGAGATGCGCCCTGTCACTGTCAGCGCAGGGCTGACAGGGCACCTTCTGCTGTGAAGAGAGAGAGGAGAGGAGAGGAGAGGAGAGGAGATGGATTGTAGGTCTGTTTGTAAACGGGGCTTCTCTGACAGTCATGTATTTCCCCAAAAAACATCTCTTAATGCACGGTAGAGCGCCGTTTTTTTGGGGTTTTTTTCAAAATCGCCTTGATATCCAGCAAATCGCCTGGCAACCCTCTAATCGCCAATATACGATTTGATCGCTGATCGTCCCAGGCCTAGCGCACACCATGTTGTACATCCCTCTGTAATGTGAAACAATGTAAGCCAAACAAACACTCCTCAGCCTATTTGTAAAAGTTTCCTCAGGCTGAGAAAAGAGTTTAAAAGCTGTGACATCATCACAATGTTAAGTTTATGGGAACTGGCAAGCAAGGCCAGTAGAACAAACACTGCATATTCAGTGGGCTGCATACCACATAAGTAAACCACAGAAGCTAGAAACTTATATGTGCCAGACGAGCAACTCCATTGGAAAGAATAGGTGCCATTTTGGTATAATACATTTGAAAGTAATTAAGAAAATGAGAGATAGTAGATACTACTAAAACCAGTAGTCATAATAATGGCATTTTTTAAAGTTTATTTATGATTATAATGACATTAGCTAATATCGGATGGGGGTGCTTGGTTGCCTTTCTGATTCAACATATTGAATTGGCTGAATAAAAGCCAACGGGTGGCCAATGAGGGCCAATGGTGCAGGACACACCACAAAGACTGGGGCAACAGGTGCTCACTGACAGCCCAACATTGTCGGCTGTCACCATCGGCTTGATGTTTGGGGGCCTTTAGACCCTTAACTGATCAAAGCAGACCTTGAGACAGGCAACACCCACTGTGAAAACAGGACCTGACTCCAGCCACTGGAGCTGCCATTTCTATTTTTTACATTTCATCTTCACTACAGATGAATTAAACAACATAAAATGTGTTTAAGATAGTTTTGGAGTAGTTGGAAAGTTATTTTGAACATTTGACAGAGCTGGACGAGCTGTTTCTCTCAGCTCTGATCAGACTGTGGAGAAGTCAGTGCAGTTCTGACCTACAACATTTTATTTTTACACATGAGAGAATCTCTTTTATATATAATGAGCTGCTTAAAGCAGACAGACTAGTATCCCATTATGAACACCATGATATGACCAATAAGGAGACCAGGATATGTAAAACTGTTGTATTGTTGATATACTGTTGCAAGAACATAGTAGTGTTCTTACTGAGTCTCAGACATTATCTGTTTTAGTTAGCATGTTCATTCACACACACACACACACACACACACACACA
>NC_065521.1:7928891-8022601 GCF_006386435.1 Epinephelus moara | reverse complement strand
GCCACAGCACCCCCTTATCAGCCTTTCTAGGGCGTGGAAATGGCGGACCGCGGATCTCCAACTACACGCTCACATTCTAGCTCCCACTTTGCGGCATGTTGTGGGCTTGAAGATCTGTTGTACGACACCGGCGCGCAACCAATAACATCACGTAGCCTACACACAGCCAGGGGCGGGAGAAACAACAATAACAGTAGTTTGGCCCTAAAATTAGTCACCTCTGGCGACTGCTAATTTTGATCCCTGCGTACAGCACCCATTTATCTTCCAAGTTCTTGAACCATTAGGTTTTGGAATCAAAATTTAGGAATTTAGTTGGTGGACTATATCAGAATATCAGCAGCTGTGTCATACTACCTCATGGCACCACCCCCAGCTTCAATGTTAATGTAGGAATTCCACAAGGTTGTCCCATTTCACCATATTTATTTATATTAGTCACAGAAATGTTAGCAATCTACATTAAAAACTGTAATGACATTAAGAATTTAAATGTATTAGGTACTGATATTGTCATTAGCCAACTAGCAGATGACACAACAATATTCCTAAAAGACGGGGGGCAATAAACAGTAAAATTTTAGAGAATAGTTCCAGGAGGGAACAAGGGAAAAAAGTTGTAGCCTGTCTTTTATACAGCATCTTTTACCGCAATTTGACGCTTTGATCTTTTCTCTATCTCTCCATCAGGCAGGCATAGGACCTATGGCAATCCGTTTTAACATTTAATCGCTAGACTGGATATTCATTACTGATATCTGCAACATAATTTTGCCTAGTCAAAACTCTTATTCAAGATATCTGTAATTAGATTTTGACTAGTCAAAACTCTAATTACAGATATCTGTAATTCAGTTTTGACTAGTAAGATTCAAACTACTTTTGCCATTCATGTGTATGGGGTTTGTCATTATAGATGATCTCCAATGTAGTTGTGGATATCTGCAGTTGTTATTGCGGATATCTGCAACTGAATTGTGGATATCTGTAATTCCAGTTTGAGATATCTACAATTTAATTTTGACTAGTCATAATTCAAGTTCAAGATATCTTTAATTATCATCAATTGTTTTGTCATTATGACTAGTCAAAATGACGTTGTAGATATCTCAAACTGGAATTATAGATAGTCATAATGTAATTGTAGATATCTATAATGACAAACGCCATACACATGAATGGCAAAAATAGTTTGAATCTTACTAGTCAAAACTGAATTACAGATATCTGTAACTGTAGTTTTGACTAGTCAGAATGACATTATAGATATCTGTAATTCAGTTTTGATTAGTCAGAATGACGTTATAGATATCTTCAATTAGAATTCATACTAGTCACAATGACATTACTACTACTCAAAATGACGTTGTTGATATGTATAATGGTAATTCCAGATAGTCAAATTTAGCGATTAAATGTTAAAACGGCTTGCCATATAGGACCTTTCTTAGCACTGGCTGAGTCCACCTGCACATGTCCAGATTTAAAACAAAATGATTGAAATCAAATTAACATGTACACAACGACAACAGTCAGGTGCACCGTGCTGTCCAAGGTGCTGAGTGTGTCTGGAGCAGAGCAGGTCTCTGTCTCCCCGTGTGCAGTAGTGTGAATATTTATGCTATTAAGTAAAGGGAGAAAACATGTCTCTCATTGTTTAATAGCAGCAAAACAATAAGGCTTCATTCATCAAAGACAGAAACTCGATCTCTCTTCTTCTCTCCCTCTTTTTCATCTGGCTCAGGTGTGTGGAATGGATCCTTCGTCTCTGGCTGGCTGCAGGAGCAAACCGTTTTGTTTGTTGTTTTTTTTCGTTTTTTTACCGGCAGTGAGATCATAACTTTAAAAAATGTTTGAACGAAAAGTAACCAAAGAAAATGTGTAATACTGAATATTTCATTTGTTTACAAGGTATTTTGAAACCTGTTTTATTGACCTGTTCGTAATAAATTACTTGTTTTGGACTTTAAACATTTATCTCAGCATTGTAAGTTATTGATAACGAGAGAGTCAAGACTCAAGCCAGCAGCAGCCACATGTGAGAAATGGCTTAACAACTAAACATTTCCTGCAATTAAACTGGTAAACTGGTTTATAAACAGTGTGCTGTGAGATCTGCCGCTGCGCACCTCACAACCGTGCGTAATAGTTGCACGTAATGACTGCTCCTCGTCGGTTAAACTGCACGTCTCTCATGTTTGTCTCACTGACAGGTGGAGAGCCTACAGACATTAGCTACGAGCCGCTCCGCCACTGACTGCTCTTGTCCTGTCCTCTCCCTCTTCTTTCTCTCCTGTCCTCTCTGACTATCACTAAACTCTGAGCTTGATCATTAGCTTTTAGCTTAGCAGCACTCGTAATTGAGTAGGCTTTTGAACAATGCAGGAGAAATGTTGCAGACATGTGTTACATGTGTTGTAACTTGTTTAAGTTAAACTCTGTCTGTGTGAGTGTACATCTTACCCCACAATGCGCGATGTGGGCAGCCAGGTCCAGCCTAGCCCCGCCTGTTGGAAAGAGTGTGGGATATACCACTACTAGGAATGGGAGGGGGGGACTAAATCTTTTAAGATTTAAATAGCACATTATTGCACGATTATTATGAGCACCGCTTACATTGTGCTTTCAATAAATACTACTGCATTGTTCAAAAATTATTAATTGTGTCTCAAATTATTCTAGGGGGTACAGCTTTACTGGAGAGGGGGTCATGTCCCCCCTGTCCCCCTGGGATTTCCGCCCTGGCTAATGCCATTCCAAATAAATTGGTAAAATCTATTAACCAAATTAATCTAAATTTCATTTGCAGAAACAAACCACACTATATGAAAAAAAGCAATATGGTTAAAGAAATTAAGGATGGGGGCCTAAAAGTTATTGATTCTGATTGCCTTAATGGAACCTTAAAAATTAATTTTCTGAAATCTTGGATCCAACATAGCAACTCATTTGGGTACTGTATTCCAAATTCCCTATTCAATAAGATTGGAGGATTGAAATGTCTTCTTATGGCGGACTTCAATATCCATAAACTACCTATATCATTATCTGAGTTCCACAAGCAAATTCTATTATATTGGGAAATGTTATATGTGCATAATTTTCCACCCCACACCACTATGCTTTGGAATAATAGATATGTATTGTGCCGAAATAAATCTTTATTTTATTGGGATTGGTATGAGAAAAATATATGGTCTATAGTTGACTTAATGGATGCCAGTGGTAATCTCATGGATTATCAACAATTTTGCACTAAACATAAATTCAACCCTTCAAAATCAGACTTTATTAGTTTACACAAAGCGCTTCCTCAGGAATTCTTATTTCTAATGAAAAATATATTGGCACACCAACCTATAATGCCACAACTGGCCCCACTGTCAATACAGGGGCTTTTAATCCTGGACAAAAAATGTAGCAATTACTTTATATGAAATTGCTTTACTGAAAAATTATTCCCAGGCAGACAAAACAAAAATGACATCCTACACAAATTTGATAAAAAAATCAATTGATAAACTGAGAACAATGTACCTAATATTTCCTATACCCCCCAAAATGAAAGAAACACACTTCAAAATTATGAACAACATTTATCCCTCTAAAGAATTACTTAGACTACGTCTTAATATCGATGACAATATATGCACACTTTGTGAAAATGACATTGAAACTACAGACCATATATTTTTCTCATGTGGTATAATACAAACATTCTGGCTTAATATTCACAAATGGATCAAACAAAAAATCTCATTGTTTCCAGCTTCTATCTCTAGAGATGATATAACTTTTGGTATGATCTTGGAAAACAAAATGATGAACTCTGTTGTAATGTAATTCTATGTCTAGCCAAATTTTTCATCCACAAGAATAGAGTACTGAAATCATCCCCCAAATTTATTGTCTTCATGAATGAATTTAAAATATAGCCTACATGAAATCTTTAAAACTCCTAAAAGGAATAAAAGCACAAAAATTATATATTTTCAAAAATTTTCCTACTGAATTGGATAGATGAAATTGATCTGAATTCCCCTTTGTGAAATCAATGATTATTTGTCTTGTTATATTACTGTATTCTATTAATAATATTTATTTTATTGATATGTTTATTTTAATTTTTCTTCAATCCGTTCTGAATCTATTATATTGAAGCACCTAACGTGTGCTACTTTGAGATGATTTGCACTATAGGTTGATGTTCCCTTGGCAATCTACTGTTGCAATGTATGTAAAATGAAAATTGCCACATTTGTTTATTTTTGTACGTTTTCAATAAAGCATTGAAAAAAAACAAAAAACGGTGGGAGTCACTAACGGAGCGGAAAGGACACAGCTGAATAATTCTATCTTGTCAAACTAAAATGGGGATATCTGAAAGCAGTGTAGGCTATACTCTGCTCAATCTGCTTAGTTGTTTGTTGTTGTTAATGTTGTTTGTTTGTTTTTCAAATAGAATTTTCATTTTTCCACACTAAAAATTGCCAAATCCTAAAAAAAAAAAAAAAAAAGGGAACGAGTTCTTCAGCGCTTTTGTGTGCTCAGCTGTGTCTGTGTGTGTGTACGCATCAGGGCCGAACTCCGCCGTGCGCGACACAGAGAGCAGAGGAGGATTTTACACGCGCACCGTGTAGGGACATAAATGACATGCCGTTGTGTAAATAAGATGAATAAGTGTTACCAACGCCAAGCTGGCAGACCCCTGAACCGTAGTAAAGGGACCTCCGAAGACCATTAGCTCCTTTAGCTTGTGTTAGCTCGTTGTAGCAACAACACATAAACAACGGGACTTTGTCTGCCTTAAAGAACGGCACTTTATTTTCAGCACTGCAGGGATGATGCACAGCCTCTCTCATCAGTGTCTGACGTTTACATAGAGGGAAATAACTCAAAAACAGCATGCAGAATTGCGTAGTCACTGTTCGTCACTGTGGCTGCTCGATGTAAACAACACAACACATGCCTCACTTTCTTCCTGGGGTGCATCCGTCTGACGTCACACACCACACCCAGCGCACTAAGGTCTCATACCTCCTACATCAACTACACACATACACAGCTACACACACACACACACACACGCACTCACACACAAGCCACACACATCAGGCTCAGCCTGTAACATAAGGCTATTTAGTTTGTTTAATAAAAGGACAAGGTATTGACCTGTTCTATAGCAAAGGTAACCTTAAATGACTTCTGTTGTGATCCAATATGATGGTAGGGGAAACACTGCCTTATGATAAGAAAGGGGTCCGGTGGAAAGCGATCACAGATGCAGACGCCATGTATATTGCAAGAGATATGGTGCCCATATATAGGCTACCGTGGAAAAGCTGGGGTTTATTCACATGCTGAAAGTTTTGGACCCCAGGTAGGCTATGTGCTACCAGGCCGCAAATTTTTTCTTTTTTTAACTAGGAGGGGAAAAAATCGATTTAAATCGTGAATCGGATTTTTTGTGAAAAAAAATCGGAGATTTTTTTTTAGGCCATATCGCCCAGCCCTACTTTCATCCAAGCTGTGTGCACGCAGTTACGAAGGAGAGCTTTAACCCTTTGTAGATACCATTGAAGCTGAGCAGTTGCCAACTCAAGTCGGCTACTACAACAAACTACTGTCAGGTCAAGACCTTGGTTAAGACAACGAGCATGCAGATGAGCTTCCCTGAGATGGCTGTTGACACTTAATGCTGACATTCTTTACTGGTGCAAACAAATTGTTGCATCAGCTGTTCAGGTGGCTGGTCTCAGACGATCTTACAGATGAAGAAAGTGGATGGATCCTGAGCTGGTGTGGTTATGTCTGCAGTTGTGAGGTTGGTTGGATGTACTGCCACATTCACAAAAACACTAATGATGGCTTATGGTGGTGAAGTCAACATTCAGTTCAGGGGCAACAGCTCTAGTGGACATTCCGCATGCCAATGACACGCTCCCACAAAACTTCAAGACATGTGTAGTGTGTAGTGATCAGAGAAAATCAACATGCAAAGCAAAGTGCTTCCTCTAGAAAAAAAATATTATTCCAAAAAGAGACTTCAGATTTGACGCAGACTTTTGAGTAAAACCATGTGACTATCTCTGGCCTGCAAAGTAATTTTGAAACGAACACTTTTATACTTTAACTTCATTAAGTTTTACTTTTACTTAAGCAATTTTTCATGGTAGTAACTGGGAGTAAAAGATTTCCAGGACAAAATTAGCATGTGTAGCATGTGTATGCAGGTTTTTCAAACATGCAAAAACCTGCTAAAAATAGGCAATAGACTCCTTACCCATTGCCAGTCAACCAGCTGTGTACATGGCTCTGCAGTAGAGTATGCTGTTCTATGTGTGGGTTTTTCTTTTTGTTTTGTTCTGGGGTTTTTTGGTGTGTCACATCATAAATGGGCCCAGCAAATGGGTTAGTAAACAGCAGAAAGCAGCATGCAGGCCAGTGAAGTCTTTGGTTACTTCTTTTTATATATCTCTTACTTATTCATACTTTCTTTCAAACCAGGTGCAGACTAATTTGGATCAACACTGAGCGCTGCTTGGGCAGAAACAGATGGTACTTTGTGGTCACAAGTCATTTTATTTCGCAGGTAAGGGGGCTAAAATTCGAGCTGGAGCTGAGGAATACCTGTTTACTACTGCAGAGTCATTTGACCGAGGTGTGAATACTGATTGTAACCTTTCACATTGCATAAAAAAGCCATACGTTAATGGGTGTTAGCAGGGTTTTTTTGTGCAGTGGAAAAGGGGCTTAATTAGTCTCTTCCTCTACCTCCACAGGGACATCCTACAGTCAAACTGTTGAGGCCTTTCAAACCAAACTAAAACTCATCTTTTTCCCTTAACTTTTTAATTAATTGCTTATTCTCTCTCTCTCTCTCTCTCTCTCTCTCTCTCTCTCTCTCTCTCTCTCTCTCGTCACTCCTCCTCATGTCCTCTCTTTCTTGACTCAGGCTTCTCTGTGTTGGACCACTGGCTGTCCTACAGCCCCCCTGTCTCTCAGTCCCACCGCCCTTCCTGTGATCTGGATCTTAATCCCTTAGGAGATTCAGCCTCTCGTCCTGTCACTCTCTCCCTCTGTGTTTTTATTTAATTCTCCTGTGTGTGTGAATGATGTGCTTCAGTTTTGCTTTTTGTATGTTGGTATAGTCTATCCTCTTTTCAGGTCTCCATGGGTAAGCGGAGGACAGAGGGTGCCGTGTGCTGTACAGATTGTAAAGCCACTTGAGGCAGATTCGTGATATCGGGCTATATGAATAGAAAACTGACTTGACTTGAAATGTAAATCAGCCACTACTTGATATTCATTGGAATGAAATAGGGCAATATTGTGATTTAATCCACTGAGAAAGATGCAAATGAAGCGTCACTCTTTTTGATGAAGTACACTTTGAATATATTCATATCTGAGAGGAATAAGATTTCATACAGTCACAGAAGGCACTAGTAATGAAACACAGTTCATCTAAAATGCATTTCAGGTGGAGTTTTTTACTGTCAACAAACCATGTGAAAGAAAAAAAATGTATCTACTAATGAGTACTGTGTGTGTATCAAACCCTGATATATCTTCTACCTCTGTGCTATGGAGCTCCATTATTGTCAAAAAAACTATTTAAACACATCAGTGAGCCACACTGTGTCACTGAGTAACATGTTCTGTCATTACCATGAACACACACACACACATCAGTTTATTCTGACTCAATCCCACATGCACTGTCCTGCTGCCACACATACTACTAGAGCACCAAATGTGGATTAATCCGCTGCTGAAAATAGTCCCCCATTAATGCAATACTTCCTCCTGTTTGCGTAATGTATGATAAAAATCTACAGTTGGCAACTATATATTTAAACTATGAGCTGTTTATAAGATTTACCACTGGGCTACGGACTGAGGGATAAAGACAGAGTAAGGAAGATGGACAGTTTTGAGAGACAGACTCATTTCTACTTACATATGAGTACAGAGACAAGTAAACCAGAAGTCCATTCATTCTCATGGCAATCTCCTCACTATCAGATGTGCCTGCGAAAGTCCTCCCCTTTGTAATATTTCAGTCTGCAATTTGCCTCGAGTAAACTGAACCTTTGTGGTGGATTACGAAGAGACCGTATGACAGTGAGTTTGTATGATTAAAAAGAACGTGTTTATCTAGTTTTAACACACTGTGAATCTGAGTAATGTTATTCAGCTAAAATATGGGTATATATTGTATACAGTCAGTTTGTCATTATGGCTCGTTCAGCCATCCATACGTCTTTTTAATGAAACAGACATGCCACATACCTAGAAATCAAAATGTTAACTGTACTGGTATTTGTCTATGCACATCAGATAATTACTAATAGTGACTGTAAAAAAAAGCATATCAGTATGCAATTCGGTAAGTTTCATACTGACATAGTTTTCCACTAGTCTTCAGTTATGGCTTTTAATTTTGGTGCCAACCAAAAATTTTCAGTGGCCCCATCTGGGCACCCCTGTGAAAAATGTTTGGGGGCACACTGCAGGACTTTACATAAATGAACGTCTTTCACATTCAAACCCTTGTCATACAAGTTCACACAATGCTGAGTTTTGGTGTAAGGTGTCTGTGGCAACTTTCCAGCACAGGAGCACCGGAAGTGGACGTCGACCAGACAGAGCAAAAGGAGGGAGAGATTCATTTATTTTTTTATTTTGTGTCTATTTCTGTTTAGCACTGCTTGCCCTTTTGTTTTCTTAATGTTTCATCTGTGTGTACGTGATTCTGATATTTTCTTCCAATACTACATACAATGTGCAAGTTGACATTTTGAAATACATTTTGAAAACAAACAAACAAAAACAGTAAGGGTAAATAAGACCATAGCAACGGAGCAGTAGTGGGCAGAAAAATCTAAGAGGTGGCCAAGGAAAGCTTCAGATAAAGAAAAAAGTTAGTGATTAGAAGAAGGGTTTAAGTCAAAAACTCAACTCAGTAGTGTATTTCATGAGACCCTCCCTGCCTGGTAAGAGTTCACATCTTACAAACTACATGTTTACAGTGTGTAATGCAGGTTTTCTTTTCACAATGAGTGGTCTCCCAGTCCATGCAATGTCACTTCTCTCATTTCCCCTCGTGTTTCTAATGTTTTTACAGGCTGTGTAGTACTCCCTTTGACAAGTACATTTATATTGATACGTAAAATCTTTAAAATTCTGAAAACAAAATAAATTGGATTCATCATACACAAATGCGGAAAATGTATTATATATGAAGGCTGAATGTTTTTCCCCTTTTAACTTGTGGTGTTTAGTCTGGTACTGGCCAGTTTTGAACTATGTGGCATTCAGTTCATACACTCACTTTAAGTGTGCACAGTCCTATCAGCACCAAACAAACCCCTGTTTGTTTTACTTTATGGCCTAATAAAAAGCCATATGGTACGATACATATCCTCTGACTTCAAATAGTGTGTGGAGAATGTGGCAGGGATCCTCTCATGCTTTTAAGCTACTCAGATAGACTACTTACATTAAGCCCGGGGTTGAATGAGATTTACTGTGAGTACATAATTGTGTGAGGGATGACTTTCCCACTCTAGGTACTGCAGGGTGTGGAAATCAGCAGTCTACAGCCAATGGGACATAAATATGTCAAGTTATAAAAAGTGTACTTGAACAGCATTTTTAAGACTGGATAAGTCACCTTATGATACATTTAAGTTCAGTAGCTTCAGATAAACTACCACATGCAATTCAATCACACCCAGCCAAAAGTGTTAATATCTGCTCCACATGGCCACACATTGAAGGTGAGACGAAGAGTAAGTGCGTGTGTTTGTTTTGGCCTGTGAGTGTGTGTCATGGGGTCCTTTAAGGATGTCGTTATACAAACACACACACTCTACAAAGGCTCCTGTAGACTCTAATGTTATTTCATACTTGTACTTAGTTTAGCTCCACTAACACTAGTTAAATTCTGATCACTATAATATAAGCAACAATAAATGATACTGACACTTTTTTTGTTTGGTCATAATTCCACATCTGGATGACTCAGTAAATCACATGAAAACACAAGTTTCACATGTTATATCACATATGAAACACCATTTCACTAGTGATAACATTAATCTGATTGTTACAACTTCCACTCCTGACATCACATATTGTAAATCACAATATC
Organism: Epinephelus moara; assembly: GCF_006386435.1. NCBI lineage: Eukaryota > Metazoa > Chordata > Actinopteri > Perciformes > Serranidae > Epinephelus > Epinephelus moara. The sequence continues at coordinate 8,012,442 of NC_065521.1, read as the reverse complement.
ACTTTGGATACATTTATATCAATAAAGTAATATAGACACAAGTAAATGGTAAATGGACCTGCACTTGTATAGTGCCTTTCTAGTCATCTGACCACTCAAAGCACTTTTTACAATACGAGTCACATTCACACACACATTCATACACTGGTGGCTACCACACAAGGTGCCACCTGCTACTCACTTTTTGACACACTCGCACACTGTATCTGGAGCAATTAAGGGTTCAGTATCTTGCTCAAGGAAGGATACGCCGACATGCAGACTGACCGCTGATCTTCCGATTGGTGGACGACCCGCTCTACCTCTGAGCCACAGCCACACCAGTTTTACTTTAAATATCATATCTGAATAACCATTTCATATTAAAACGGTGTGATGTCAACTTCACATTCTGTATAGCGCTATATAGTTTTATTTCACACGCACACTACTGATTAAAAAGTTTGGAATCTGCTGCCACCAAAGCTTGATGGGTCCAGTCAGATGTCTGTCTATATGTTTGAATGGTATTTGATGCTTTTAAGCTGTATAAAGTCCTCTTTACAAATAGATATTAGTATGAAGGCTTTGTTGTGTACATGGAGTACTAAACACTGTACAACAGTTCAACCAGACTGACAACTGAAAGAGACAGTGAACCCTCTGAGCAACAGCTGAATAAGAACAAAAGAAATTAGCCCTCATTAGTAAGGGAAATTGGAAGCTAAGAATCAAAATGGGCGCAGATTTAAATAAGAACAGATTCCTGTTTCACTGTCAAGTGCAAAATAATGTCTTTAACAAGGGTTAGTACTGTTTGAATTGGATCAGGGAATATCAGCTGAACATATTATGGACTGACAAATCACAATTAATAATAATCAGTCCAACCACTGAGCAGACTGCAGAGGGTGCAAAGAAAACAGACTAACTAAACACTCAGAGCCCAATTGCACTGTTGTGATTCAATAATGATAGAGGGTCTCTTACACTTTTCTGGACTGGAAAACAAATTTCAGAGTCAAAGGTATTTGTCATTGGTGGAGTTCTTGTCACTACCATATGCCACTGCCACACCATGACCTACACCATTGTGAGCATTTATACTTGTGTGGTGGTGTGTCTGTCACTCTGCAGTTACACCTCCAAAACACTAGTTGGCGGTGGGGTTTTTGTGAAGTGCTATAAAGTTTAGTTGATTCAAAACACACCAAAAACCAACATTAAAATTGCTTAATAGCAACACTTTCAATTAGAAGTACACAAATCGGCTTCACTATAGTTAACATGCTAATGTTATTAGCACAAGCATATGATATTTTACATTGTGTAAATTAGCTTAATGACTAGCAACGATTCCCTTTACTATTATGAAGCCAGGATAAATCCCACACAAAACCTGAAATGCTATTTTGTGGGGACTGTATTGTCTTCACAATTTATTGTTTCTTATCTGTGAAATAAAAGTCAATAAATGCTTCATTTCCACTGAGGGAAATGGTTTCAGCTTAAGAAAATAGTCAACAGCTAAACCAATCAGCTGTTAGATCAGGTGAGAGCCAGGCGTTTCCCATCATGCTCTGGGTCTTGTAGTGGTTGGAGATCAACTGCAGCGTCTGGCTCTAAAAACTGCGGCTGCCTCGATTTCATGAGAATTTTGTAGTCCACTTTTGCATGAGGTCAGAGCAAGTCGGGATGAAGCTGGACACAAATCTAACCAGCATGCATTGTGCGGCGATCGCTGGTCATCAAATCTGTGCCGCCCTGGCTCATCTCACACAAGCTTATTGAAAAAGTCTGGCCAATCTTGGGCCCTTACACATGTGTGGCCCCTAGGCTGCAGCCTAGGACAGCCTGTGCATTGATCCATGCCAGGGATGATAGAGGTAATATCACATCATCCCATCTAAAGTGTGACAGGTAGTGTGTTTCACATTTTTTTTATCTCCCTATTGTTCTAGAAAAAAGGATTAGCATACCATTATGTACCGTTATCATTGGAAAACGCCGGTTCCGGTACAGCATCAGAAATTGGGCCCATAAAGCAAGCGAGGTATCATGGGGGCTTGGAATAAGGTGGATAAATAGTTATTAGTTATCAATAGCGGCTTGTGGTGAAATTAGGTGGGAGGGCTAACGCATTAGGCCTATGGCCTATACTGATCAATAGTTCAGCTGCAGTAACATCACACCGAGATACAGTACCAGGTTACAGCAACAATGCACTACAACAAAACTAGAGAATTAGGCTAACTACAAAAATGTTCTTATGCCAAAACCTCTCTCTCTCTCTCTCTCTCTCTCTCTCCCTCACACACACACACACACACACACACACACAGAGACTATTTTCCGCTGTACACACAGACAGGAAAGGTAAAGAAAGGGAAGGAGTAATGTTCCTTTAATAAGAGGTTAGGGCTTGGGCCTAGGGCTGGGCGGTATGGCCTAAAATCAATATCACGCTATTATTTTGGGGGGATGCGGTGACAGTATGATATCGCGGTTTCGTCTTCTCTCTTTTTTTTTTTACACCTTAAATAAAACAATTTAAAAAGCCATACAAGTCTAGGATGGAAACTATTTATCGTCAGAAGTAAAACAGTGGTTAATCCATCTATTATTGTGTATAAAACGTTATGTATAAACTTAAAGGGAAGAGGGAGGGCCGGCGGCTCCCAGGCCCCCTTCTCCCGCGGGCCTGGGTTTGGTGCGGTCGGCTAGGCCACCTCCATCACGTAGAGAGGGAGGTGCCGGCCGCCGGGCCCCGTTCTGCCGCCGTAGCTGGAGTACTGTGTTATGACGGTAACCACAAAAGCAGTACCGCGGCTCATGTTTACTGCGGTAAGTTACCGTCACTGCGAATACCGCCCAGCCCTACTTGGGCCTACCTTATTTGAAGAGAAGCTCACATCGACGGCCTGTCTGGGATGCAAACAGGTTAGTCACCAAGTCATTTAAGTCCGCTGATTTCTGGATGAGGTCCCGCTCGATAGACAGCATTTAAAATAATCCACCTCGTTCGGCATGATGCTAACACAATTCGCAAGACTCAACGCTCACTCTGCCACTACAGTAACAGCGGGCAGGCCCTCACTGTACTTCCACGCACTGTCATTGGTCAAAAGTCAGTGGCCTGGGCTGAATGAATTTAGCCCAACTGGACAGTAAATCAACGGGGCGTGTCACGACACCTGTCACTCACGATGTGACAACAATGATTGGAAGCTGATTCTAGGAGTATGGGCTGTAAAAAAAATCAGCCCATTTAGATCTCTGCGTTTTTGTGACTATTTTAGTGCTGCTGCTGCTGCTATAGCTTCCACCAAATACAATCAGTTCTAAGGTTCAGTAACTAATATTTTAGTATTTTCTTTAATTTAATAATTTTCTCGTCGTTATTGTAAAAGATAGGCAGGGCTTAGCCCTGCTAGCCCATTTATACCAGCCGTCTCTGTTAGATATTAAGAAAAAAAACAACTAAAATTCCAAGCTTTTAAATGGCAGTGTGTCAGATGTAACATTCACATGTAAAAATGTGTTTTCTGCATTCAACACATGAAAACCGTTAGCTTCTGACTAAGTGTTGTTTCACAACAAAAAAAATATATAAATCTTAAAGGGGAACTAATGTTCTTTTCAACCTGGGCCCTATTTTCTGATCTACTTTTGTCTAAATGAGTGATAGGATGTTCAGTATTTGACATTTCTCCAGTACAAAGCTAGGGCTGACCTGTCTGCAGCCCGGGAGCGTGCGCTATATTAAATAATAGGGCACTCAGACAACGTCAAACAACGTCAAAATACGTCCACTAAAAGTGCATTTTTTCCCACACAGATAGACTCAGATTGTTAGTATAATTATCCAACAACATAACGGAAAGGAGAAATGAACGTCTGTGTTTACCTTTAGCTGGATTCGGACATGTTCCTCTGCCTGTTGCAATTTTAGTATACAATCACTCAGAGAGTGAAAGTCTGGCTCTGAAAGTTATTGCCGGAAGTAACCGCTGGAGTGATCTTACCAAACGCGAGGACTTACTCTGTTTGGAGTAGTCATGGCTAAATTTTTACCTGATTTTGACCAACTGGATCTGGATGAGCCATTTGAATTTGATGACCGCCCGTATTTATTTGAACACAGAGTACACGGACGTACACGGATGCAGAGCTCATTGAAATTGAAGAGGAGACGAGGAGAGAGAGAGAGCAGCAACAGGCAGAGGAACATGTCCCCTTTAAGCCCCTTTTACACTGCCAGATTTTCCGCAAATGTTGGGCCGTTTTGCCAGCCGCGTTTAGACACACAGAGCCGGATTGGCGAGTTGATCCGAGGTGCCCAATTTTCTGCCTCGTAGGGTAGTCATATTGGCGGAACCCTTTTAGTTTAAAAAGACCGAGGCGGCCTTCCGCAACAGGAGGGGCTGTTGATGACTTGTGGGAGGACCTGTTGATGACGCCGCACGTGCCAGCCACTGGCTGTGGATAAACAGGAAACAGCTGATAGCAGGAATTAGCAAGCAGCTAGTAGCAAGAGGGACCTCCTTGTCCTCGCAAATGAAGAGGCCATTAACCGTCAAATGATGGGGACGGTGAAGAACGGGCTGACTTAGGCGAGAATCACCGAAGGACTAACCAGCGGCGGCTTCCCTCCACGTCACTGTTGACGTCACATGCTGAGCTACACGTTTTGTTACTTGCTCACGCCCCCCATTGCCCCGAGGTAGGCAGCATTTTGCCGATTTTGTTCTTATACTGCCAATGCTGAAAAAAGACTGATTGGGCTTTCCTGCAAATCTGCACAATTCCTATTTAAAAAGGGCTCTAGGGAAACACTAAATAAATATATTTGTAATAACTTGCACAAAAAGTCCAATTAAAAAATATCAGTATTTGATATTTATGTGTAGATGGTGTAGGGATATTCAGCAAACGCTCTCCTGATAAGACTGAAATGCTACGGTAACACAGCAGGTGTGTATTGGAAGCTGTGACTGTGATTTCATACCTCTGATAACTCCACACAAGTCTGCATGGTGATGTTTATCTGTTATCATTATACTGTCTGACTGTATTTCTGTTGGCTTCTAACAATCAGTGCTGCTCCGCTCAGATATGGTGAATATACTGCACCTGATGTATCAAATGAAGAATCCATTAAAACAACAGTGCTACTGAAAGAAAACCTTTACCTAAACTGACTGGTTCAGTGACCGGGAAAGACTTTTACTTTTTTCTTGTCTAATCAGAATCAACATCAGGGGGACATTCTGAAGATTAAGAACTTTTTAAGCACAACAAAAGCTCCAATTTAAACATGATAATCACAAAGCAGAGCAGATGTGATTACTTTAGTGTCTTTATCAGCCTTCCAAAGCCTGTCTGGGCTGATGCCTTGAAACCAGCTTAGCGAACAAATACTGTAGTTTGTTGCTGAATTTCACACGGCGCATGCAGCCTGTCAAATATGTGTCTTACCTGTCGAATTCCCAGACTCTCCCTGTGTGCTCGAAAGTGGTTTAGTCCAAACAGCAGTGCTTCCCACCCTATACACCTTCCATCTGCAACAAGTAACAAGTAGCTCTTAACTTAAAGGGAGGAGGGAGAGGAAAACCTCAGCTCCTCCCCTCACTGAGAGCAAAGTTCAACTTCCTGGATGGTAGGACAGACTGTTGATACAAGTGCTAAGAAAGTCCCCGTAAAAGGATAGGAGTGGGCTTTTAATGGGATGTTCTCCGTAGTGGTTATAGTATACCTAGCTGGCTCTGGGAGCTGCACTGGGGAGACAAAGAAACTGGTTCTGCAACTTTCCGGGCAGATCACAGCAAAGATGCCCGAGCTTTAAATGAATGAATGAATGTACTTAACCTACTTACACAGGTTGGTAGAAAAGTGCCTTGTAGCAACTTGTACTGTGGATCTTTATAGCTGCTGTGTTACAACAAGGAGTTTTTAGCAGCAATTGCGACATTGGAGTAAATGCAAATTTTGGAGGTGCAGTTAAAGGCATAAAACATCATTAAAACTGTTTCATAATATTGGCCAAGTGTTAGGATATTTAGTAGGTTGTACTGTTGTATTACCAGCACATTCATATTGCATTAATGTGCAATGTTTAATCATTCAATAAGCATGATTGAACACCATTTAGACATCCATGCTGAAAATAAAAGGTGCACATGATATGGTCAAACAGGTAACTTAATGAAAAAAATATGAAAAATCATTTTCGAGACTTTTGTTGTGTTGGCGTCAGGGGAACTTGTGACCTCAGTATTTGTAAAATCCTGGCTGTGAGCCTGACTGAGTCTTCTTTTAAGTCACTCAGTACGTTTACATGCACAGTTAAATCGAGCTATAGTCACAGCTCAACTAGGTCATTTAATTGGACTGGGAATTGGATTGGGAAAGGAGCTAAGTAACACTCCATAGTTAGGCTAAAATTTGTCAAGAGAAAAAATGATATGGCCATTTTCAAAATGGGTTCTGAACTTGTGAAAGCTTCATCCCAGTAAATGTTTTGTTCTTTGTACTCATATTCATATTAAATCTGTTTATTTCTCTTTTTAAGGAAAAGGACAACCAACCTATGTGAAGACCAATGAATCACCTAACACATACAGATATATAGCACATTAAAACAGGATTGTTGTGGAACTCATAATGTTTACAGTGCCAGTATTAGTCTATGCACATAAGATAAGTAACATTAACTGTAAAATAGCTGATGATTTTTTTGGGCTGAGTTGATCACTCTTTGTAGTGATTTTTTGTCAGCTGCCAAGCACCCAGAGTACCACACAGACACACAGTACACCAGGATACTCTATGGTGGAGCGATAGAAGAGCACCAGGAACTTCACAGACAGGTCACTTTTTTTGAGAAGCCTGAGAAAGTAGAGTCACTGTTGTGCCTTCTTCACTGCTGCCATAGTGTTGTCTGACCAGGTCAGTTGGTCAGAGATGATGGCACCCAGGAATTTGAAGCTGTGGACCCTCTCCACAGTGTCTCCATTGATGGACAGAGGGACTGGGTCGGTACCCCGCTTCCTGAAGTCTACAATGAGCTCCTTGGTTTTCTTGGTGTTGAGTGTCAGGTTGTTCTCTGTACACCATGTGAGCAGGTTGTGGACCTCTGCTCTGTAGGCTGTCTCATCCTCCCCTGTTATGAGCCCGACCAGTGTGGTGTCGCAAACTTTATGATGGTGGGCAGGTGCTCAAACAAAAAAAAAAAAAAAAAAGGGCAACCTTCTCATGATTATTGATAAAAAGATAAAGTCACATACAATATCAGATCTTTGACTTGCTAACATATTCATTAATTTATTTTAATACCTATATAGTGATGCAGACAAGGGTGTCATATCATTTGAACATTGCTGGGAACACATATTAAGTGGGGGTGTCTGGGGGTCCTCCCCCAGGAAATTTTGAGCCTCAAACACTTCATTTCCTGCAGTCTGGTAAAGTTTTCTGCATTAATTTATGGTGGAAATGTTGATTTATGTAAAGGAAAACAAAATTCATTGTCAAACATACAACACACATTTAATTGAGAATTGATGTCATGGGCCAAAATTAAAAACTAAAATATAGAATTCAAAAAGGAAAAAGAAAAAAAAAGTCTTGCAAAAAGGGCACTTATTTACCCACAGACCAACAGTCCTCAAGCACCACCTGAAGTCTGTCTGTGCTGTGCCTGTATAGTTTTGTCTTATGACCTCAGAATAAAATGACAGGAAAATGAATCTTAAATCATTAAAATCTATGTGAAATGATGATGAAATTAAAGTTTTATTCCTTTTCAAATATCCTCTTTGGAAATACAAGAGTTTATAAGGGAGCTTGTTTCTAGGTTGAAGGTGTGCATGTAATGCCTCCTCCGGCCAGTGAGGGGCACTGTGAGTTTATTATATGTTGTCTGTTTTGTTTCTTACAGTGCATCAACTTCCTATTTATTTCCTGGACTTAGCCAGAGCCGTAGAATAGAATATGAAACCCATGCAGAATATGAAGACTGAGTGTGACACCATGGAAACAAGACAGTAGTTAATTTAGATGCTGTTATCGGTGTGCTGTGTATTTTCTGCAGCCCAGTATCATCTTTCATGTTTATTAGTCTGAGCATTCAGCAGTTTGTAGGCTACAGGATAACGTCAACTAAGTGTTTTACTGGGTTGACAACAACATGCTGTCAAACTGAAAGATGAGCTCTCTGTTGTTAGCGTAGGGTTACAATGCCGCTCGCTCCTGCGAACCAGTCCCAGTTGATTCGGTCCAGTCAAAAGGACGAATATTATCAAAGCTTCCTGAGAAACAACGCAAACGAAGCTGTTCAAACACTTGCTGGTAAGTTTGTTCAAGTTCAGCTCACTGGGAATGAACGTTACCGTTTGTCTTCTTTAACTAGCTCACCTAACTAATATGCAACGTTAGCTTTAGAGCAAATTAGATGCTGCCTCACGCTGTCATGGCTCCTGCTGTCCACGTTGTGTTTTAGTAGATTGTAGAGTGGGGAAATAATGGCCCAACATATCTTAAAAACTGATATCGATGTACAATAATTGTTCAGTAATTTTATTACACTGTCTTAATTGGTGAAGTAATTGAAGCAACAGCAATACTACTTCTGAATGTATATTTAACAGATGTTGCACATATGGTATGTATCGAATATATTTCTTATTCTTATTTCTCCTGATGTATATATTGTGTTGTACATTGTCACATTATGCACATATTATATTTCTAACTTCACACTAGTTTTATACATTGTAATATGGCATAAGGCACATATTTTATATTGCACACCTTATATACTCAGTACATCATGCATATTTTAGTTTTTTAAAATATTTTACATACTTGTGTTTAAAGATGCACGATTATATCAGCATGTCATTGGTATCGGCCAATATTGGCTTTGAGATGAACTATCAGAGCCGGCCAACATGCTTTTTCTTAATTTGCACAATTAATGAATTTTGCATACATCAAAAAATATTGTATTTCATGTCTCCACCTGCTGGTGGGCCACTACCATATGAGTATGCATGTGTAATATGAAGTGAATTCCACCACAGAAGAGACTTGATGATCACTAAAATAAGTTAGGGAAAAAAAGTGTATATATTTGTGTCCGTTATTGGTCAAATGAGTTGTTACATATCGGCATATTGGATGTCAGCAAAAGATCCAATATTGTGCATCCCTACTAGTGTTAACATTGTAGCATATTGCACATATTTTATATTTTCCCTGCTTTACTTTCACTATGTTGATCCTGGGGATCAGTAAAGCCTTTCTGATTCAGATTCTCTGACATATCAACTGATATAAATGCTGCTTTGTCACTTGGTAAATGCAGAGTGGAAGAGTAAAAGTTACAAAAACAGTCATGTATTGGTTATCGTAGGTTAAGCATGGTAAAAGGACACACCAATATCCATCCATATTCATCCACTTATCTGGGGCAGCAGACTGAGCAAAGTATTCCAGACGTCCCTCTCCCCACCGATGCTTTCCAGCTCCTCCTGGGGGATCCCGAGTCGTTCCCAGGTCAGATGAGATGTAATCCCTCCAGTGTGTTCTCGGCCTGCCTCGGGGCCTCCTACCAGTTGCAAGTGCCCGAAACACCTCTAATAGGAGGCATCCTGATCAGATGTCAGAACCACCTCAACTGACCCCTTTCAATGCGAGCAGTGGCTCTACTCCGAGTTCCCTCTGGATGTGTGATCTTCTCACCCTGTCTCTAAGGCTGAGCCCAGCCACCCCATGGAGGAAACTCATTTTGGCCTCTTGTATCCGTGATCTCATTCTTTTAGTCATTACCCAAAGCTCATGACCATAGGTAAGGGTTGGGGCGTAGATGGACCAGTAAATCGAAAGCTTTGCCTTCCAGCTCAGCTCCCTCTTCACCACGACAGTCTGGCACAGTGGCCGCATCACTGCAGACAACGGGCCTTTACTGCCTATCCATCTCATGCTCCATTCTACCCCCACTCGTGAACAAGACCCCGAGATACTGGAACAGTTCAAGTTGAACTCCTTCGTCTGGGGCAGTGGGAGATACACTGATATTTGGTATCCATTTTCCACACAACAGTGAACTACGTCCGAGCTTGTGTGGATGTTTGTGAGACCCAAACCTAACACTGTATGTCTAAGTCTTGATTATTCAATTCAGTGGTCACTGACCATTTTTTTCAAACCAAAGATGAACTGGTCATCATTAAAATAAAAGCTATTTTTGTACGTCAAAGTGATGAAGCAGCAGTTCAAATCTGAAGCTTTGTTGATGTGGTCTGGTCTGTGTAGGAAATCCAGCTCTTGTTCTCTTTTAAAGTTTGTTGAACTTCCTGTAGGATCCAAACGATGGCTGGACTGGAGGAGAGAGATCGAGCTGCTGTCAGACCTTGCATACTATGGTTTAACAACATTCTCAGGTAGTAGCAGACTAAAGCAACAACTTTACTTATGTATGTTTAATTAATAGTATTATGATTAAGTAATAACTATATGTATCATTTTTCTCCCCAGGTTACCAAACCCTGGGAGAGGAGTATGTCAATGTCATCCAGGTGGATCCCACTAAACGTCAAATCCCCTCTCGGGCCAGACGAGGCCTCTTCATCCTCTGCCATTCCTTCTTTCCTTACCTCCTGGACAAGGTCCTGGTGTGCCTGGAGAACGAGCTGGAATGTGGACAGGAGAGCCGCAGCGGTGTCAGGCAGCGGCAGGCAGCATCTGGGCTGTGGAGCCTGGAGTCTTGGCTGAGGAGATGGATGCAGAGGGCCGTGGGGCTGCTGACAGAGCCCCAGAGGAGAGCGTGCCTGCCAGCTGTGTTTGTCCTCCATCAGGGCCTGACCCTCCTGCACCGACTCCACGTGGCTCTATTCTACATCAGCGGCTCTTTCTATCATCTGTCCAAGAGGGCGGCTGGTATCAGCTACGTAAGTGATTTTTTTTACATGTGTATGTCTCACATATTAGACTTAATAAAAACTTTGTTTTTACAATGTATTTGACAAATAGATGAGTAGGCCCAGCCATAAATTAACATCTATAGCCATGTCTGCATTCACACTTCACTCATGTAAATGCACTTTCTCAACCAAATAGAGTATGAGTGTTTGTACCACCTCCATAATGTATTCACTGTGATTTATGAAGTTAAAGGCAGTTTGAGTTTGTTATTTATTTATTTTTTTATTGGTCCAACTTTTAGTTACACAATGTATAGGGCCGCACAATAATAAGTAGTACGTCATCGGTATCGGCTGATGTTGGCTTTAAAATAAATTATCGGAATCGGCCAACATGACATTGACAAGTGGTGAAACTCCTCACCTTGTGCTGAAAAGTTGGTAATATCAGGTTCAGTTGACCAGTTAATAATAATAATAATAATAATAATAATAATATAATAAATATTATTTGGAGGCGCCTTTCAAGTCACCCAAGGTCACCTTACAGAGCATAGAAGATAAAAGACATCATTAAAACAAAACATCAACATAAAAACAAGTGTAGTGCACAGTGTCCAGTTAGAGTGAATATGCCAGTTTGAACAGGTGGGTTTTGAGTTGGGATTTGAATGATGTGATGGAGTCTGACTGTCTTATGTGTGGGGGGAGGGAGTTCTAGAGTCTGGGTGCTGAGCAGCTGAAGGCTCGGGCACCCATGGTACTGAGGCGTGAGGTGGGGATGGTGAGGAGTCCAGCAGAGGTTGAGCGGAGGGTGCGGGAGGGGGTGTATTCCTGAAGGAGGTCACAGAGGTAAGTGGGGGCTAGGTTGTGGAGAGCTTTGTAGGTGAGGAGAAGGTTTTTGTAGTGGATGCGGTATTGTACAGGGAGCCAGTGAAGTTGGATGAGAACAGGGGTGATGTGGTCAGATGATTTGATGCAGGTGGTGATCCGGGCAGACGAGTTCTGAATGATTTGCAGTCTGTTGATGAGTTTGGTGGGGAGGCCGGTGAGGAGGGCGTTGCAAAAGTTATCATCGCACAGTGAGCTAAAATGGTATATGGAAGGCTGATAGGCAGAAACAGTGGAGGAGTTTTTATTGAGCAGTGCAAGGATGGCCATGTCGTCAGCATATTTAAACCAAAGGATAATACTGGATGGACTTTGACAGTTGTTTGTAGAGAGGGTGTAGAGAAACAGACTGAGTCGCACCCCTGTGGAGCACTGGTAATGAGAATAATGGTGCGTGACAGTGAATTGTCACCCCTTATTGCTTGTGGTCTCTTTCAGATTAAGTTATGGATTCAGTGGATTGGTAGTGATGGAACTTGGAGGGGCTGTAGTTTCTTGATCACCTGGAGGTGCTGGAGTGTGTTGAAGGCAGAGGTAAAATCAGTGTAAAGAAGTCTGGTGTAGTTTCCATATGTCGTAGCAGACAGTGAACTGCATGATCTGCACCTCTCATTTGCTCAGATGCAGACGGAAGAGGATCCAAGTAAATACATGTTGTTTGTTGTTTTTCAGCTTTTCAACATTTTGGGACATATTTCCTACTACTATTGTAGTTAATTAGTTTACCATTAGTTGCGCAGGCAGGATGCCAGTATGGGATCTACAGTAATGAATAACTCTGTCTTGAAGAGAGTTTGCTGCCCATAATTTCACAGTTTATTGCAGGACCTCTCAGATTCTTACGCAGTATCAAATACACTCAATAGGACTTTCTCCACAGAAGCCATTTTGACATGTCACAGCAGGACAAGCACAGGTTTAAGAAATGAAATTAACGATGCTGCTGTTGCTTTAATTTCAAGATCCTGGTATTGTGCATGCGTGCTTACTGTCACACTCACTGGGATTCTTGAATAGAACTGAGTGAGTGTTAATGTCATTAGTAACACCTGTGCTTCTCCTACTATGAAAGGTCAAAATGTCTCCTGTGATAAAAGTCTGGTGCCACTTTATTAGGTAGACCTAGCTAAAAGTTACACAGTCTAATGTTTTGTCTGTGACATTCATACAGGGTTTCCACAGCTCCTTGACAGTTTCTGAATCTGAGGGGAAAAATCAAGGCCTTGAAAGTGTTTGAAAATAGACATATTTAGACATGCATTATTGAAAGTTCCCCTTAGATATTAAAGTTATTTTGATGTTGTTTGCATCACTGTAGCACAGCACAATTATTAAGATGTGTTTATACATTCAAGTCTCATTCAAGTTTTTTTTTTTTTTTTTTTTTTTTGTTGTTGTTGTTGTCGTCGTCTGTGATCTTGTAACAGTAATTAACCTTGATCCATGTCTCAACCTGTGCTGTGTTGGATCCTTGACTTGAGAACTGAACTGGAAAGTCCCTGAAAAGTCCTTGAAATTGATGTTTAATATGGCAGTCCCAGCACATTTGGTGCTCTAGGCAAGCCCCCACCCTCCCAAACCCAAATTTACTGCAGCTCAACAGTCAAAGTACTACATGTTTATTACCAAAATGCAAGTAAACAACCTGGCTAACAATAAAAAATATGATTAAGATATGTGCTAATTTGCTTTCAGTAACATGTAGTACATGTGTTATAATAATCAAATAAATCAATAATCAATAAACAAAAAAAGAATTACAAATTAACTTGTACGGAAGAATAAACAATGAAATAATACATGACATTGTAAAATAATAATAAGATATACAAATTAAACTAGGAATGCACTGATTTTGAAATTCTGGGCTGATACTGATACAAATGTTTTCAATAACAATTTGGCCAATAACTGATATCAGTGTTTTTATACTGATGTTTCTTTTGTTGTTGTTGTTGTTATTTATTCTTCTTTTGTGCCAGGGAAACACAGAAATCTACACTATTAAAAAATGAATGAACAGTTTTAAAGTCATTCAGCCCTTCATTACACTACATTTGAATGAGCACAAATTCAATAATACACATTTATGAAACAATTTTTTACATTCTTTCACATGAAAAACATCTTTAAAGGCCCTGACACACCAAGCCGATGGTTGGCCGTCGACCAAAGTCGGGCCGTCGGTGAGCGTCTGTCGCCCTAGTTTTTGCGGTGTGTCCCGCACCATCTGCACTTTGGCGTTGGCGGCTTTTCGGGCGATTGAGCATGTTGAATCGGCGGCGGAGCTTGTTGGTGAGAGAGATCACTCTGTTTGGCTGTTCAGGTTTTATTTCCTCGCCCCTGTAGCGAGTGAATCTGCCTGTAGTGAAACCGGGGCTAACCGGTGCTTCCTCCTCAGGCTCCACTTCACTCAGCTGCACTTAGCTGCCCGACAGACCCACTGCTTCTTCCCACTTTAACCTGAATAACAAACCGGAGCTAGCTGGGAGGCTAGCGGAATGTTTGCCGCAGCATGACCGGAGGGAAGCACAGCCAGATAGTCTCTGAGCTAGCCCCGGCTCTCCGTTTGGATCCAACCGGAGCAGCAAGCCCTGGTTTGTTATTCAGGTTAAAGTGGGAAGAAGCAGCGGGTTTGTCGGGCAGCTGAGTGAAGCTGGGTGAAGTGGAGCCTGCGGAGGAAACACCGGGACCGTCTGGATGTAATAGTCCGTGGAGGTGCTGCAGTGCTCGGCTGCGCAGATAGGAAACCCCTCGGCTGACAGGATGTACCACTCTCTCAATCCGCTCTCTCTCACACAGGTGCAGAACGTACGTGCTACTTGGCCGTCGGATGTAGTCCGTGTAGTGTGTTCAAATGCAACTGACACAGGACGACGTGAGGCGACATAGACGACGCAACAGTTGGCTTTAGTCACTGCTGGTTCTTTGATGTCGGTTTGGTGTGTCCGCACCTTAAGGAATAAGCAAAAAGCCTTTTCACTATAGGCTATATGATACATCATAATTCTGTCTCTAATATCTATTTTATAGTGCTGTGAAAACATCAACACATTTCTCCTTCAAACAGCTGGATTTATTCAAGTTTCTCACCAAAAGCTACATTTACAAGTTTACATTGAACACGTTATGAGAACATTATAATTTACCTTCGCTGAATACTCATTCTTACTGAATAGATCTTGAACGCTTCACAGTGTAAATCAGTGCAACCTCCCTGTTTGTTGCAGCCACTGGCTGCTTAGAGGTAACGATAACTAGCTCTTCTCCAGCTGATTTCACCACGGATTTGTTTGTTTTCATGTTCTTTCTTTCCACATCCACTCCTCTCAGTGGTGTAGTGGTAGCTGAGTGGTACCAGAGAGCTTTCCTGGGGTCCCAACAAGCAAACATTACATCATAGTGTAAAACAAATATATAATTAAAAATCCAAGGAAAAAAAAGAACAAAATACAACAAGGAAACAGGAAAACTACAAAACAATAATCTAAAACAAACAAAACCAATGAAAACTACTAATGGCAATAATCACAACAATGACATCAAGTACCCTCACTATATCTAAAATGTCAGGAAAAAAGGAAGAAAAACCTAAATAATAATTTTACAGCTCAACTGTAATAGTAGTACTACTAAAAACAGCATTTACAGTGATTGAGAGATTGAACAGAACAGAAAAGTTTCACATTAAGGTTCATAAAGTCAGGGTGGCAGGAACCCAGATAAAAAGGCCTTTCTGTTATTTGGTAGGCTTTGCTATGTAGTTGCTGTGGCTTTATGTCATATTTCAAAATAACAGTAGTAATAGTATTAGCAAAAAAATAATAAAAGATAAAACATTTTCATTGATTATTTTTTCCCAACATTTGTGGCGCCCCCTATGGATGACGGCACCCTTCACATTCGCCTATACTACCTCTGCCACGGGCCGGCACTGTAAGAACGTGTGGGCTAATTAACAAACAGCTTCCAGTAAAACACAGTATAATTCAGCACCACTACAAACAGGCCAAAGTGATCCCAGAGTTGAATCAACATTTTTCTAAAACAGTTTCAACACAAACAGAACATTGTAACTGTCATGATGGAGGATTTAATGTTGTACTGTTGGATTGGACTGCATTGGTTTGAGCTATGCGTGTATGTGACCTTGCAGAATAAAGATGATTGATTACTTATTACATTTCATTTTAAGAGATAATGGATACTGTTTTTACTTCAAAACCTGAATACATTGAATATGTCCTACATTTTCCAAATGATCCTCCAACATTTATGTAAATCCTCACCCCTACAGATCTTAAACTGCCTGTCTATTATTAACTGAGTGTGTGTGTGTGTGTGTGTGTGTGTGTGTGTAGCTGCGTGTGATGGGGCTCAACAGCGATGATGGGACCATCAGAAGCAGCTACAGGCTGTTGGGGGTGGTGTCCCTCCTCCAGCTTCTCATCACTGTGTGTCTGCAGCTCAACAACTTTAAACAGAAGCAGAGAGCCAGACAGGAATGGAAGCTCTACAGGAACCTCAGGTACAGCACCAGGCCCACACCAGAGGACATGTGTAGGACGTCCACTTATAGTCAATATACATGGGGCACGTACACGATGCGTAGGCGAGGCTTAGTGGGGTTTTTACCTGTGAGACTATGTCTCTGTAGCATGTGGTTGCTGTCAGCTTCACTGTGTGCATACTGAGATGAGACAAGTGATAATGCAGTTTTTTATCCAGGGTTTGGAGGTGTGGGCTATATTAACTGGTACTAAAGTAATTACTGGATTATTTTAACTACAGGATGCACTGATTTGATTGATTTATTGTAATGTAAAAACACAGACAGGGTTGTTCTGCAGCTTCATGTTACCTCTGGTACATTGAAGTATTCATTCAAATCATTTTAAACACACCACACTTGTTTTTTTTTTTACACAGCTCTATGTAGTTTTAGAGAAAAATAAATAAACCAGCCAAGTGAAGATAGACTGGACAAGGGTGGCTTCCGTGGTCAGTGTATTAACTTCAGTTGATTATTACAGTGGAGCTCTACTACAGGCATGCCATGGCAGACATGTTGCATTGCTTCCGTGTCCCATGAATTTTGGCCATTAGACCCCACCTCTGTCTAGTCTTAGTGTAAGGACAGAATTTTAGATTAAAACAACCGATCTTTACTCTGCAGTTTAATATTTTTAGTGTTGAAGTGAACAGACTTTGTCAGTATCTCAAATAGTGTCCTAATCAAAGACATTAGAAGTCATCCTCCATGAGGAAAATTGTCAGTAGCTGCTTAGATGTCTGCTCTGGACAGCACAGACCTGGCAACAGTCAGTTGAAATGGTTATAATCAGGTCATTTCTTTTGGTCTGCAAGCACTCATAAATAAAATTGTGAATGCTGATTTAAGATTTCATCACTAACCAGATCAAGATCAAGCCAGTGTGAGAACTACTGGACATTTAGTGGTAGAGGTATGGTGTAGCAGTAAAAGAATGAGATCCATGATTCGACCTCTTTGTACTGTCTGTCTCCAGTCCTCAGCACACACACAGGTCTGGCCCCAGAGCTGCTAGCTGTATCCTGTGCCTGGAGGAGAGGAGACACTCTACCTCCACTCCCTGTGGACACCTCTTCTGCTGGGAGTGCATCACAGAGTGGTGCAACACCAAGGTCAGGCTTATTTCATGATGAGCACAATTCATGCTATTTTAAATCAGCTGTCACACCCAATCACTATCTCAAACTGTGTTACATAACTAATTGTTGGGAATTAACAACAGTCATTTTGAGGTATTGCGCAATTATGGTTCGAGGTCTATATCTATTATATATTTCCCAGAGGGATATCAATGCTAAACCACTCATCAGTTAACTGCTGAGAATATTTTGACTAGTTATGCATGTTGGTCTATAGGTTAATTTTGCTACTCTTCTAGAGGTGTAATTTTCAGTTATATTCAGAGGTGGGATTAAGTGACACGTGCAAGTCATAAGCAAGTCTCAAGTCAAAACCTTCAAATCTCAAGCAAGTCCCAAGTCACTGTGGTGAAAATTTAGCAAATCAAGTCCTTGCTATGAGACCAGTAAGTTCAGTCGAGTCATCGGTCATGTCAAGCAAGTCACAAGTCAAGTCATATTCACAAACTCATAAAGATAATATAACATAAGCCGCAGCAGTCTTTTCTTAACATGCCACCGTCTGCCTCTCCTCAACTAAATTTATCTGACAGCTTCAGTTACTAGTTACTTTACAAATCAAGATTTTGCAATTGAAACATATAAAAATGTACAAGTACAGCTGAGTCAGTTATTGAATTGACAGAAAATAAATTTGCCATTATTTTCATAATCATCTACGTTGTTTTTAATGCAAAAACATTTCATGGTTCCAGCTTCACTAATGTGAGGATTTTTTTGCTGCTTTTGTTTTTTATTATTTAGTATTTTTTATGTTGAGGTTTGAACTGTTGGTTTGACAAAACAAACATTATAAAGGTATGACTTTGGGCTTTGGGTAAGTGTGACACTATCTCTCACAATTTCTAGCATTTTTACAAACCAAACAATCGATTAATGGAGAAATAATCAGCAGGTGAATCAATAATGAAAATAATCATTAACTAATAGTTGAAAATGAGCTCCATCTCAACCAACTGTAAAATCCTGCTTTAACATTAATGCTCAATCAATCAATCAATCAATCAATTTTATTTATAAAGCCCAATATCACAAATCACAATTTACAGCATACGACATCCCTCTGTCCTTATGACCCTCGCAGCGGATAAGGAAAAACTCCCCAAAAAAAACCCTTTAATGGGGAAAAAAATGGTAGAAACCTCAGGAAGAGCAACTGAGGAGGGATCCCTCTTCCAGGACGGACAGACGTGCAATAGATGTCATACGAATCTAGTGTGCAGATACTTGTTTTTTATGCCTCGCCGACACAGAGACATAAATGTTGCTGGGCATAATGTTTTCGGGTTGTCCATACATGCATCCGTTCCGTCCTTGTGAAAACAAAATATCTCAATAACACCAACAAGGTATTCCTTTAAATTTGACACAAACGTCCACTTGGACTGAAAAATAAATTTATCAGAATTTTGTGGTCAGAGGTCAAGTTCAGTGTGTCCTCACAAAATCTGTTTTTGGACATAACTCAAGAATTCATATGCTAATTGTGACAAATCTTCACACAAATGTCTAATGGGATAAAATAATGAAGCAGTCACATTATATATCCAAAAGGTCAAAGGTCAGCTTCACTGTGACATCATAACATTCTGCAAAAATACTTTTTTGGCCATTATTTAACGTCATATCTCAGGAATAGAAGGGGAGACATTTGGTCAGATACTGAATTGGTGACACTAATCTTGGGTGTCCACCTTGAAACTGTGCTGATTGTATAGATCTTCTGTGCTGTCGGGGGGGAAGATGTGTGTGAAGCATGTATGTTTTCACAGACATGGATTTAAACGTTAAGAGAAATTTGACTGGTACATGGAGGCATGCAACTGCGGGGCTCTAATTCTAGTTTTTTTACAGAATCTGCCTCCCTGCACCTGCCCTTAATGTAGGCTTGAGTGTTCCCACATCAGTTTGTGTGTGTATGTATGCAAATATAACATTGTCACATGTGTGTTTGTGCTTCTCACAGGCGGAGTGCCCCCTGTGTCGGGAGAAGTTCCAGCCTCACAGACTGGTGTACCTGAGGAACTACAGCTAGAACTACAGAGCCTGATAATGCACCCAAACAAACACAGTGGTGGACTGTAATGCTTTGTAATGCCTGTGCTGTCAGGCCGGCCTCAGGAACATGTGGAGACATATCAGCGGTTTCCAGCAGTCACACAGAACTTTGTGCCAACATACTGTAGTTTCTAAAAATATTAACCTGTATATTCTTTTCATCCTTTTTTTTGCTTCTTTTGTTGTTGATTGAGAATTAAACATTAGATTGTATCAGTCAGATGTTGTAAATATCACTTTTAATTTAATTTAATTTAATCTTTAACATATGCTAATAAAATGTGAGAAATGTCAAAATATTTGTCTATTTTGTTTATTAGGTTAGTTAAATATGAATATGATTCGAGGTGGTGTTGCTCTACAGTGATTATAAGCGGAACATTTACAGATTACTGTTCTTTTTGGTAGAAAAAGTGTCTGTATGTAACAAAACGTAAACACTATACTTTTGTTTTTCTACCTATTTTTTTTTTTTTTACAGGTGTAAGATCTCAGACTTTTTTATGCACTCAATATATTTCTCTAAAATTATACTAACAAATTTGTTAAAATTAGTGAGCACTTTTTCTGAGATAATCCACCCAGCTGACAGGTGTGGCATATCAAGCTGCTGATTAATCAGCATCATTACTACACAGGTGTGCCATGGGGTGGTCACAATAAAAGGCTCCTCTAAAATATGCAGTTTTATCACACAACAAAATGCTACAGCTGTCACAAGTTTTGAAGGAGCTTGCCATTGGCATGCTGACTGCAGGAATGTCAATCAGAATGGTTCCCCTCAAACTGAATGTGCATTTCACTGCTTTAAGATGTCTCCAATAATCTGCCACGTCTTTACCGCCCTCCTGAAGTATTTGACATCACGATGGGGTCTAATGACCAAAGACTTTCCACATGTCTCATACTTTTGTGCACATGAAAATGAATATTCTTTTCTCTAAGAACGAGTCTCTCCTGATTGAAATGATGCTGTTTAATCAGCATCTTGATATGCCACACCTGTCAAGTGGATGAATTATCTTGGAAAAGGAGAAGTGCTCACTAACAAGGATTTTAACAATCAATAAAATTTAAGAGAAATGTCTTGTGTATAAAAAAGTCAGTGGAAGGTAGACAGACTATGAAACTGAATGTAAAGATAACGCTTTGCTGAAGTCAAACAACTATGTATCGTCAGAACACCCTGCTGAAACCAAACAGATGCTCTATAAAAGGAGCATTAGCAGTGAAACTCAACATATTAATGATTACCTAGAGCTTTCTCACGCCCCAGACCAGCTGGCAGCACTCAAAAGTGTTTACACCCAAACATCGAGTCCCAACACTCTGGTGGCATATTCTCTGTCCTGTTGACAACCAGCCAGTTCATTTACACTGCTGTCATTTGGATAATCTGGTTTTCCCCTCCATGGAGAATATGGCTGACGGTGGAAGCAGATGCTGCCTGACTAGCACTGATCCCCGAGCTCAATCATGTCTATTAGAAACACTGCTATGATGGATGTCTGCTGCTCTTCCTCTTCTTTCTCCTCATCATTAACAGCCAGGCAGTTGGTGAATTACACCCTAAAATGGTATTAATTTGAAAATATGAAACTTTCCTCTCTGATTTTGACAGTAAAGCTGTGGATGTTGTTTGCTGGAGAATGATCTCCATCTAGTGGACAGAAAGAGACTGCAGGCTGGGACACCATTAACACTACCAAACTAGAAATGAGTGGTTAGTATTTAGTGGTTTGTATAATGCAGCAAACACTAAATATAACTATATAACTAATATAAGTGAGTGCATCCAGATGAATATATTCATTAGTGAAAACAAATGACATGAGATTTTAAATGACATGTCATTGAACTCATATACATTAATTAAAATGCAGACTTCCCTCATAGTGACAGGGACAGTATGACAGAGAAACAAACCAAAATTAGAAAACAGTATCACCTAGAAGTAAATTTGTATATTACTAAATTGCGTTCATAATAATGTTGTGGTGACAACGTAATTGCTGCCTGGATGATATTCAGAAACTTTTCTTTCAGTTAATGAAAGTCTACGTACCACACTGGATTCACATTGAGGTAGTTGGGCTGGATGACGGGTATACAATGTACAGCAGGTACGTGCACAGGTAGACTCCAGGTGGAACTCAAGCATCTGCCCTTTTGCCCTTTGACTATATTATTTTTATATTATATGATTATATTTTAGTTTTTAAATTTGGCCCATGACATTAATTCATTCACAATTTAAAAGTGTGTTATATGTCTTACAACTGCATCTGAGTTGAGCCCCTGCCCCTCCCTCTTCACCTTCCCTTGTGTCAGCCACACACAAATCGAGCGCACTGCAGACCAGCATCACGTTTCCCTCATCTGCTTTCATGGCCTAATCTGCCTTCATCTGTTTTCAGAATCAATATTTTTGCAACTTGCCAGGTATGTTTATTATCAGCATTTTCTCACTATATTAATGGCTCACATAAGTGACCTAGCATTATGTCTCCTTCAAAAACGTATCTGCTGCTGATTGGCACCTGAATGTCAGCACCTGTGAGCATGGGTCCTGCTACAGTGGTCAGTTAGCGTCTGCTCCAAGAATCAGCATGCCACATTTAACTGATCTGGATATGGGTTGGTGATAGGGCAACTTCAGCTGGTGTTCCGCAAAACCAAGTTGCGGCATTATTTGGAGTGGGCCCTAGTACCATCTGCAAACTGAAGGCCAAGTTCTATATAACAGGGGATGTCAGAGACAGGCCGCAAAGTGGGCGTCCCATGAAGACGGCACCTCAAGAAGACAGTTTCTTCATCCTGTCAGCACTTAGGAACCGTAGGCAGTCTTTTACAGATTTGCAGTTAAGGCTTTGCAGGACGATATGGCCGACGGCTCTCTGCCCATACAATCCGAAACAGACTGCACACAGTCAACCTCCGGTCACATAGTGCTGCTGGGAGGCCTGCCATGACTGCCCTTCACTGTCAGGCCCATTTGCGCTGGTGTCGGCAACACATGCACTGGAACCTGAACATGTGGAGGAATGTTATGTTCAGCAATGAGTTCAGATTCTGCCTATGGCAGTTGGATTGTAGGGTCAAAATGTGGAGAAGACGCGGAGAACGCTTTGCTGATTGCTGCACTGATAGAGTAACATCTTTTGGTGGAGGCAGTGTGATGGTGTGGGGGTGGCATCTCCCTCACTAGAAAAACTAGGCATGTCATCATTGGAGGCAATCTCGATGTAGAGAGATATCGAGATGAAATTGTGCAACCAGTGGCAATCTCATATCTCCACAGTCTGGGACCAACCTCTGTCCTCTAAGATGACAACGCTCGCCCCCACAGAGCGGGGTTTATCAGAGAATCAGAATTTGGGAGTGGAGAGGATGGAATGGCCTGCCAGCAGTCCTGACCACAACCCCATTGAACACTTGTGGGATCAGCTTGGGCGTGCTGTTCATGCAAGAGTGACCAACACAACCATGTTGGCTGACTTGTGACAAATGCTGAAAGACAGACCGGAATTCTACTCGGGTAAAATGGAAATACTAATTTGAATATTTTATATAGGTAGCCTACTTAATGTTTACACTCTGTGTTAGACTCCTCCTTCCTTGTTATTTAAAGGGGTCTTACTAATTAGTTTGTGCTAACTTAATTTCAGATCTTCGGGTAGACCTCTTGGCCAAAAAGGGCCATGAGTATACCAGAGAGCAGAGAGAATTTGCCCTCACGCTACACCTTCATGGTCCAAAGGCATATAGTTACCTGAGAAAGTCTCAACATCTTCCTCTCCTGCATCCCCATACATTGCAACGGTATTCTTCATGTTGCCTAATTGTTAAATAAATACATTAACCACTTTAGTCCTACAGACTATGTTTTGTGACAAACAATGAAAATTACCGATCTAAAAGCTCACATCAAATCATCACATCAC
Organism: Epinephelus moara; assembly: GCF_006386435.1. Lineage (NCBI taxonomy): Eukaryota > Metazoa > Chordata > Actinopteri > Perciformes > Serranidae > Epinephelus > Epinephelus moara. The sequence continues at coordinate 7,988,954 of NC_065521.1, read as the reverse complement.
ATAACGCTATTGCTATTTTCTCTGTTTAGTTTTTTCTGTAAGGGTTAAAGTGGTTAAATTACTACTTTTTATTTTTACAAAGGTGGCTGATTTCGGTCGATGCTAAGCCTGGCCTAAATAAGATGATGCTGGACATGCTGGGAAGAAGATACAAGGAAGACCAGACTAAATATGGATGGGTGACACTGATGCTGGATGCCATGGCCATGAAAAAACATGTGCAATACAATCCCCAAACTCAATGTCAGGGTTTGTAGATATGGGGGATGGATTTAATGAGACAGATGTTGCCTCTGAGGCTCTCGTGTTTCAATCAATCAATCAATCAATTTTATTTATAAAGCCCAATATCACAAATCACAATTTGCCTCACAGGGCTTTACAGCATACGACATCCCTCTGTCCTTATGACCCTCGCAGCGGATAAGGAAAAACTCCCCAAAAAAACCCCTTTAGAAGGGAAAAAAAACGGTAGAAACCTCAGGAAGAGCAACTGAGGAGGGATCCCTCTTCCAGGATGGACAGACGTGTTTATGGTGGTTGGCATACAAGGGCATTGGAAAGCTCCAATTGCTTACTATCTGAGCAGTGCTCTCTCACCAGAAACACTAAAGGTCTTAGTTGTTCATGCTTTGGAAGAACTTCATGCTCGTGGTCTGAGAGTGGTGCGCACGACAATGGATGGACATGCATCTAACATCAGCATGTGCAGCCAACTCGGCTGTGAGCTCAAAGGAAACCCTCGCGAACCCCTGAAGACCTCTTTTGCACATCCAGTGACTGGTGAGAGTGTTTGTCATGATGGATGCCTGCCACATGCTGAAGCTTGCATGCAACATGTTACAGGTAAATGCTGATTGTTGTTCTAGGCTTATTTGCTTTTTATTATATTTTATTGTTGTGGTGTTTCTATTTACATAACTATGACTGCACGTGATGCTTTACATTTTCCTGTCTGTACTTGTGTGAGCTGTGAATAATAAAAAATTCTAATTCTGATTCTCATTCTGAAGGCATACAGCCCAATAATGAACACCACTGGCCTGGAAGTACATCAGTCAACTCAATGATGTTCAGACGAAGGACGGACTGCATGCCACTAACAAAATCACACACAAGCATGTCCACTTCGACAACCAAAAGATGAAGGTGTTCCTGGCTGCACAGACTTTGAGTCGCACAGTAGCAGTTGCTCTCCGCACATTGAGAGACCTGGGCTACTCACAGTTTAAAGACTATGAAGCAATGGCTGAATTCATTGAGGTAATATGATTAAGGATGTACATAGGGCCATAGAGGGAGTAGAGGGAAGTTCCAAATACTTGCATGTTGAACATATGGAAATGAGTAGTTTTTCAATTTTGAATAGATTAGTATTAATTTGATATGATACCTGTTTAAAACACTGTTGTGGAGATGATTTTAGATGCTTAAAGTTAATGCAGATATTTGCTTTTAGATGATTGACAGGCTCTTTGACATCATGAACAGCCGCAATCCCCATGACAAAGGATTCAAAGCTCCCCTAGGGGCATAAGTTCATATAATGCTCTGTTCCCATGTTCTGCATCGAGTTCTGTTGTTCTGATTCAGGTTCAAATGATGCTCTTGTTCCAATGTTTTTTTTTCATGTATGCAGTGTTTTTTTTTACTGTTGGAAATATCTTGTGTTCAGTGTGTTTTCAGGTCATTACGGTATGCAGCAGGTAAGATGACACCTACCATGACTGACGTCTCTGTGCACTCTTCCACAACTGTCCTCCCCCAGACCAGTAAAGTTTATATGATAATATGATGCTGTCTTGTTCCAATTTGTTTGCTGTCTGCATTTTTTCTCTGAGAATTGTTTTGTGTTTTTCAGGTCCTACAGGTGTTAAAATGGTAACTATGACACTGTGTTAACGTCATGCAGGTGTAAGTATTGCATGTTCTTTTTTTCAAGCTTTCCCTGTTCTGTGTTGTAATATTGTTCCTAGTTGCTTCAGCATCCTAGAAGAAAATAAGGTTTGCAACCCTGTAGAAGCACACAGTAATTTTGTTCCCAGTGAATTGGCAGTACAGTTTATCCACAAGGGATGCCACAGAAGCAAAAGATCTATGACAGTGGCCATCCCTGTCACCCTTTGCTGTTTCAGTTCTGTGGCAAAATCAATTTACTGCTTTCAATCAACAAAATTCCTACGTGCTTCCTTGAGGTGTCTTGTTTTAACATGATCAGGGATATAAAACATTTTCTTTTGAAGGTACCTGTCTGTCATCGGGTTTGTCATCAACACTGACACCTTGATGCTGATGATACCTGAGCTACTCCATGTCCAGCGGTATGTCTGCACCTACCGATTTAGCCAAGATCACTTGGAGCTTCTCTTTAATTCAATCAGAGCATCAGGTAGGGTTCACATTTTACAGTCTTTAAAAAACAATCAGAAAAGATCTTTTAAATAACTGTGCATGTGTGTGTGTGTGTTGTTTTTTTCCTTTAAGGGGGCTGGAACAACAATCCATCTGCCAGCCAGCTCCAGGGCATCTTCCGGCGTCTGATGGTCCAATGTGGTGTCTCACCAAGTGGGCAAGGCAACGTGGCAGCACAGGATGGCACAGTGTCCCTGCCTGCTGTAGAGGTGTCCTCTGCTGAAACTGCTTGAGAGCTAGATCCCCCATTTGCCAACATTGCAGCCATCATGTGTGACCACAGCTTCCTTCACGTGCACTTTGGTGGTCTTGTGGACAATGTTCTGGTGTACATTGCAGGATTTGTTGTTCGGCAGGTTCTGAGCAGACTCTCTTGTGTTGTGTGCCGTGCCAGCCTGGTAAAAGACGCCATACTCATGAGCTACCACCTCCTTGTGCTGAAAAATAATGGTGGGCTGATGATTCCATCGGATGGCACAGTGAAGGTGGTGAAAGCAGCAGAGCGGGTGATTCGCCAGCTCCAATTAGGGCAAGCTCTCAAGGCGTCAGTGGTGACGCATGTTGTCCAGGAATGGATTGGCACAGAGGATGTGTTTTTGCTCAGGGAACATATCGAAGAAACACAATTTGACATTGACAACCACCATTCAAACTTACTGAGATTAGTAGTGTCTGTGTTTCTCATAATTAGGCTGCACCACATTGCAAATATGACTTCACTCAGGTACCAGAGTGGCAGCACAAGGAAGAAACTGTGCAAAACAGTTCTCTTTCTGGGGTTTTAGCTCCCATAGGCCTCATTAATGAAAGACGGGTCTTGTAAATATTCTTGTAAATATTTTTGTAAATATCTTTCTAGGGGGATTCTTTATGTTCTTGCACTTATCTTAAATATTCTGCTACTTAACCCTCCGGAACCTATTTTGTTTGAATGTTTGGAATCAATCAATCAGTTAATCAGTAAATCAGTAAATCAAAGGCACATGCAAAGGTTAGTCAAAAAGTTCACTAAAAAGTGCTGCAGTGCTGTTTATCTTTATGATGGGGAGGGGAGGGAGGGGAAGGGGACATACTGATAAGGGGATGATGGGAGTTTAGGAGCTGGACAGCCACGGGAACTCTGTGTCCTGCAGCCTGCAACAAAGTCTGTGTCCTCAGGGGAGCCACTCAAACAAATAACAGCATGTGATGGATCCTGTAAGATCCTGCAGACTGACAGTCTGCTGTTCTCAAAGGGTAGAGACAGCTGATTTTATACCTACAATAATAATAATACTAATAATGAGAGTGATAATAAAATAATGATAATAGCAATATAGTTATAATAGTGATAATAATGATAATAATAATAAAATGATAATAGCAATATAATTATGATAGTGATGATAATAATAAAATGATAATAGCAATATAATTATAATGATAGTGATGATGATGATAATAATAATAATAATAATACAATGATAATCATAATAGCAATAATAATAATAATAATAATAATAATCAAATGCAATATATACCCTACAAGCAATTCTCTAAATAAAGACCTGAACACACCTGAACGTTTTCTGGGTTCCTTTTGTTCTATTTATGTCTGTATCTGTCTGTCTGTCTGTCTGTCCTCCATGTCTGACGTTTGTAACAAACAACCAGCGTGAATATATGTTGACAATTGAACGATTTATGATCACTTTAATAGTGCAAACACGTCATTCCTCTATAGACGTAATGCGCTGTAGGAGCGAGTGGCACTGTACCAAGATGGCGGCGCTTTAGGCACGCCCCTCCAATCGGCAGCAGTCAGCGCGGTGTCTATGTATATATGTCTGTGGGGGGGCCTCGGAGTCCAAGGGGCTCCTCCCCCACTGGTTGTTTTTTTTCTCACTCAGGTTAGCTGCAGGGGGGCCTCATGTCTTTCCGTTACGGCACTGATGATGGGGAAATATCAGAGGAATATTTACCACCACCAAGGAGGTCATATATGCAGCTCGGCGTGGGCGTAGCGGACGCGGGGTACGCGTGGGACATGTCCCCCGCACTTCCCGTATTTGTGCCCTCCGTCCCCTACACTTTTTACAGCTGTTCCACCGTTCAATTTGTTTTTTACAATGTGGTAACGTGTTTTTCTGAGCCGTCTTTAAATGCACCATGAGTAGACTGCGCCAGGCGCAATCACATGCTGTCGTGTTGTGATCTGAATCAGTTGCACAGACGAGATGTGTGCTGCTGGGCAGTGCTGCTGTGTTAACTATGTTCAGCAAACCAGCCAGCAAGAAGCAAAAAACCTTGCACAGTTTCTTCCAAACAAACCGTGTAAGTTGAGTAATGCTGTTGCATGTAATGGACCTGCATTTGTATAGCGCCTTTCTAGTCATCTAGTGACCACTCAAAGCGCTTTTTACACTACGAGTCACGTTCACCCATTCACACACACATTCACACACTGGTGGCCGAGGCTACCATACAAGGTGCCACCTGCTACTCAGTTTTAACACACTCACACACCAATGGAACAGCCATCGGGAGCAATTTGGGGTTCAGTATCTTGCTCAAGGATGCTTCAACATGCAGCCTGGAGGAGCCGGGGATTGAACCGCTAATCTTTCGATTGGTGGACGACCCGCTCTACCTCTGAGCCACAGCCGTAGATAATGTTAGCTAAATGATGACTAATTAATAGATGCCAGTATATCAAGTTACTTTAGTTAACAAGGACAATAATTGTTACCTGTTGAATCGCTTGCTAGCTAGTTTCAAGAATAAAGCCACTCCTCCTTAATTTCTGCTCAGAACTTGTGCTCACTATTGCTTTGCACATATTTTTTTAATCTTTATTGCCACAATAGAAAGAGCGGGGTCAGGGAGGAGACAGTGGACCAGAAGCCAACAAAGATGATCATGCAGGATCTTCACAGATGAGAAGAGAATATAACTGGCTGAAAAAAATATCTATAGCATAAAAGTGACTTTGCGATCAATTTCCACAGCTATGTCACCACTACTATTCTTAATCCTATTATAAATTTTGCTTTTCACATTTATTATCTATATTATTGCAGTAGATAGAAGAGAGACAGGGAGAAACCAGGCAAGTATCAGGACAGGGACCTGACAGCAGCACCAATTATCAGTCCTTCACAGGTAAGGAGAAATTTTAACTGGCTAAGGGTGACACTGAGATTAATTTTCACAACTATTTCAGAACTACTCTTATTTATGCTCTAAAATGTTTTTTTGTCTGTATTGCAATAGGTAGCACAGGGAGAAGGCTTAAAAATATTTGATTAATTTTGCACACCTGTGCTGTCATATTTGACTAAAATATAAAATACATCTTGATGTTGATATGTTTAGCGTAAATTAAATTATGTGGCTTAATACCCTGTTATCTTGTCACTTGCATTCCATTTTGTGTGCTAATAACTTGAGAACAGGAATGGTGTTTTACTGAACTTTTCGTGTTCAGTGTTGTCATTTGGCACTTAGTCATCTGGCTACTTACCCTGTAGATGCTCGAGGGTCATTGTGTTTCAACTCAACCAGTTTTGCAGCTGAAACTTTAGACTTTGATAGTATATAATTTTAAAGAACTAAACTCAGTCCCCTGGTGCTGCACTGTGGCTGTGTTATGTGGCTCGTTAGCCGCTAAGGAGAGGTGCAACTGAATGCGAGAGGATGATAAATCACTCAATAGACCTCTGAACAATTTGTCCTCCTCACTTCTGAAATGATGGCTACGCCACTGCAGCTCGGTTTGTGTGTTTGTCAGCAGAAAAACACCTGGCTTGATTTTCATATAACTTGGTGAAAAGGGTGTAGCATGGGCTGAGGAAGAACCCCATAAATTTTGGAGCAACTCTGAATAACTGAAGAAATACACCAATTATCAATCAATCAGTTTATTTGTTTCATGAAATCACGTAAATCTTATTTCAGTTAAGTGTAACTGTTGTTAGTTCTGTTAATATATAGTAGTGGTAGTAAAACATAGATGTCAGTGTTCAGGATAAGGCAGGATCATTATTCAGTATATCCTTGTGGCTTGAGGACAGAAGCTCCTCTTGAGCCTCTCGGTGCTGCCTGATGTATCCGGCACTTTCTTCCTGACCTCAGCAGAGTGAAAAGGCAGTTATCCAGGTGCTTTTTCTCACTTTGCAATATGTGACATTTATAGTTTGGCTGGGTTTGTTCACACCTCTCATCTCAGACATCACCAGCAAACACGAAATCAATGATCCATCACTAGAAGAGGGGTGGGATGTTAATGATCGAGGAGATAGAAATCCAAATTCAATTTTTCTAAGAGCAATAGAAGAAAAGGAAATCCTGAGTATTGTAAGCAAGTGTAAAAATAAAATGTCTACTAATTGGATTGAAATTGATACGACTCTAGTGAAGGAAATCATTGATGGAATTGTAAACCCACTGACCTACATCTGCAACTTATCCTACAAAACCGGTACATTTCCATGCCAAATGAAAACAGCAAAAGTAGTTCCAGTATTTAAAGCTGGGGATAAACATCACTGCACCAATTACAGGCCTGTGTCGTTACTTCCCCAGTTCTCTAAGATATTGGAGAAACTTTTTGTTGTAAGGTTGGACGATTTTATCGAGAAGAACAAACTGTTGATGGACAGCCAATATGGCTTCAGAGAAAACAGATCAACATCTATGGCACTGATGGAGCTATTAGTAGAAATAACAACTTGTATTGATGATACAAAATATGCAACAGGGGTATTTCTATTCTTATTTCTATTTCTTGATTTAAAAAAGGCATTTGATACCGTTGATCATGACTTGTTAATCAAGAAGCTGGAAAGGTATGGCATCAGAGGGGTAGTGTTAAACTGGATGAATAGCTATATACGGAACCGTTAACAGTGTGCAGATTGGTGAACATAAATCTTCATGCATGGACATAACTTGTTGAATCCCACAGGGGTCAGTTTTAGGGCCAAAACTGTTTGTTTTATACATAAATGACATGCAAAATATCAAAAACATTGAAATTTGTGTTATTTGCGGATGTCACAAATATTTTCTGCTCTGGGGACAATCTACAGCAACTTTTGGAGGTTGTCACATCAGAAATTAGTAAACTAAAAATGTGGTTTGACTCAAACATATTATCACTAAATTTGAACAAAACCAAAATCATGACAAATACACAAGCATACATTAAGATAGACAATGTTATTTCCACCAAGCAGTCCGGTATGGTTCAGTTCAGTTCGGTATGCATTTTTTGCGTTTCCAAAGTTGTGGATGGTACCAATGGAACGAGTACACCGTTCCCTACTGTCCCTATTTTTGGTCACCCCTCTGTTGAGGTACCCAGCACATTGATCTGGTACTAAAATGTGGAGCTAGAAACACTGCAGTCCGTTGATTGGTCAATAGTGGACGGTCACTCTGTCTCAGGGCTGAGTTGTGCCTGGTTTAGAAGCTTATGTAACCTCTGTTCGTACCATGGCAAGTGAATCTTTCGGCACACTTTAAATTTCAATATGACAAGTTTGACCATTACTTGAATTTTATTGTCTTTCTTGGATGACATAGACTTAGAAGAGTGGATCTTAAAGCGTTAAAAAATATTTATAAATTTCAACCAGATTATGTGAACTGCATATATTCTAATCCTCACTTGAAGAAAAAAAAGTGTTGTGTGTTGTGGAGCATCTTTCCTGTGAGCTCCGGCAACACTAAACCCCTGTGCTTGCCTGAGAAGGACTAAATGCACAAACCTGCTATTTTTAATATCCCATGGAGAGAGACTCTCACTCGTCTGTTCTATTTTGTTCTGAAAATGTCGGCATGCAACCAGGTTCTGTGGACGATAAATGAGGTACAGACTTCCCTCTGTGTCACCTGTGAAGAGGAAGTACAGCATGTGCTGGACGGAGCAGTGAGTGACAACAACCCCGCCCAAATTTGAGAGTACTGTCTGCGGTGGAAACGCAAAATGGACCTAAGGTCTAGGTACCATGTCTGAGGGATTAGTTTTGGTTCCAAAGTAGCCTTGGACCAAGACGTTCATTGCATGAACGTCTTGAAAACGAACCCCGTTTTTCGTGTGGGGGTTCCCGGTCTAGACCGATTCATGTCTCAATAAACGTTCAAATCAAACATGTAATGTACTCACCTTATAGCCACAGATGTTAGGAAGGTGTGGGGGGGGTGCCGTGTGTTTGTATATCCGTTATTGTTCAATAAACATGCATTTTATCTCGGATGTCTTGAAATTTTCTTCACCCCTTCTTCATCCTGCAATGAGTGCACCGGCTTTCTACTGCACCACAGCGTCTCTTTAGCGGTTGGGAGGTGTATTGCACATTGGTAGTACACATCCCAACCCCTATAGACATCCGAGATAAAATGCATGTTTATTGAACAATAACGGATATACAAACACACGGCAACCCCCCGTACACCTTCCTAACATCTGTGCCTATGAGGTGAGTACATTACATGTTTGATTTGAACGTTTATGGAGACGTGAATCGGTCTAGACCGGGAACCCCCACACGAAAAACGGGGTTTGTTTTCAAGACGTTCATGCAATGAACGTCTTGGTCCAAGGCTAGTTCCAAAGGTAATATACCTTAAGTGTTTGGCGGAAACACGGCTTAACAGTGCTGACAGAGCCAACAGATCATACAGGGGTGCTCATTAGCACTGCTCTTGCACGCACACCCAGCCCGGCCAGTGTGCAGTGCAGAGCAGTGGCATTTCGCTAGCCAGAATTATATTCGCTTGCTGCTACATTACTGTGCTGAATGTCGTATATTGCACCTCTAATATTGCAAAATGGGGCATTTGGCCTTGGCAGAGGTGTGCTCTTGGAATGTCCTTCTAGTTAAAAGTACTAAAATGATATCAGAAATTAGGCTACATAAAAGACTGAAAACTGTGTTGAGATCACTGTGACAGATATGATAAATCCCTGTACAGATACAAACTTGCAACTGACCAAGTAAGCCACTTTATAAAATGAAGAAAACATTTCCTTATTCTCAGCTGATGGAGTGAGTGTTTCTCCTCAGACTTGTGCTGAACTCTGATGAGGCTAATGCTTATATACTAGTGGAGGGATAACCTACTAGGGCTAGGCGATATATTTTCAAGTAAAATATAGATTTAGACAATACTGTTCATATTGATATAGGGTCAAGTTGCGTTACATAATGCATACCAGCGTGCATCTCTCCTCTCTCACATTCTACTCACAGCTCCATCCCACTCCGGATAAATGAAAGGACCACAGTAGCACACATGCATTCGAGTGCTGCGCTTCATGTGTGGGAGACAGAGCTGCCTGATTGTGTCAGGTGAGTGTTTGTTTGCTAGTTTGTGTGTGAGGTGGGTCACAGAGCATTGCCATTCTTCTCAGTAGTTGTAGTCTATTGTGTGACACTGAGACAGTGCCTGGATGCAGGTGACAGAAAAAAAAATGCAGCAACAACACAGACATTTCATACACAAGACGTATATACCGCGGACAAAGTGTCTTGCTCTTTCCCTCCCTTGGCCTCTCTGTTGATGCTCTGTGCATAAATAAATGTATAGCTGAAATAAATAAAAGTATTTAAATCATATTCTAGCACTAGATTCATTTTAAAACAACTTTTTAACTCCCCCCACGAAGATTTTTAATTGTTTCAAACTACAGTGGATTCAAGCCTACTTGATCCTTGTATACTCGTTATAGTTTTGTGTCTTGTGCTGCAAACCTTCAAACCTCTGTAGCTCCAGTGCTATGTACAAAACCTCAACGTACAGCCCTGCTATTTATTTTATATCATTTTTCATTTGCATGTTGTGCAGCTGTGTATTTTCAAACAGGGGAATAAAATCCCTGTCTTTGTATTTTATTTTTATCAGTCTGTTTTTATAAAAGTGCTTGTGACATCTCAAACGTGGCTTTGACTTGCAACTGAACATGTAGCTCATTTTGCATAAAATATAGAGATATATATCGTGTATTGCTGTTCAGCCTGAAAATACTGAGTTATGAATTTTTGCCTATATTGCCCAGCCCTTTAACCGATATACGTCAGTATTTTTTAACGAGCTCAAACTTTTCAGTCTCAATACTGTCACCTCTTGGTCAACACATACAGCTGTGAAACAATCCAGGTATGTACATGCAGGGCTGTAGTTGTAAAAATAAAGCTGAGCAAACGATAAATGAAAATCATAAAAATGGTGGATGAACTACAAACCTCAGTGACCCATATACCAGACCAGAACCATTGAAACCAATTCATACGCTTACATTCGCTTTATTCCCCAACAGCCCTGTGTACATGACACTGCACTGAAGCCAGGGTGATACTTATGTTAGTCCTTATTAACTCAACAAAAAGAAATACAAGCAGTGGGGCATCGGTAGCGTAGTGGATAGCGCCGGTGCCCCATGTACAGAGGCATTTCCTTGCTGCAGCGGCCACGGGTTCGAATCCGGCTCGCGACCCTGTGCTGCATGTCAGTCCCCATTCTCTCTCTGTCTCCCCATTTCACACACTGTCCTGTCATTAAAGGTAAAAAGCCCACAAAAATAATCTTAAAAAAAAAGAAAAGAAATCCAAGCAGTAGCATAGGATCCACTAAAAATAAATGCATTAACTTTGTTAGAATGTTAGAGGTTCTCCTTTCAGCCCGAGCTGTTTCTCAACAGTTCCAGAGCTGCCTCTTTCTCTTTGAGAAGCTCTTTGAGTCTTCTGATCTGTTCACATTGTTTCAGTTCATCAGAGTCCATGGATGTTGTGGTTAAACTGTTACTGGCTGAAGCCTCATCAGAAGTCTTACAGTTGTGCTTCTTCTTGGCTGTTAGACAGCTGATCCGTCCAGATGTTTTTACATATTTTCTTACAGCCTTTGTTTTTCCCCCTCTTTTATTTGTCTGCTCTGTCCTCCAAGCCCACTTCTCTGGCTCTTGGGACCTGGCGCTGGACTTCACTACAGGATCTTGAGTACAAGGGATGCAACATGGACAGACTGTACGCTTCCTCGTTCTTCCCATTCTCCTTGTTGTGTTTGTATTCAGATCTGCACAAGTCTGAGTTTGTGGCCGGCTAGCTGTGTCCTGTGAGTTGGGGATGTCATTTTCATCTGTGCTGAGGAAATCTTCATCTATGGGTTCCATGTAGCCAATGACTGGCTCAGTTTCAACATCACATGATATTCCTTTGAGAGATGTGTTACCTGAATGGCACTTCTTCCTCAAAAGAGAGAGAGCTTGTGTGTTCAGTTTGAAATGTGAACATTTGAGAGGTCCGATGTCTGTGTGAGGACTTGGAGTGGCAGAGTCTTCTGACAGCTCCTGTCCAGTTACTTTTACTTTTCTGACATTGATGTGACCATTGCTCCTATCAGTGTCTTGTGGACTGTAAAGGTCCTTTAAAAAAAGTTCTCTCTCTTTTAACCCACTGTCTGGTTCCCTGTGATCTGACCTTATGGACTCACTCCATAGAGGTTCAGCAATTAGAGACCAGTCTGAAGCTCCATCAATCCTCTGCAGGCAAATTTTCACATTGGCTGTTATCCCAAATATCTGTCTCAGCAGATTATCAGACCTTTGAAGGGATTCTGGTGCCAGCGAGGATGTACAACTTGCTGTGGGATTCACAGAGCTCTGCAAGTAGAAAAAAAAACTCTTTAAAAAAACAAACAAACAATAAACAAGACAACAAGTCTGCAGCCATGTTAGTAGCTCTGGCACAGTGGTTCTTTGAGCTAAATGCTAATGTCAGCCTGCTAACATTTCAAGATAATATTGAAATGCTACATATGTTCCCCATCCTCATTTAATGAGACATTTCCTAATTAGAACTGATGAGGCTGATGGGAGTGTCAAGTTTTTCAGGTGCTACAATAATGCATAAAGTTGGGAGATGCAGGTTAGGTTGGGTTTGGGTGGTAGATTAAGCCATATTGTTTGCTGGTTGGGTGGTGCAAGTTAGAATTTGAAACAATTTCTCATCTTTTATAAATGGAATGCAGCTAGTGCCATATCTTCATGCAAGAATGAGGACGAACTCATAGCTCTCTTAACTTTTCATTGTTGTTGTTTTTTTAAAACAATGTTTAATTAAATTCTTCTACTATACGCTACTTTAATGAAGAGTTTGTCCCCCACAGTGTCTGCTTTGGAACGTTCTGGCCTTCGGACAGATAGTTCACGAATCCTGCTGTAAAGAAGACCCTTGAGACAAATTGTGATATTTGATACTGGGTTATATTAACAAGCATGACTCAGTTTGACTTTTCTGCACTGTCTCTGGCAGAGTCTGTTTTAGTCTCTGTACAGACAATTGTAAGTTTAACACTGTGCACTTAAATGCAAAATATAATTCCCTCAGTCCACAGTAGGATGTCACAGCTAAGTAACGGTAATATGACAGACCCCAGGCAGAAGTCTGATGAGATGCCGACTAAAAAGTCATATGACTGTCCCAGTGATACAGGATTTTTGAGGCTGATACCAACATCAATATTTAGAAGTTCCAAAATCCAATAACTTCTACTTGTTGACATATTGACATCATACCGTTACTCATGGCAACAAGCATGGCTGAAAGCGAAATTATTAATGACTCCGCAGTGGTTCCAAAAAGAGGAGCAGCTTCAGTAGTGTGGAATAAACTGTGGTGTCCTGAATGTTTTATGAACAGCCCTGGACTTCTCAGGCATTTTAGCGATTTACCGCTCAGAGGGAACTCATTCAGCGGCTCCTCTGGCAGCAGCACAGCGTCTCTCCCTCTCCTCACTCCCGTGTTGTCAAGTGATTTTGTCATAAACCTTTGGTAATGTAAACCTATGTGACGCTCGTGGTTCAACAGAAAACTACATATATGTGAAAGTCCAATAGTTATGGTAGCATAACAGCCTGTCACAGGTTACAGCGTGATGATTAGAGAAATGGCAAAGCACGAAGGTCCAGGTGGAAAACAATACCTCAATCATCAAGGATTTTGCTAAAAGAGAAGGAAATCACCTGTTGATATATACATTATATTAATTTTTTTGGATTTGGGAGCTGTTTAAATGTGTAGTTTTTGGTATATTTTATTTTGTTGAACTATTAATATGTATACAGAATCTGAATCTCACTCTGAGTTACTGTTGATGTTCACAAACTAAAGAAATGAGAGATCATTTTTATTTAGTTTTTACTGAATATTTAAAGGCAAACTGTTGACATGTAAAATGATATCACTTTTTTTGTTGTAATTCTATGTTCTTAAAATAATAATTTTTTTAATACTCATTTGTCATATTGTCAAGAACATCGTTAGGGCAAAAATACCCGGAAATATTGTTATATTATTTTAAGTCCATATCGCCTAACCCTATTGATAAGTTCTGAACAGTCTGAACTACCTCCGCCAAATGTTTAGCTCTGAAATAAGAACGTTTGTGACCTCGTCGCCATGTTGAAACAGTCGAGCTAAACACCGCCCACTGGCCGGAGAAAACATTCTCATTTTACAGCTTAACAGTCACTAAAATATATTTCTGAAAACATTTGAGGTGAGAAAAAGACAATGCAGTAACAGTATCTTGATTCATATTTGATCAGTGCTGCCTAGTCTGACAGTTTGACTGCAGCTCACCAGCAGTGACTGACATGACTGACAGCTGCATTCCAAACTCTTCGGCTCAGATTAGGGCTGGGTATCACCACTGATTTCCTGAATTGATTTAATTTTGATTCACAAAGTCTCAATTCAATTTCTGATTCAATTTGATATTGATTTTAATGGGGATATTTCAGTTACAATATCAATTTTTGCTATTTTTGTATACTGGACATTTTACAAGGAATTATTAAATAAAAAAAGAAGTAATTCAGAACAGGGTTAAAACTAAATATTTTATAACTACATGCTGTTTCTAGAGCAGCAACAGTCATTTTGAAACCGCAAAGTCACAATCAGTGTTGGGGTAATGCATTACAGTAATATATTACCTTTTAGCAGTAATGAAGTATATAACGCATTATCAACAGAATTTTGGGTAATATTATTATATTTACGTAAGAAGTTACCACCCGAAATTAACTGTTTATTGTTCATGATGCCTGAAAGCAGCAGGGATAAGGAGTTGGCCTCCAGATCACTTTTTCCTCCTCCCGTTAATCGGCACATCTGGGTGATGCGAGTATATGTTGGATGTGTTTCAATTCACATCCCCTACAACTGCAGAGCAATGGCGGCCACAGTCCCATTCGGTGCTGTTGTCTTTGACCGGCACACTGGTAACTGCCAGGTGGTTCTTCCAGCTCCAGTGTTTTACTTTGCGCTCGTCATAGTGACTAAATCGCACGCCATTCTGTTTGTTTTGCTAACCTCAACATTTGTTTATTGTGTTTCATATCATAGGCCAACAAATATTGATCCATAACTCAGAATTATCAGACTTTGATCCTCTGCCTGACCCTCCCTGTGTCCAAGGCTCTTTGTTAATTTAAAAAAAACTTGGTTATTTAATGGTTCTTAAAAATGTATTTCATTTAATTTAATTAAGACCGTACACCACACACTCAGAAGAGCAACCTAGTGTACGCTGTCCAATGCAGTGAGGAATGCCCAGACTTGTACATTGGCGAAACAAAACAACCACTAAACAAACGCATGGCCCAACATAGAAGGGCTAACTCGTCAGGGCAAGACTCAGCTGTCTATCTATACACCTCAAGGAGAAAGTACACTCCTTTAAAGACAGCAATGTGCACATTTTGGACAGGGAAGACCGATGGTTTGAAAGAGGTGTAAAAGAAGCCATCTATGTGAAATTGGAAAAACCATCTCTCAATAGAGGAGGAGGTCTGCGACACCACCTATCCCCCACCTATAATGCTGTCCTTTCATCCTTGCCCAGGAGGCTTAACAACTTAACCTCTAAAAAACAACGGTCGTTCACAAATGGCCTCATGTGACTCTAACGACTCCAGTGACAACCGTTGCAGCAGGAGTTTCAACGACTGTCGTTGACACACCATTGGAGCACTAACGAACCAGTGACATCATTTGCCTTGTGAAGACCTTTCCAGAGGTTAAATACCTGGGTGTTTCCACACCAGTTTGTCAGACTAGTTTCAGCCTAGTCAGACAAGCATGAACTGATGAAGCCTCTTGGATAAGAGGTGAAACGTCTTCTAAGACAAAACCAAGTCCAGTTGCGTTCGATTCAATTGCCTTGAGACATTTAATACAAAGTGGTATCTACTGTATGTGAATGCATGAATGGGTCAGACCTGCAGCACTGGATTTGAAATAAACTATAATAAACTGGAGCTTCTGTGCTTTGATTAGCTGTTGTGAAACAACAAGACCCTCATTTCTTTAAAATGAACATTAGCTCTTCTGAGCTCATTTTGGTCAAAGTAACGCAACAGTAGTGTAATAAGTCACTTATTACTCTGCACAGAGACTAATTTTGTAAAGTAACTTATTTCTTTCAAATGATGGTAACTAATAATATGTAATATATTACATTTTGAGAGTAACTTGCCCAACACTGATCACAAGATAAACTCAAATCTCACAGGCAATTCAGATTATTCAGATTAACGGGGTTAAAGCTTCACACATCTGTGGAAAAAAGTGTATATTAAAAGATGATCTTGGATTTTATGAAGCGATATCAGGTAATTCAAATGAAGATCGATTTAAATCAGATGAATCGATTATTTTAAACCAACCCTAACTTTGATTGGTTGTTTTAGTGGGCACTGCGAGGAGGAGGAACCTGATTGTTTTCACAGATTATCTGTCTCATGTATCACTGTGTGGACAGAGTGACAGTTCCAGCAAATGTGACAAAAAGGTATTTTCAAAGAAGTTACCAAATGCATCAAATATCTTAAAATGACACGGTTACATAATTTCCTGCAAGAAGATTGTTTTTAATCATAAAAACTTCAGAGTATTCCAAAGTCATAAAGGCAATAGAAGTGTCCTCACCTCGATTCTGTGGGTGTCCTCCTCTATTAGAGAGCATATTCCACTGCTGCTGTCAGACGTGTTGGGATCAGCTGGACTTTTTGTTTCAACATCAACTTCCATCCTCTCCAGCTGTTGGGTGGAGGTGATCTGCTGACTGCTAATATGTGAGCCCTCATTATCATGCATGTTCATCACTGGCAAATCACAAACATGTCTAAGATTTTTGACTGTGTTGTATGACATACTCTGGTCAGTTGCTCTTCTTCTATGGGCACAGATTTCATTGTCAGTTGTTCCATTCTGGTTCTTCTGTTGTGTTACACCACTTCTTGTGTCTGTCTGATCTGTTTCCTTTATAAGTGGCACTTGTGTTTGTGGTCTCAAATCTTGTGTTGACTCAGACTCAGCTTTGGGTGGAATATATGACACAAATATTACATTGTCTTCATCTGGTTGAGTGACTGCTGACATCTGAGCTGAGGCTGCCTGTTGAGATGAGTCATCATGACCATCATCGTCACAAAGGTCAATCACCTCATCTGATTCATGTGGAATGATAACCTGTAGGCCCTGCTTCATCAGAGGTGCAACTGGCTCAAGTGATTGTTGGGATGAAGATACAATGATTTTGTTGAATTCAAAACTTTTTTGTTCTGCTGTGGGTGAGTCACTTGTTCCCATTTTATATGCTAGGCTGCGATTTTTGGCCACAAAAACCACGTTCCTGTTGTCCGTGACCAAAGTGTTTTCCTGTCTCTGTCCGCTCGACAAAGAGGCTGTTTTTTTAATGACGTCACAGTGTTTGTTAGCATTTTCTCTCTCTGCAACAATTCGAAGAATCTCTGAAGTAACACAAGAGGTAACAGGATCAAGAGTTGGAGCCGCTGTGCTTTCCTCTTCTTCAATGACCCACTTTATCGGGCTGTTAGGCCTTTGTGAAGCTTTTGGAATTAATTTTAAATGTGGTTTTGATCCTTTGGATGGAGTTCCACATAAAGTGTTACTTGATGTCTCACAAAGCAACCCGAGTGAGTGAAGTGGAGAATCACTTTGTAGAGTCGTGCTTCGATTGACAGTTGTGATGGGTGGCACGTAGACCAGACTAGATAAGCTTTGACTTGGAGAGGAGCTGGGTGGTGGAGTAAAAATCTGTTTCTTGATACCAGCAGGTCGTTCAGATGCTGGGACTTGTGAATTAGAAGGAATCTGAAGGTACTGTCCTCTGGGGAGTGCTGTGACTGGGAGCTGACTTGGAACTCTTCCTAACTTCCCACTGTTTGTTGCAGGTGTTGCCACTGGAGGTCCTATGGACATCAAATTTACATTCTGTTGCTGTAGTGGGTGCTTATTTAGTGAATGACCAAGATCCAAATCTGCTTGATTAGGGAAGACATCCATGAGTGAAAAATGCTTTCTGACAATTTGCTCTGTGGCAGAAGGATTCAAAGCTGACTTCTTTACCACCTGAACAGGTGCTGAGGCAATATTTATGGTTACAGCTTTCTGTGATGTAGGATTCGTTTTGGGTTGACTTATTTGAGATTGAACAAACTGTCCATTGACAATTTGTACAGGGATCAGTTTCATGATGTTCTTTCCATCGGCTCCAACAGCAGGCATTGCCTGGTAGAAGACACCGGTCCCACTGACAGAAAAAACAAAACAAAATAAAATACGGAAACACGTCACAAGGTGGTTTTAGATTAAAATACCCTTCTAAAAATGTGTGAAAGAATTTCTCATTTACAAGTAATAAAATCAGGAACACAAATTTTAAGTTTAGACATAAATTTTATCTTACTCCTATAAAGATGCATACAATTTCAAAAGATAACTCAGCAAAATGCCTTAAATTCAAAACTAAAGATGGAACATTTGTACATCTGGTTTGAGAATATAATCTGCTGACAAATTTCTGGAATTTGATTAATTCCCTTACTAAATCAGTTTTGGTTTAGTGACTTTAGTGAGTAAGAAATTTCTTAGAATTCTTAGAATTTCCCCTAAATTTAAGACTAGGTCCTTGTAAAGATAAAGGTTAGGGTTAGGGTTAGTCCTTAAAAGAGCTCCTAAGGTGAAAAACTGTTAGGAGCAGAAAGGAGGACTTTAAGAGGCTTAAGAGTTTCATAAGCAGAGGAGAAGATGGTGGAAAGACAAAGAGGTAGGACAAATATTCTCCAAACACTGAGTGCCAGTGAGTTAATGAAATGCTACAGATTGGATCATACAGGGAAAATATTTGTGGTCAGTCTTATACACACACATTTAACACCCAACGCAATAACACTATAACACCAGAAATGAAATGATCACAATACTAAGATATTTGGAAAACTGGAAAAATGTAGCAATGATGACTTGGGTCTCTCTCAACCTTCTATCAGTAGAGTGATCAAACTAACAATGACAACCCTTTCACAGTCAGCAGTTAATTTCATTTCCACTGGGTGTCCACACCTTGCAGGCTCACAAAGGGGTGTGTCTCTGACAAGCAATCACATCTGTTAAAAGGATGCATCATACCTAGAAATGGGGTCAACCACACCTCCTCACCAAGATAAAAATTTCTGTCCCTTCCTTGCTCAGAGTTGCTCTGAGAACTTTCCTAAATCACCCCTTAGCTAGGATTCCTTACTAAAAGTTTTAAGGCTAAGTTAGGAGCTCTCTGAGAGTATTCTCAGAATGTTTGTGAATACGGCCCCTGACAGCACCAGGAAAAAAACACATAAGCACCATCTTGTGGACCAAAAAAGCAATTGATTTATTATTCTAGTACCAAAAGTTGTGTATTGTGTGTGTGTGTGTGTGTTTATCAGTTTACTCAGTGTATGGTTATGGTTATATGCTCACCCATTGGTGATTACTGATACTTGTACACGCCTCTGGAATTTAAAAAAAAAAATGAAGGAAAAGGTAAAAAAAAAAGGCACTAAAGATCAATGGTAAAAATACATTTAATTTTAC
Organism: Epinephelus moara; assembly: GCF_006386435.1. Classification (NCBI taxonomy): domain Eukaryota; kingdom Metazoa; phylum Chordata; class Actinopteri; order Perciformes; family Serranidae; genus Epinephelus; species Epinephelus moara. The sequence goes on along the minus strand of NC_065521.1, from coordinate 7,969,623 downwards.
ATGAGTTCATTTGGCAGGTGCTTTTGTCCAAAGCGCCAACCAGGGGCGTAAATATAGACTGGGCAAACAGTGGGGTGGAGGGGCCCATAGAGAGTGGCCCTTGCAAGTGATTCAGATTGCGGCCTTGAAAATATATACACCTGTGTTTAAAGGGGCCTGAAAAAAAAAAAGTTCCTAGTTTAAAATGGTGTCATTTGCTATTTATGTCCTTAAAAAAGGCAAACGCATCTACATCATGGTTTACTTAATTATTTTGTTTTGCATAGTCAGTCACCCTCTAAAACAAAATGATATGCTTTTTCTACATAAACTATCAAATCTACTAATAAACTATAAAAACTACTAAAATAAATTATTCATTTCTTACTTTCTTCGATATTTTTGTCAGATATGCAATGATGATTGCTGGGTAATCTGTATGTTGATGTTGTCTGATGTCAAGTCTCTTTTTTCGTCAAGAAAAAACATGTATGATAGTGTGCACTAGGGCCCATCACAATAGTGTATGCTGGGGCCTATCATAATAGTGTGCAGTGGGGCCCATCGTAACTGCCTTACGCCACTGGTGCCAACATTTGGTCTGTTAATATGTCAAATAAAAGCATTCATAAACAATACAGTTCTATCTTTACAGTGCAGCAGTTGTGCAGTCCTAAAGGAAACATTTAACATTTTTGGAAATGTTCTTGTTTGTTTTCTTTCTGATAGTGAGCTGGGCCCTATTTCAGAAAGCAGGCTCAACAAACTCTGAGCCTAATCCCGATCTCCTAATCCCGATCTCCGAGTTGACTGAGCTTGAGTTAGGAAAATCTGAGTTTTACGGTTCCAGAAAAGCTGATCAGAATTAGTTCAATCAAGTCTGAGTATGTTCAGCCTGAGGGAAGGCTGTTCACAGTGAGCACCACAAGCCATCATCAATGGAGTGCAGATAACATGATTCTCAGTGGCAGAAAGCGGTGTTAAAAAGCAGAGCCACTTACTTCATCCCAACTGAATTGGAGAATTTAATGACCGCAAATGAAGACTTCAGTCTATTATGGCAGCTGCAGCTAAACAGCGTGGTGACGGGAAAAAACTGCAGAGCGTGTTAAGAGGTAACGTGAAGTGACGCTTTGTAATGTGATGTGTTAATGTGTGTCTAATATACAGAAAAGATATGAACTATTTTACATCTTAACAGTATTTACATATTTTAATATAATTTGCTATATCATCATATTCAGCTGTAATCTGATGGGACCCAAACGCACTGGGCAGCAACTCAAAATCAAACACAAAATATTGTTCAGACTGGTAAAAATTTTGCTTATACTTATGTCATTCTTGCAATATTAGTCATGTTAATTGAACTGCTGTGAAATGACTTCCTATTCACGTGATCTCCTTTATTCTCAGATAGAGCTACGATGGGGATGTTGAGTCCCATAAATGCAGCCTATAACACCACAGAATCTCTGAATATATGAAAAGTATTCATGAATCATTGCATAATGTATCCGCGTAGATTATTTTCGTATCGACACTGACAAACCTGCAGTATTGTGGAATTCCTCTGTGATGATACATCCTGATATATGCCCAGGGAAAACCACAAAAACAGGCAAAAGTTTTTTCAGAGCCAGAGACACTTTTCTTATGGCCTGACAAACTGCTGTCTCGCTGATGTATTCAGTGTTTCTGATGTTAATAAGAAAACTGCTGCTGCCTATAAGAATCAAAGGGCAAAGCATAGAATTTGTTACGATGATAATGTAAATCCACGATGTGTAATATTTGATAAATCTGGGTAGAACAGATTTTTAAGGTAAATGATAGAGTGGGGGGTGAAATTGTATCTTTCATATAGACACTCCTCCGGGAATGATAAGACAACCAAACGGGGTCTAATCACCATCTCTTTACACAACAGTCCCTAGATAAATTGTGCCTCAATGTCTTTTGTGGTGGTATTCAATACATTATTTATTTCAAAAAGGTTGGTAACAGGAAGTAGTTTGAGCGGAAGCTCTGTATCTTGGGTTGTCGGATGTGTAGAAGCTTGATCAATAATAATGTGGTTCAGCATTAAAGCAGCTCGATGTTACACTCAATATCTGTTGCAGTAAATCTTTAACGCACAACACGACAACTTTATTCAAAAAAGGACACGCCATTTCTCTCCTTCCTGCTATATGCACCGCAGGCGATCAACCTCAGGCTTAGATTAGGCAAACCTGCGAGTCAGCAGGTTAGCTTCACAGAGTATGTTGCCATAGTAACTGACTCAGGGTTTCGCTGAACTGGCTTTGGGAAACGTTAAAGTCAGAGTTTCCCTCATCTCAGGCTGAACTCAGAGTTTTCACTAATCCTGCTCTCTGAAATAGGGCCCAGGTTGAGATCAACAGGCATTTGCACAGCAGACGATTTTGACTTGTCACAGTAGGAAAAGCACAGGTGAAAATAATGAAATTAAAGTTGTAGTTAATAACTAATTAAAAAAAATAACTTTTTGTCATTTTGCTGAACCTATCACTGAATCCACACAACAGCAGACTGATAATCTGTGAAAAATGTTTCATGCTTCTCTGCCTCCTTTTAATGCTTCTCATGACATTTACTTGAAGGTACCACAACTTAGCATGTGGTGACTTCGCCAGGCTAAAAGAGAGCCACCTTCGTGACTCTCAAAACTCTGGCTTCAGGCAAACATACCTCTCTGACAGACTAATCTCGCTTCATTGTTAATATTACAACCCTCAGGAAAAACACTGCTAAACCTAACAGAGGAGACTGTGCTTGTTTTACACCTTCTGTTAATCCACACGTTGTGATTGCTCCAATAAATGTTACTTGTCAGATATTGTAAATGCTATGACCTATATCGGGTGAGTTAAAGTTTCATTCAACTCTAACGTTACCTGTGAACCGAATCCATTGCCTTCGTTGAGGGATACATGACTCATGAAATCACGTGAATTTTGTTTCGTAATCTCCCCATCCAGCCGTTCATCGTAACGACAACAGCAGCATTACTGAGTCTCGACTCAGTGTAATTCCTGGAACATGCTAACGTTAACGTTACGTGTGTTTACAAGAAAGCCACGAAAATTCAACGTTGCTGAAAACGCCAAAGCACGCTACATATTTGCGCCGTTACTTCCGTCTCTAAAGTATAAGAGGAGGCTGTCTATAACGTCGCCATGGTCATTCACAGACAAATTAAGCCACCGTTTTGTTCGCACCAACAACATTTTATACTGAATTTTCTTCTGGCGGTCCACATCTCAACTTCCGTTTCTATAGCGCATCCATTACATGAAACTTCCGGTATGTTACGTGTGTTGTATTCGAGGTCATTTTCATGCTTACTTTGATGTTAGATTCGCCGAACAGTGTTTGTTTGCAACCATAGACTCTCTGTTTGGGACGAATATAATTCGCCTGTGTTTTTTTCCAATGTCTTATTCCATTTATGGATGCCAAACAAAAACACTGGTGTAGCTTTTCAAGCATCCTTTCTACTAACATCCGCTTAAACATGACATGTTCAGGTTCCGCTCAGTGCTGTGAGAACAGCAAGAGTAGGAGTTTCCAGGGTATGTTTCCTTTTGTAATAACAGGACGGTGAGGAGTAAGAAATAGGGTAAAATGATGTGATGTTACACATTCCCTCCTGTACAGTAGGTGGCGGTATGCACCGTCAAGCTGTTTGCTATCTGCCATTTAAACAGAAACGTGGGTCCATTCCGTCCATTCATAGATCTGCTTTGTTCCTTCATCCCATAGACATATATAGCCTACGTAGACGCCGCATCGAGTGGGTTTGCCCGCTGCTGCGATACGTCAACGTCGCCGCCATATTGGATGTGGCAAGGCTGCGCTGTAAACTAATACAAGTGAATGGACTTAATTTCATAAAGTGCCTTTCTACAAATAAATTTACGTTAATGCCTCTCGTTTATTCATTCACACACACACACACACACTAATATACTTGGGAAACAGTTAGGCACCAAAAACAATGTATTTGATCTTCTCAGATGATTACATTTTGTATGGTGGCTTTTTATCAAGGCAAAGTAAAGGGACAAATGAGATGTAATACCTTTATTTTGAGTCCGTTATGTTTTGAAACCTCTATATTTTATGTTCTATGTGGTGCTGCTATATACAGTCAGTACCATGTTTTGGTACAGATTCGTCACTCTCATCACCCCTGTTTCGAGTAGCAGCAGGCTCTGATAAGCCCACTTTACTCTACCTGCTTAGCAGCAACAGCAGACAGACACATTTGGGGACTAGCTGGTGAACATAGTGGAGCATTTAGCAGCCAACAAGACTGATTTCTTTCTTAGGAGCTGGCCATGAGCGCAACACCAAAACAATACTTCTCCACGCCTTTTCCATGTGTCAATACATATCAGTTGACTAGAAGCTGGCCATATCAACTTAACAAATTCATAACTAGAATTACTGCCTCATGGTTGTATGGCTCCTTGCACTAGTCAAGTTTCTCTGACAGTTTACATCCATGTCTGTAAAAACATGGATGCTTCTCCACAACAGCACAGATCTGTACAATCAGCACAGTTTCAAAATGGACACCCAAGATGAGTGTCATCAGTTCAGTATCTGACCAAAAGTCCCCTCTTCTGTTCCTGAGATATGACATTGAATAATGGCCAGAAAAGTGTTTTATGCAGAATATTATGATGTCACAGTGAAGTTGACCTTTGACCTTCTGGATATAAAATGTCATCACTTCATTATTTTATCCTATTAGACATTTGTGTCAAATTTTGTCATAATTAGCGTATGAATTCTTAAGTTATGGCCAAAATCCTATTCTGTGAGGTCACACTGAACTTGACCTTTGACCTTCAACCACCAAAATCTAATCAGTTCATTGTTGAGACCAAGTGGACATTTGTGCCAAATCTGAAGAAATTCCCTCAAGGTGTTCTGGAGCTATCGTGTTCATGAGAATGAGACAGAAGCAAGGTCACAGTGAGCTTGACCTTTGACCATCAAAGTCTTATCAGTTCATTGTTGAGTCTAAATGAACGCTTGCCTAAAATTTAAAGACACTCCTTCATGGTATGCTCTTGAGATATTGTGTCCACAAGAATGAGACAAGACAAAGACGCAGTGACCTTGACCTTTGACCTATGAACACCAAAATCTAATCAGTTCATCGTTGAGCCCAAGTGGATGTTTGCGCCAAAGTTGAAGAAAATTTCTCAAGGTGTTGTTGAGATATTGTGTTCATGAGAACATGACAGACGGATGTCCCAAAAATAAAATGCTTCTTGCCACAGCTATGGCCGGCACAGAGGCATAAAAATAAATTAATAAATAAATAAAGCAGGGGTTTTTTTGTTGTTGTTTTTTCAATTTGTAAAATTGTCTCAGTCATTAAGTGAATCTTGCTGCATACTGTGGTAGATTGGTTTCCTTACAGTTAAATTCTGTTTCTGCTGGCTTCACAAGATGTTCTTCATTCACCTGTCAACTTCAACATCAGTAACTGTGTAAGTACAAATGAATGCATTGCAATGCAATGACATAATTTGCATACATGACATTGCACATTTAATATTTAATTTTGTAATATTTCAATATAGTACATTGCATTTATTGGCCTGCAAGTATACAAATCAGAAGCATGTCACTAGTACTAATATACTCTAGCATCTTTCTTTAACATACACTATGATTCCCCAGTATGTCTGAATAGCTATTTGCATGCTTTGAGCAAAGTACAAACTGGAATGAATAGGATGTAAAAAATACATGTTCCTTAAAAAGTCTTCAAAGCTGGCTCAAGAGTGCATGAAGAAGGCACATCTTTACAAAAATGATTTTTTTGGTGTTAATGTTTTATGTATGATGAAAGCAGGATGGTGCCTCAGTGGTTAACAATGTTGCTTTACAGAAGAAAGCCCCTGGGTTGGATATCAATCCAGCATGGTCAATTGTTTTAGTATGGAGTTTTTAGGTTCTCCCTGTGTCTGTTTCTGCAGACATGCAGCCAGGTGAAGAGGGAAATCTAAACTGCCTGTAGATGTCAGCATGAGCCTGAATGAGTATTAGCCCTGACACAGGAATGTACATTTAAAAACAAGATGTCAGACAGGTGCAAAGTACAAACAGTCTGACCCAAGAAAGGTACCTTACATTAATGTCAATACAAACTAAATATATAAAGAAGCTTTTTTGTTGTTGTTGTTGTTGTTGTTGTTGTTGTTGTAATATAGCTTCTCAAGAGATTTTATGAGCCTCTCAGTGACTGGATGTTTGTGATGGGATTAAACAACCTTTACAGCAATGCCTTGTTAAAAATGAGTGCAATTTGCTTCATAACCTGATTATATTGTGGTGTGATTCAGTAAACAGACAAATCAGATTCAGTCTGGTAATTACAACATTCATGTCAGACTGCTCAGTCCTTGTTTGCCAGCAGATCATCCAGAATACGCTCACACATGTACAGGCAGCGAGGCACGTGGAAGCACCCTAAAGAGGAGGAGAGAGGAGAAACATAGTTATCTTACTGACCAGGTAGAGCAGGAAGCTGCCCTGGGGAGCACGGCCACTGTGTGGCAATTAGTTTGTAATCATTTGTTAGGTTATACCGTATGCATCACTAAAGCACAGTATAAACTGTAATATTAAAGGCCTTAAAGGGAAATTCCACCAATTTTCCTCCTCAGTGTGTATTCCCAGGTGTTGGGGAGTATGACTGCATATGTGGACACAGTCATATAAAGTCTTTAGTGTCTCCAGAGGGAGCTGTGTGAAGTCGGCTAAATGTCCTCAAGTGATGTCACTTGAGTCAGTTTCGGTTATTTAGTAAAGTTAGAAAAAGTGGTAATGAAGGCCCCCTGCTGCATCGTCTGATATCAACATGTCTCAGTACATGAACACATTGCAAAGACTACAGCCAATGGCCAACGAGCACATACGTTCTGCGCCTTCGTGAAAGGAAACAACTGCTTGTCGCTGCTAATTTATACAATGTAAAATGCCATAGGCTTGTGCCAATAACGTTAACATGTTGTATTTGTCTTAAAAATGTGTTTAGTATAAGACAGTTGTTTTGTCAGTGAACCTTGTGAGTTGTAATGGAGCCAAATTGTAATGTTACCTTTACTAAATGTTGCTGTTGTCCCTAGCTTCATATGATTAGAGGAAATCCCTGCTAGCTGCTAGGCTAATTTATACAATGTAAAATGCTATAGGCTTATGGTAATAACATTAGCATGTTGTATTTGTGGGGAAAATGTGTCCAGCGTTTTGTCTGTGAATCCTGTGAGTTATAATGATGCCAATTTGTGTACTTTGCAGGACACACTGGTGATTTGTTATGATTTTTTGAAGTATGGAATGTGAAATGTCTTGAAATTTAGATTTAATGTAATAAGCCACACCCCCTTTAAGCAATCCTTTCAAATTTTGTGCATCAACTGAGACATGACCCTAGATGATGAAAACCAAATTTCATTCAAATGTCTCTGACTGATTATGTGATATCAACTTTCTGCTTGTGTAGTGCCCCCTATTGGTCAATTTGAATCAAACTTTCAAGGTATGATTGGGTTACTTATGTAGATATTTCCAACAAGTTTTTCGATGATTGGCTCAATGGTCAAGGAGTAAAATCAATTAATGAGCTGAGCCACGCCCCCTCTAAAGTTCATTGGTCAATATCATCAAAACGAGAGCTTTGTCTCTTGATGATCCACACCCCTTAGGAGGAGATGTCAAAAATTTGTTTTTCAAAAAATTCAATATGGTGGACATCTAGTCAGGTGGACCCTGATGGTTCTTGAGGCTTTCATAGAACCTATTCACCTGAACCTGTGTGTTGAATTTTAACTCAATCTGACATATGGTGCGAGGCCGGTGGCCTTTCAAATCAAAATTTTTTCAATCTTAATTATAGTGCCCCAATCTGGCCTATTGCCATTACATTTCTTGAGCACCATTTGCATGCAAACTTCCATTTATTAGTGAAAATTTAATGTCTCTACAATGTATCATCTCATGGGAATTTGTGAAAACATTTCTGAATGATAATAATAATAATACTAATAATAATAAAACATGACAAAAACAATAGGGTTTCAGTACTTCGGGCTTGAACCCCTAATAAATACAGATGCAAATCATATACATACATTCTGTTAGTAGAAGTGGTTCCTGTGCCTCTGAGCAGGGCTCAGTATAAATACAGAGGTGATGTCGGCAGGTGTTTGTTTAACAGTGAGAAATCACTGCTGCTCTGTCACTGATAACAACTCTATTACCTTTATTAGTTTTAGCCAGAGGTGGAGTAAGTCACACATGTGCAAGTCTCAAGCAAGTCCAAAGTCAGTGGGGAGAAAATCAAGCAAGTCGAGTCCTTGCAATGAGTCAAGAAAGTCATACTCACAAACTCAAAGATAAAATAATATGAGCTGCACCCAGTGCTAGAATGTAACTAGATAAATTTACTCAGGTATGCTTTTTTCCATGCCACTTTCTACTTCTACTCCACTACAGTTTAGAGGGAATTATGTACTTTTTACCCCACTTCATTTATCCGACATCTTTAGTTACTAGTTGCTTTATGATGTTGGACTTTTACACACGAAACATAGAAAAACATACAAGTACAGCTGGAACTAAGAGTCAGTTAATGAACCGACAGAATATTAATTGCAGACTATTTTGAGGGATGCTAAAACATTTCATGGTTTCAGCTTCACAAATGAGAAATGTGCTGCTTTTGAGGTTTGAACTGTTGGTTGGACAAAACAAATATTATGAAGGTGTCTCCTTGGTTTCTGCGTAGATGTGACACCAATTTTCCACTATTTGGCTATTTTTACAAACCAAACAATCAATCGATTAATGGAAAAAATAATCAGCAGATTAATCCATAATGAAAATAATCATTAGTTAAAAGTTCAAAATCAGCTCCACCTCAACCAACTACAACAATAAATTCCTGCTTTTACATTAATGCATGAGTCACAATCATCTAATGAGATCATATATAGTAGTATAACAGTCACAGACATTTTTACAGTACTTTTACTTGTAGTACTTTAAGTACATTTTCCTGAGTATAATTACATACTTAAACTTAAAATTTTGAATGCAGGACTTTAACTTGTAACAGAGTATTTTTACAGGGTGGTATTAGTTACTTTTACTAGAGTAAAGGTTTTAAATACTTCCTCTCTTGCTCCACACCCCGTCTGAATGATTAAGATGAAAGACTCCACTCACATTAACATAAATGCTGCTGTGAAAGAGCAGGGAAGATCATTACGCAAGAGTAAAACTCCCGAAATGCGAGGAGAGCAGAAACTAGAGGGCAAACTCACTGAGCCGCAATGATGTATGAGAGGTAATTATCACATAGTGCACAGGTGCGCACAGCAAACACACTCACACACAGCTTATGTTGGGAGACAAGGCAGGGACAGTTGTTACACACTGTGGCAGTTACAAAACCTCATACAAATAAGACAGAAGAGAGCCTGAGCATATACAACTAGCAGTGCATTTTTTAGCTGTCTGCAGTGATAAATGTGTGTGGCTGATGGCCCAAAGCTGACAGTGTGTCACTGGTTGCCAAGCACATTCAATACTGACTGAGTTATTGACAATTTAACTCAAATGTATCACACAGATAGAACTGAATAAAAGAACATTGTGAAGCTCATGATGCGGCTGTACTTCTTTCACTGCCATTCCTCTGAGGAGAGCCATGAAGGAGGACAGAGCTCTTGTAGAGTGACCATGAATATTATCATTATGTATTGTGAGGTCACACTGACCTTGACCTTTGACCCCTGAAATCCAATCAGTTCATTGTTGAGTACAAGTGAACATTTGTGCCAAATTTAAGGAAATTCTGGAGAATTTTTTTCTGGATATATTGTGTTCAGAAATGATACAGATGTGGGGTCACAGTGACCTTTGACTTTTGACCACCAAATTCTAATCAGTTCCTCGCTGAGTCAAAGTGGACATTTGTGCCAATTTGAAGAAATTCCCTCAAGGTGTTCTTCAGATACCAAGTTCACGACAGTGCGATGACCGAGGTCATAGTGACCTTGACCTTTGACACCAAAAACTCAGATCAGTTCATCCTTGACTGAAAGAGGATGTTTCTGCCAAATTTGAAGAAAATCCCTCATGGTGTTCTGGAGATATCACATTCACATGATTGAGATGGATGTAAGGTCTCTGTGACCTTGGCTTTTGACCACAAAAAAATTGAATCTGTTCATCACTGAGTCCAAGTGGGCATTTGTGTCAAATTCGGGGGGAAAAAGTACCTCAAGGCGTTCTTGAGTTTACATGTTCACAAGAATGGGGCGAACGGACGGATGGATGATGGGCTTAGGTATAATCTAATTTGTCATTCCTTCCTGGAACTTCACCGGGTATATACGGTATATGAAGGTATTAGTGCTGCTTTACCCAAGCTCTCAGCTTTTACTGTATAATATATACAGAAAAGAAACTCACAAAAAGTCAAAAAATGTGTCATTTTACACCTCTTTTCCTTAAAGCCCCTACAAGGAACTTTCATTTTGAGTTGATTTTGGCGACCCCTGTGGACAAAAGCAGTAGTGTTTTGCCGGAATGAAGCCTACATTTCCCATGAGCTCTAGCGCGTATTGTCGTAAAGACGCTTACCTGGCTCGCGCATGTGTTTGTTTTGGGGATGAATGAAACAACAAGACGGGAAAACTTTGCCCCCGCTCCTTTCGGGGATCCCAGCTCACCTCTGCCGCGCCCCAGCTCCACCTCTCCGGCGTAAGCGCCACCGCCGCGGAGGTAAACGCAGCGGTCGGCTGGTAAGGCTGAAGGCCTGTTTGGCGAGCACTTCCACGGCTTCTTGGACTGAGTATGGAGCGGTGCCTCGCCTCTTTATTTCTCGGCACTCGCTGGACCCTGTCGACGCCTGGCTGGTACCTGTCGTCGGCCCGGATGAGGTGTTCCAGCCCCGCGGCCCCTGCTCTCCTCGTCCCCGCTGGCGCGGGGTGAATCTGCGCAACCTGCGGCCTCTGTGTGTGGCTCCCCGGACAGCTAACGCCGTGGACCCGCCGGCTCCTGCCAGGATTGGGCTGGTAAATGCTAGATCGCTAGCGAACAAAACGTTTATCCTGAAGGATTTCCTGACTTCCCGAGGATTGGATTTTCTCTGTGTGACTGAGACGTGGCTGACTGTTGGTGAGTCCAGTGCTTTCACAGAACTTTTACCCAATGATTGCTGCTATTTAACTCCCCGCGGACGTCGGGTCGAGGAGGAGGAATAGCGACTATTTACAAGAGTCACTATAAATGTAAGCAGCTAGGCAAGGTGACATGTGCCGTCTGAGTGCCGTAAATCGTTTCGTCCTGGGACCGACCCGGACACAGTTTCCTAAAGGTATGGATATACACTATATAGAAATAGCTTATCTTCACACCAATGGTCTCATTTGCTGTCGTAGGTCACGCACAGACATCAGCAGAAACGAGAGACTTTTGCATATCCAGTTAAAAGTTCCTTGTAGCGGCTTTAATAAACAGAGAACCATACGCTTTATGAATGTATGTTTTGCTCTTTAACCAAACTATGCCAGGCTTAATTGCCTTTTTAACTCGTGGTAAAACACTCTTCATTCAGACTCGACAGACACAAAATAAAACTCACTAAAACCATCTCGGTTAGTCTTGTTAGTTCTTCAGTTAATTAGTCCACTGTTCCAATAATCACCAGCTCTGGTTTGGTCAAAATTAATTCTTTATTCACCGGCTAATATGCAAAAACATGTTGTTTGTGTGGTCTTTCAGCTGTCACTGCTGTTGTGAACACAACACAAGCCAGCTGTTTACAGTCAGTCCTGTTAAGTTTATCTCCACCTTTCGCGGTAAGCTCAGATGCCTCTTGCACCACGTCACGTCTAAGTCAAGTCTCAAGTCAGGAATACCAAGTTAAAGTCAAGTTGAGTCTTTTATCAGTGTTAAGCGGGATTGACTTCTGCGTCAAACCAATGCCACACCTACGGCATTGGCTCTACTTTCCCGGAAATGTACATTGCAGCAACGCAGACCTCATAGATGAGAAACAATAAATTGTAAAGAAAATAATTTGCTTATAACAGTAGCATGTTGTATTTTTGGGGAAAATGTGTCCAGATAAAGACAAATGTTTTGTCTGTGAATCCTGCAAGTTGTAGTGAAGCTAATTTGTGTACTTGTGTTTGAAATTGTCCCTATTAAGCCATATTTAATGTGTTTTGAATCAACTCAACTTTACAGCACTTCACAGAGACCCCACCGCCAGCTAGTATTTTGGAGGTGTAACTGCAGAGTGACACAGACACACAATGGCGTAGAGGTGCGTAGGCTATGGCGTAGGCTCTACATGGAGCTGTCGCACAAGTATCAATCCACCTTTAAGGCTCATTTATACTCCCTTTATGTAAGAAAATAGCTGCGTGCGTTTAAAATGTTGTGAACATTACTGTCCTCCTACTTCCATGTGTCCTTTATGATGGCAGATACAGCTAATAGATGGCACTAGAGGGCAGAGTTAAAAGTTTCACACAACAGCAAACAAGGTGATGGTGGAGGTGGTCAGAATCAGTCATTATATTGTTTCCTTTAAACGGAGGCAGCGTTGTAGACAGTGGTCGTCTCGACAGCCAATTAATACATCCCGACATTTGGACCAAGAATTCTTTTCACTATATTACCAATTTGTTCTGTTCCGCCACTCTTTAAGTTTCTTCATTATCTCCTAAGGTTGTATATCGCTTGAACTACACTACACTGTCTACATGATCTCTGGTGCTGCTCCATTTTCTATGTATTTGTAAGCTTTCAGAAAACATGCACAAATACGGACAAATTGTCTTTGTCTCCGCATCTAACATTGAGCATAAATGAGCCCTTAATCAAGCAAGTCCTTAAATTTGCTACTCGAGTCAGACTTAAGTTATCATGTGACTCAAGTCCCCAACTTCTGGTGTTAGCACACTGAACGTTGGCAGAAACAAACTCCATCCAGCAGTGATCAGCTGCCGCTGTCATCAGAAACAGATGTTGCTTTATTTGATGCTTAAGAGACTTAAGATGAAGCCTTAGTTTCATATCCAGCTCAAACCTAACAGGACAACTACAATGATGGGACTTTTGTGAACCTCGCTGTTATCGGCCAAGAAATACATCTAACAGCTACAGTGCTGATCTGTTTTAAGCTACTCTGTGTTCCAGTAAAATTTCATCCAGGTCATCTGGCAGGTTTTTAGGTTGCTTTGGCATTCATTTAATTCTCCATCTCAATTATGGTCTTACCTTTAAAGGGGCCTCCTTTAAAATCCAGTGCCACTTTCCCTTCTTGTGTCAAATAGCCGAACCACTCGCCACACTCACCATCAGGAAACTGTACAGAATCAGACACAAATACAGTATATCAGGCCTACACTGCACTGAAACATACAAATATACAGTATGTATTTTGTATATTCAAAAAACCATGCATTTAAGTTGAATGTTACGCAATTTACATTACATTACATTTATTGAGCTGACAGTTTTATCCAAAGCAACTTACAATAAGCCCTGTGTGTTAAGTACAGAGCAGTAGTAAGGACCTGGTTAGCCTAGCTTGGCATAAAGACTGGAAACAGGGGGCAACTTCTAGCCTGGCTATGTCCACTGACACCTCATAGGCTCTCTGATTAACATGTTCTTTCTTAAAAGTAATAGCTATTTAATAACACTTTAATCAGCCATAAATCAGGCAGAGCTTGTGTTTAGATAAGCAATGCAAGGAAGTTTGTGTTAGTTTTAATGGCATATACTAGGGCTGGGCGGTATTCGTGACGGTAACTTACCGCAGTAAACATGAGCCGCGGTACTGCTTTTGTGGTTACCTTCATACCGCAGTACTCCAGCTACGGCGGCAGAACGGGGCCCGGCGGCCGGCCTGCCTCACCTCCCTCGCTACGTGACGGAGGTGGCCTGGCCACCTGCCCCAAACCCAGGCCCGCGGGAGAAGGGGGCCTGGGAGCCACCCGCCCTCCCACTTCCCTCTAACGTTTATACATACTATATAACGTTTTATACACAATAATAGATGGATTAGCAACCGTTTTACTTCTGACGATAAATAGTTTCCATCCTAGACTTGTATGGCTTTTTAAATTATTTTATTTAAGGTGTAAAAAAAAAAGAGAGAAGACAATACCGCAATATCATACTGTCACCGCATCCCCCCAAAATAATACTGTGATATTGATTTTAGGCCATACCGCCCAGCCCTAGCATATACTGTATGAAACATGTTTTTACCATTTCACTGAGCTATATCCAACATCCTCTGGTTTGTGAAACACACTACAAATGCACAACAGGAGTGAGAACAAAGACCTTATGAGTTGTTAAAAGTTTAGGTTACGGGAAGCTCCAAGTTAGTCATTAAGTTTACAGTTTGAAAAAGAGTGAACTGCGATGATAACACTCAATGATGTTACACATTCACTGCACCTGGATGTTACTCATCAAGAAAGTATTCAGGCATGTAACTCCTTCCTTTAACCACAAAATGTTTCTGGTTTTTATTAGGGATGGGCAGCACAAGCAAAAACACTATTCAAAAATCGAACTGCCCTCGTGCGGTCAGGAGCTGAATTGCATGTCAAATAAAGGGGGGAAATAAGACGGCGAATAGTAATAGTCGCATTAAAAAATCGATTTTTCAAAAATAAAACGACTATTCGAAATTCAAAAATCGTGACCCATCCCTAGTTTTTATGCTAAGCTTGGCTAACCATGTCCTGACTGCAGCTCTGTAATTACAGTAACACACATAGACAGTGTTGAGATAACCAAGCCCCTAGGAACAGCACTGGGATTTGAGGCTCATTCCCCATGGTGGCTTAACCATGGAATTACACCATCCAGGTCCATCATGTGATGCCATCGGGCTCAAAAAGACTTTTCCCCACAGAATTTGGAAAGACACATCAGTGGGGGGATTTCTTTGTTTCGTTAACAACCTTTTATCCTTGACCAAAATGAGACGACAAGCTAAAAATAGATCTAAATAATAAAAACTCAGACTAAGTATGTTTCATTTTCGTTGACGAGACAGGTCAAAATGTTAGTGGACTATCTAATTTCTAAACACCTAAGGCCGTGCTTGTAATTACCTTCAAATGTCGCATGAGCGACAGGCTGGTAACCTCCAGCCACCAAATACACTCACACTGAAGCAGCGTCAGCTGTTGGTGCGAGTTTTGAGCTGTAATTAAGCAGTAAATAATCAGTCGTGTGTGTCTGACTGTGGATGGTGGAGCTGTTGAATAGATTTGTGGAGTTTGTTAGTTGCAGCATTGGCTGTTGGCAGCTCCGCTCATGGCCACTAACGACACCAGAGCAAGCAGCAACCGACTGCCGTTGATCACAGTTCACAGTTTCTACAACTACAATAATTTCTACACACTTACAAACTGTCAGCAGTTTTGATGGGTTTACAGGGTGATTTATGAGCACATCTCTATTTATGCTCTCAAAAACTTTGACACCACAAATAACTAATCAAAGACAACTAGGATTTGAACCCAGGTTCATTGTAAACTCTGACTTACCTATCTCACTGTTAAGAAGCAGAGAAATAACTTAATTAAAGCCTGAATTCTCTCTTTATCTGCAATGTTAGTCCGGAGATTTAAACTTGATCTGAACTGAACTGACTGATTACTTACAGATCAGCTACACTGCTAACAGCCACCGCTGTAACTAACAAAGAATTTCACTTCTTAAACTTCAACAATTAATGTCTACAGTTCCCAAACACAAGTGTTGTGAGTGATGTAACACAGTCTTAAACATGACCCTGTCTTAACTTTTTGGAACTTGTTGCAGATATCAAATTCAGAATGAGTTATTAAAAAACAATAAAGTTTATCTGTTTGAACATTAAATATCTTCTTCTATCTTTAGGACTGTATTTAGTATTTAAATTATTCCATTCTGTTTTTATTTACATTTTAGACAGTGTCTGCCTTGATTCTCCTATTGAGCCTTATTTTGTGTTGATATGTGGGCTTTTGGAAGGTTTAACATTTTATCATTAATTGGCAATTCCATGACGATGCAGCCGTTGTTATGGTGTAATGCAAAAGTAATGTAACAAGTAATGTAAAAAATAAAAATTCTACAGGGAGTAAATAAAAATTCAAATGCATTACTTTTTTTTTTTTTTAAAGTAACCTAATGTGTAATGGAGCTGATCTCTCACTCTTGAAAAGAAAGAGAAATGTGCATTTCTCAGTATGTTTAAGTTTCCATTTAAATAAGTGATAAAAAATGTACAGTTGTCCTTTTGTGCCCTGTTGACACTGCAGTGTAAACTCACATGGGCAAAGGTGTATTCATAAACTTCGAAAAATCTCTCCAGCAGCTCTGGCTTCTTGGTTTGACTGTAGGCCATCAGGAAGGCAATAAGAGCCTCACAGTGGGGCCACCACATCTTCATACTCCACTCCAGCTGTCAAATACACAAGCAGGATCAGACTACCTGATCTGATGCATTTAAAACTTGATGATCAGTCAAAGGAAAACAATCTCTAGTAACACTATCTAGTACAAGGAAAATGCAGCAGCATCCATGATCTAAGGGAAAACACCATCATGTGTATCAATAGTTGGTTCACCTGTGTGGGGCAGTGACCATCCACATCCAGGAAAGAGAAGAGGCCGCCGTGCTCTTTGTCCCAGCCATTCTGATAAGGGAGTTCCACAAACTTGTTAATGGCAGTCCTCTGGAGCTCCTCGTCCCCCTGCTCTGCACTGAACTGAAGTAGGAACCAGCCTGCTTCCAGGGCATGGCCTGAGCCAGCAGGGGTTAGCATGTGGGGAGGACCAATGAAAAATGGAAAATGTTGAAGTAGGCAACAAAGAATAGGAAAATAGTTCAAGTCAAGCTCTCCCATGCAGTCTCTGTGTTTGCTATCGTCTCGCTGATTGGCCAGCAGGCAGCGCAGTGTTTACCTGGGTTCTGCACTCGGCCATGGCAACCCGGCAGCTCTGCTCCCTCCAGTGACACGCTCTCTAGAATAGCTGTGCCATCTCTCTGTACCAAGAAACAAGACAAAACTAAAATAACCACCCTGTGGTTGTATGCTTCCGCACACCACTCAAGTTTCTCTTACAGTTTACATCCATGTCTGTGAAAACATGGATGTATCACACACATCTTCCCCCCACAGCACAGAAGATCTATACAATCAGCACAGTTTCGTCATTCAGTTTCATAATTTTTTCATTTGAAAAGAGCAATATCTCTTTCCAGAAATAATGACCTGGGGCCTCATTCATAAAACTGTGTGCAAGAAAGCTGACTAAAGGTGACGTACGAACAAAGCACAGAAAGTGCTTACGCACAAAAATATCCTGATTTATAACACTGTGCGCACGCATGTCCCACACCTGTTTCCCTTTATGAATCACAATCAACTCGACTTTCGGCGCAGGTGAAGGAGTGTCTTGCCCCACCCATAAGTGCCTATAAATGGCCAGTGAAACGCTCTGAATTAATATTCATTAACAAGAAACAGCACAAAGAGAGCACGTCAAATGTAGTGTACTGTCTGAAATAAACACCCTAAATGAGGGTTACAGTTGCCATAGCTGTTTGACAAACAATAATAATAATAATAATTATTATTATTATTATAATTTTCTTGACTCAAATTATTTCTTAAAATATGTCTTGTTTTCATAAGCGATGCATCACATCCAGACACTGGCACGCAGCAGCAGCATTTGGCTCGAATGCCCGGGATAGAGGTCGGGGGCGGGGCATCAAGTGGTAGTGGCATGTTTTCAGCTGCGCCACATTGTGCAGCACAGCACCGGCACAGCTTGGTTCCTGCAGGTGCTCCTTTGTAACGCCAAGCCCAAAGCAGCGCATAGATCCAGTAGCACTGCATGTGGTTGTCAGAACTGGCTCATAAGCCACTCATCATCTTTGGCCAGTGGGTCCTGCTGGTCCCTGAAGATCCACTCCCTCTGGAGTCTCCCATTATCCACATCCTCTAACAGTGGCAAATAAGCCATTGTGCGTCTTTGCACGCTGTGATAGCTGCTTTTCATACCCCCCAATCAACTGATTGATTGCATGTGAAAAGGAATTCCCTGATTTGTTTATCTGTTTTTGCAAGTGCACTCTTCATACATAAAATGTGAGAGGTCATATCTGTCTTTATTTTACACAGTAATATCAAATTCACAACACTTCTTCCTTTTCATCTTTCTGCCACAGGGGTCGCAGTTTCTCATGTCTACAGTTTTTGTGCGTACGCATGGGTCAGAGCTTCCATGGAAGTCCATACATTTTCCCGTCAAGTTTAAATTTTTCTATAAATCCCAAAGTTTGGGTAGAAAGTACCGTATGCCGCCTTCTTTGCGTCCGCCACGTTTATAAATGAGGCCCCAGGTTATTCAAGATGATCCACAGACCTTATTGTAAGCAGTTTTTTGTAGGAACTATTTTCTTTCGACTGAAAGATTCCCACCAACAGTATCACTGCACAGAAGGAAGTGTGTATCTTCTCATGCACGAGAGGCTCATAACAGCATGAGATATAAACATTAATGACGTGTTTCTCGGCTGAGCTGAAACATTAGCTGGCTCAGTGGTGCTAGGTGAGCTAGCAATAGATCCACCTGCAGAGCGGGAGAGCCACCGTTTTAGATTTGTGCATGCATTTGTTTCAGAGCCACTGTTTCAAACTTGTGTGCGCATGTGCAAGCTCAAGACTGCGGGGCATCTATCAATCACTTCTTAATGTTGCCAATCACTTCACAGTAGTGAAAGTAGATTCCTAAGGACAGAGGGATGTCATATGCTGTAAAGCCCTGTGAGGCAAATTGTGATTTGTGATATTGGGCTTTATAAATAAAACTGATTGATTGATTGACCTGTCAACAGCAACAAGTGTCAGGTGTCAGTTTGTAGCATCATGTCACCGGCTTCCATTGAAAATGTCTTGTAGCCTGTTGCTATGTGTCTCGTAGGGTGAACACAGCATTAGCAGTTAGTTCACTATCTAGAGTAGTTCACTAACTGCAAGTAGTCACTACGTCACCAAGTCTAGAACCACCTGTTTTGCAGGGATGAACAAATGAACTGTGCTGTGCTGAACTTTGCAGCATTTTATACTCAAAAGGTATATTGATATATACACCTCAACCTAACTACGTTAAATTTCATCACTTTATGAAGTCATTTCAACCACAAAGCATCAGTCATATTCTGTGTGTCCATACCTGGATGTGTTGTAGAATCTCATGTACACACCAGCTAGCCAGCTCTCTGTACTTCTGAACAACCTCCTGACCCCGGCCTTCAGTTAGCTGTCGCACCAGACACAACAGCATCATGGGAACTGCCATGCTGTTGGTGGGAACATCTCCTGGAAGCTGGGGCCGACCCAGGCCTGACGAATCCACCCGAACCCAGTGGATCAACTGCTCCATCATCTGTTCAGCCTCCAGCTAGCAACACAACAGAGCAGAATGCAGCCTATCAGAGTGATGGTGTGATAATGCTGTTAGGATGGCAGGACAGGCTTAAGCACGTTCAGGCGTGTTTAACAAGAAATGGAACCTTTGGTATAGACCCTTTTACTGTTAGTAAACAGTATGACGTTTTTTGGTGGGCAGGGCTTAGCTGCAGGCAAAACAATTCTCCACAGACATTAGCTAACGCTAGCTAGCACGTTCTGTTGGCTTGTTTTAGACAAAGGAGGAAGATGATGCAAGTGATGCATTCAAAAATACCCATTCCGAGTGCCGGAGTTCACTCTGGCACAAACTGGACCGTTCATAAATTCGGAGTGCTGTCTGAATGTACCGTTGAATTATTCAGAGCGCGGCACTCTTGGAGTGGCAGGGCGCAATCTGGGCACTCTGTCTGGGAAGATCACGCATCAGAGCGCCGAGCGGAGTGAATGTGTGATTAACCTGACCATTTGTTAATTCATATAGAAATAAAACGCTCCGCTAGTTCGACCAGCAGGTCTCTCATTTTAGTGTAGTAGAGCCACAGACTGAATTTATGAACGCACCATGTCAGGTCCCTCACTCTCCAGGACCACGAGTGTTACTTGAAAAAGTAAACACTGACCAACGGGACCGATCAGTACGCTCTCACTCAATGGATGGATGATTTGACAGGAATGCTGAAGGTGGGATGGCCGTCTTTGTGGTTGATTACTATGCCAATCTTACAAAGGAGGTCGATACTTGAATGGTTTCCTCCAGTTTGTTTTGCTTTCAAAGCTAATGTTAGCTAATGCGCTAAAAAGTTAGCATTACAGACAAATCCAATATTCCTCTTAATACCTCCCCAATTTCCGATTATTTGGACATGATAACCCTTGATACACATAATGTTACTCATCCCTGCAACAGTAAATACTTTTCCCCTAAGCTGATATGAAGTGTGCACTATACATTTTTGATTATTTCCTCCATCCAGTCCTTTGGTCTTATTACATTTAACCACACAGTAGTTGTCTTCGTTTTTGTTGACAGGCAGCGGCGGCTGGTATGTGATCAAATTCAATTATTGAGCCATGACTCCTTTTATTCTGGGTCCCACTAACACAACAAGACAACATTTTAAGACTCCTAGCCTACAGCTCTGTGGTGGCGAGTCGTATTTTGCCTCTAGCTAATAAAATGACTCCATTGTGACGTCGGCACTAAAAGGGTCTAAAAGCCTCATGTAAGCTGAACCACTGATGAATGATGTGTCTACATAACACACGTAGTTAGATAGCAATGAACACATCAGATTTTTTTCCCTCTGGCAGAATGATAATGGTTGCTTCCAGACCTGTCTCTAGTGCTGACATGTAATTTACAGCCTGGTACAAAAAACAGTTTTAGTCTCTATAGCTAATTTCAACATTCGTGTCAACTGTACGGGGGTGAATTTTTTACATGACACACCCATTTACATTTTATCAAGTCTTAAAGTTAAGCATAATTAAGGGTGGGCCGCTTGAGTGACAGGCCAATAGTGTCCTGGGTTTCTCAGTCAGACCCACTCCTCACTCCTCCACAGTGCCAACGCCTCACCCAAATATGGTCACTTCTGGCTCAAAAAAACCCAAAATGGCGACAGCTGAAATGCCAAACTTGAGGCTTCAAACGAGAGTCCACAAACCAATGGGTGATGAAGCAGTAGCTTTGTCCATTATTTTAACAGTCTATGCTGCCAACACATTCAATTGACCATATAAACATCTCTGAGGATCAGGAATATTCATACCATTTCATAGCACTCTGGTCAGCAGTCAGAATATCATCCTCTGCAGAGTTTGACAGACTGACCAACACTGTATTCTTGAGGCCCTAAAATTAGCAGCATACAATCTGGCAATAATATGTATAATATATAATCTAGTTATTGTTGTACAACCTATTATTGTTTGTACCTGCATTTCCTTGTCACCAACGACCCTGCTCAGTTCATCCATGGCCATGATGTAGAAACACTCACTGAATATAGTCCTCTGGATTTTGACTGCTTTACCATCTCTTGTTAGGCAGAAGGCACACTTCCACTGGCCACTGCTGCCGCTAGAGACACGGGCAAACTTTCTGAGGAATGCTCCTCCTAAGATGCAAACAGAACAACACAACATTACCATAAGATTAGACAGATCTATATGAGCAATGAGTATAACACCCTTATCAGACATGAATATGTAAAATTGCTGGCTTTATCTACCTGTTTAAGTGATGTCATTTAGACAAAGGAAGAACAATGTTTTGTGTTCTTACACAAGCTCCAGTGATTGATTTAAAAAACCCATCACTGACCACAGACTGGGCTTATAAAACCAACAACCAACAGCTGGGGTTTTTAAGTGCTACATAGTTGAAATTTCCTTCAGTATATTGTTGCCAAACTCTAATAATCCAGTCAATCTAACTAGTAAAAAAGGGCCCAACCTAGGAGAAATTGCGACAGTAATGTTTCATAGTTGTTATCGGTCCTAATGCCCTCCAGTATTACATATTAAAAGTATACTTTAATGGATAGTAGTAGTAAGTCAAAAGCAAAACGGTCTGGGTAAAGTGGGATTAATACTGGTCTATGTTCACCTAAAATTTTGGGGGTCAATCTTTCCAATAAAACACATTCTGAGACAGTATTTTAATGTCGAATACCTGTATTTGGGGTTCTACTGCCCCAACACCCAATTTTTGGTCCAAAATTACCTCTTACATTCTGTGCCTCAGGGCTCCCTTCTAAACTGGGTCTAAGCTGTTCCATTATATCACTGTAAATACAACTAGAATTAATGATAATAATGAAAATAATATTAACAACACACAATTAAAGGTTTCACATGATTGTTTTAAACATGATGCTTGAGTCACAAACTTTATAATTTTATGGCTTAAACAGTACACCAAAACTGACATATGAGGAGAGAAATATGCAACGCAGTTACAGATTACTGATTCGTATTTTATCAGTGCTGCCTAGTTTGACAGTTTAACCACAGTTTGAGCAGCGATTGACATGACTGACAGCTGCATTAGAAACTCTTTGGCTCTGACTGTTTGTTTGAATTGAAGACACGGCAGCAAGGTATCCAAGCAGGGGTAGTCCGTTGTAAGCGGACATCGTCTTGCCCCTCATTTTCATACAAAGAGCGCTGTTTGTTTTGTGGGGTGCATAACAGATATGCAGGCAAGAGTTCAAACTGCAGATGAGTTAGCTGAAGCCTTCAAGTACGAACTCTGCGGGTATCCATCTGCCCTTTTGGAAACAAAACACTGCTTCTCCCAGCAAACAAACTCCAAATTGCAAAAGCAATTGGGAACGCTGTGCCACATGATGATGCACCAGAAAGAGACATCCTATACGTCTTTGATCACCGGGCCCTACTCCACCGAATACCCTGGGAGATAGGGAAGACAGTGGAAACTTACATTGGTTACATTCTTAAACATTATGGGCAGTCAGTGGTGATTGTGTTTGATGGGTACAGCGGCCAGCCATCTACTAAGGATGGTGCCCATAAAAGAAGGAATAGGAAGACTAGATGAAAGGTTTCATTCACGTCAACCGTGATGCTGAGGTTGGAAAAGCAAGAATTTCTGTCAAACAATGAAAACAAACAATGTTTCATAAACCTGTTGGGGGAGGGACTAAAATTTGCAGGGTTAGACGCTGAATGTTCAGGGAGACCCAGATGTGCTAATAGATCAAACAGCAGTGACAGCAGCATTGAAGCAAACAACCGCCCTTGTTGGAGATGACACTGACCTCCTCATTCTTCTGCTACACCTCTATCAGCAAGGCAAGGTGTACTTCTTGTCTGAGCCTAAGATGTCATGTTTGGAGTTGGGAAAAGGGTCTCTCTGCATCTGGTTCAACAAAGTGACTCATTCAGAGAACAGGCCAGCATTTTCGAAAACAATCTGCTACCAAGGATGAAATTACTGCTGCAGGGGAAAGGGCAATGTTGCTTATCTACAAAGGCGGAGAAATGGATTCTCTCAATGACCTCAGGCTGAAACGCTTCTATGCTAGGATGACTGATGGCAAAACAGCTATGCACCCTTGCAACTTGCCACCAACAACTCCCTCTGCCAAGTGTCATAGCTTCAGAGTGTATCATCAGGTTCAGGAGTGGATGGGAGACTTGTTACCACCAGCGGAATGGGGCTAGAGGATCCAAGACTCATGCCTCATCCCTATCCATTCCGACCAAGACCCTGCTCTTCAATCCTTGTTGGAGCTGGTGCAATGTAGCTGCAAGTTAGGTTGCGGCACTATGCCTTGCAAATGTCTTTGTCAAGGACATGATTGCTCCTAAGCCTGCACAGAGTGCAGAGGTGTGTGTGTGAATATGTCAGCACATTTGGATGAGGACATGGAGTGACGATAATATGTAGGCGTACAGTCAGGGCATGTTTCAAGCTTAGCCTCATTTAAGGTTTTGTTTTGTGTGCTGAAATGCATCTTAAGCCCCTTTACACTGTCAGATTTTTGGCGAATGTTGGGCCGTTTTGCCGGCAAGCTGCAAGCGTTTAGACACACAGAGTCGGATTGGCGAGTTGATCCGAGGTGCCCAATTTTCCGTCTCGTAGGGCATTATTGGCGGAACCTTTTTGGTTTTAAAAGAATGAGGCACCCTTCCGCCACGGGAGGGGCTGTTGAAGACTTGTGGGAGGAGCTGTTGATGACGCCGCACGTGCGACCCACTGGCGGTGGATAAACAGGAAACAGCTGATAGCAGGAATGAGCAGCTAGTACTAGTAGCAAGAGGGAAACGCAAACCTGAAAGACACTAGAGTAAAGATGAGCAACTGGGGAGACAAAGAATTCTGCGCCCTCCTTGTCCTCGCAAATGAAGAGGCCATTAACCGTCAAATGACGGGGACGGTGAAGGACGGGCCAAATTATGCGAGAATTGCCGAAGGACTGACCGTGGCTTCCCTCGGAGCACGTCACTGTTTACGTCACACGCTGAGCTACATGTTTTGTTACTTGCTCACGCCCCCATAGCCCCAAAAAAGGCACATTCTGTATGAACAAAAGTAGGCAGGCGGCATTTTACTGCAGTCCCCGATTTTGTTTTTATACTGCCAATGCTGAAAGAAGACTGATTGGGCTTTCCTGCAAATTTGCACAATTCCTATTTAAAAAGGGCTTTAGTTTTCATGGAAAACATTGCTAAGACATATTTGTATGTGGAGAAAATTCCGAGATAGTGAATGGTTTAATTGACTTGAAACTGAGAGATACAGATGTAACTAAGATTCTATAAATTCTGAAAAGTTACATCACCTGAAAACGTACCATACCATAACTACACCATTATTTTCATGTTACAAGGCACATTAACTTGTATTGCTTTGTTGAAAGTTAAATGTTTACATGTAGATGATATTCAGTATATTATTTCATCTCAAAATATGTTTTAAATGCAGCTTTGTTTGCACAGTTAATGTTTATGTTATTATCTTTTATGTTAAATAAAGTATATTCTATAATTTACCGAATGAACCCCCTGGTTTCTTCAGGCTTCAGTAGTTATCAATATATTGTTTAAACTAGCACCATTATCACCAAATATTATGCTAATAATTTTTGCTATATTGTCCAGCCCTACTTAGGATTCAAAAAAGGTCATTTTGATGAAAGGTTACCCCCAAAGTGCACATATACATTCAGAGCAGGTCATATCTGATAGTTGTATGTGAAAGAACATCCTTAAAAACCTATATATAGACATAAATTACATG
The DNA here is from genome assembly GCF_006386435.1 of Epinephelus moara. NCBI lineage: Eukaryota > Metazoa > Chordata > Actinopteri > Perciformes > Serranidae > Epinephelus > Epinephelus moara. The sequence goes on along the minus strand of NC_065521.1, from coordinate 7,944,306 downwards.
TAAATGGCATGTTCAGAAGCAGAGATAAGCACTTGTTAGTGTGATGCTGTGACACTAAGGCCCTAAATTTTGACCCCTGAATTTACCTTGTTCCACTAAGTATATTTTGGTATACTTTTAATATGTTATTTGGGTGTCTCTAAGGATCACATAAAACCTTCAATGATTAGTACTGCAGTTTTTCCTGGGTCAGATCACAGATTGACTGGACTGCAAATAAAGTTCATGTTTTGACTTCATTTAAAAGTACCATTGTACTGTAAAACCCTTTAAAAGTCTCGTAGCTAGCGTCACAAATAAACTGTGCTTGAGCTAAAAGCATGGCTGTTTTTCTTAGTTCCTTTAAAGATAATATTTTGCAGATCCAAGATTTCGACACAACAGTGGTGACATGTTGTGCACTTTGTCGTGTCTTGATAATGATTAGCAGTAAGTACAGAGCAAACACTACCATGACTGTCATTAATCACCTAAGTCTACAAAAGGACACTGCCCTGTACCATCTTTTGCAAAGATTAACCTGTGGATGAGTAAAACTCTGGGGTCACATTAAACAAATGTTAATGTCAACTACACCTGAACACCTATGCTTTTAAGGTGAAAATATATTGGGGTCTGTAAATCTGAATAAACTGAGAGCAACTGATTTGTCTCTAATTTACAATCTGTATTTGGCCAAACTTTAGATATTTCTTAAATACATATTTTTATTTACAAATGTTTCCATGGGATGGATTATGATGACTGGTAGTTTGTAAAAACAAAAAAAACAAACAAACAAAAAAAAATAACTAGTCCATACTCATTGAATGCACAGTTGCCCACGTACAGTTTGACATGGTGTGTGTTTGGGATACAGGTCATAGGAAATTGCAGATAAAATAGTCAACTGAACCCACTAAAAAGAGCAATGTATTCAGTTTTTATGAATTTTTATGAATTTGATAGTACGACTGCTTTATTGAAAGTACAGTAGTACCATTGCCAATAGTGGGATAGTTATATGTTTTATTGACTTAAACATGGGGCGCACTGGTAGAATGACTGACTGACAGAATGACACACTGACAGTTTCCATGATTATGTACAGCATACCATACCAGGACTTAGTCATACCAAAAATTAGAAAAAAACAACAACATTCGGCCACAGGGGGAGCCACAGCGATCAGTCGCATTTTAGCCATTTTTTAAGCATTTTTCTGTTGTTATAGCGCCACCCAGTTGCCAATTAGAGTTCAATTTCTCCAGTCACCTTGAGGCGTCCTGTTCTACATATCTACCAAGTTTAGTAAAAATCGATATGGCGGTTAGGCCTAGATAAGAAATTAGCTCTCTAGTGCCCCCATTGTGTTTGATGGGGTCAATAATGGAGGGGTCCCCTCAGATTATGTGTGGTCATATGCCTACAAAGTTGCGTGGTGATCGGTGAAACCCTTGAGATGTTATACACCTTTATGTGATGAGCCACGCCCTCCACAATATTCATTGCCTTATAGAAGCTCAGTTTTAGTAAGTTTTCCAACTTTTGCCAAGAGGGAACTTTAGATATTGGTCCCTAGATTATGTTCCCTGACTTTCATGCAGATCGGTCAAACTTCCTATGAAGAGATCGATTTGAAGTGTTTTTCAAAAAATTCAAAATGGCGGAAAATCTATATCACCGGAAGTTATGGTTTCTTGAGGCAAACTTGTTCCTCATGAGGAGAGGCATCTCTGTGCAAAGTTTCATGTCTCTACGACATACGGGGCATGAGATATGCCCATTCAAAGATTGCAATTTCAATCGGTTGCTTTAGCGTCCCATAAATGAAGCTAAAGCCCTACTAGCAGCTTCTTGAAGCAGCCATCTTCTAAACAGTGCTGGACCGAGTGACCAACATCCATGAATTTGCTAATCGTGCTAATAGTTGTGTTTTCGTTACCATAAAGTGAGACGTGTATATGTACATATACGAGCAGCTCCTCCCACGGAGTCCACCATGTTGTTCTACCATAGACCTGAGGAGGTAAACCAAACACTGGCTCTCAGTTGTGAAACCTCACTGCTAAATCCTACACACTGGACCATTCGAGCATAAAATGAGTTGCTCAGTGGGAACAGCTGCAGAGAAACGTGGCTATATAGCTGTGTCTAAGTGTTTTGTTCTGCATTTTAAGATGTATTTACATGAATTTTTTTGCTGACCCGCAACAGCGGGGCCAGCACAATAAGAGCAAAGGTCTGCGACTGAGTGAATGCCACCACTTCCTGTTTCAAATTAAAAGTCCTTGTTTATATTAAAAGCCCTCCAGCCAGGGTATGAAATCAACACCCACCAAACGCCAAATATGGGTAGATTTTCCGTCTCGTAAGGCTTTCCGTCACACTGGTGGGTAAATGTTTGTACCAAGATAGTCATGTCATAAAAAAGTATGTTCAGGGAGTCTACTGCATTTTGATGTCATTTAGGGGAGCATAGCTCTGCTGTTCCTGTGTTGTCTGTGTCACGCTCACACAGACACATGTGGATTGTATTCAACGTAATACCTCAATGACGTGTTGAAATAAATGTATATATGAAACAAAAAAACATAAAAAAAAGTCAAGAAGTAAATTTTGGACATTTCCTATTGCATTTCATACATACACGGTCCAGTCATGTGCTAGTCTCGCCACCAGACAATCAGAGATCTCCAACTTCTGATAGTCTGGGGACACTCCTTTCTAAAGTGTGTTTAACACACCGGCGAAAACGGCCGGCAACAAAGCAACGGCTCTTGCATTTTTGAAAAGGACACGCCTTCTCGGAAATGTGCGCTCCCCCTTTTCTCGTCCGCAAGGAAACAAACACACGGAGAGCTTGAAAATGGATGCCGAGAGATTTAACTCCGTTTTATCAAACGTGTGCTCATCCGTAAAGAAAATATTTTTTCCAGCGGATGTCTTAGTTACAACATTATTGAGCTAACTGGAGTAGTTTCATGTCGTATCCCACAACGGGAGGCTTTTAACAGATGACGTCCTGTTGTTAGCTTTGCTGCTAGTGTTAGCTGTCCCTGTCAGCTGCAGCCACTGATGCTTTCTAGACATCGTGATTTCCCAAAACTGAATAAATACCACACATAGCAACACAAAACTGCTTTGCTAGCTCACTCATGTTGTAACTAAGATATCCGCTGGAAAAGATATTTTTTTCACGGACCGTTTAATGAGTTATTACCTATTACAGACACCGCTAACGGCTAAGAAATAGTAATGTTTGTTCAGTCATTGTGTTTATAGGCTTTACAAACATCGGATTAGTCTAAACGGTGATATAGTGACGTGAAAAATGTGATATAACTTATAGGCTATATATATATAGCTAAAAGCTCTGCTGGTTTTCTACCCGGAAGTATTTGTAAACAACAAGGCGATTCCCTCTATAGTCCGGCCAGACGGATGAGTCATGGCCTTGTAAAAGATTATGTTTGTTTCTTTTAGTTGGCGAGAATGTGTCGCCGCAAACGCGACAAACATCCACTAACTTTAGTTATTGGCTGCTCTAACATATTGTTTATTGCCTGTCTGTTATTTATTGTGACGTGGGCTGCTGACCTCTTGGCCAGGTCCCCCTTGTAAAAGAGATCTCGATCTCAATGGGTCTTTTACCTGGTTAAATAAAGGTTAAATAAATAAATAAAAACTTTGACGGCTTTTTCTGCGAGCGCGGCTGAGCCATTTTTACCGCTACACGTGTTTCTAGTGGGACTATGTTTACAAGCACAAGAGTTCAGCGAGCCACCAAAGGACCGCCCTGCAGATTACTATTGGTTCTGCAACGTAGGGAGTTTTTTTAAACTCTGAAATTGTATCCGCCCATCTAAACACAAAATCAGGGAGAAAGTCATCAGTCTTTAGTTAAGCAAAGCATCTAAAGACTGACTTGTGAGTCTAGTCATGTGCTAGTCTTATTCTGTGGTGCACTCAGTAAAATGCAATCTCCACAGACAGCTGTTCAATTGACTCAGATCTCCCAAAGTGCACATGTTGTGAACCTATGCACTATAACCAAAAGTCCAAAAGTGATGCAGCCTGAGAGATAAAAAAAAAAAAAAAAAAACCCTCTCTCGACACTTCAGTAGTGATAATAATAACAGGCCTAACTGGTTGAATCAAGCTTTACATTCATACACACCAGCTTTTGCTGCTTCAAGGATTTCAGGCTTGCGGAAGCGATCCATGGTTCGGTACAGGCGACAATACATCCACACCTGTGAAAGAAGCAAGCCAAAACATTCACATAACATCTAATGAACACATTTCATAAAGTGGATTACTTGTTTTACACTACCAGTAATACAAAGACCTACCTGTCTGCCCTGCAGCCAGACATACTTCAGCTCATCATAAACCTTCCCATTCCTCCCGATACAAGTGAAGAAGCCTCTGAAACACAAAGCAGAGGTTCAAGCGTTCTTCACAGGAATACAGACTGCATGCACAGTGCAAAGAAATGTACACAACTGCCAGGCATGGAAGCTGGAAGTATTATTTAAAAAAGCCATTACCTACAATATTTTCAATTCAAAAGCATTCAGGTGTAACTACAGTACCCGTGTATAGTGTCATGAGAGTATTTGAGCCAGAAGTCCACTGCATTGTCCAGTGCTTTCCCAATCTGCTCTCGACATTCCTCAAGCTTCGCCACAGACATTTTCCTTTCAAAAGGAATATGAAAATCAGTTTGTGATAGATGATAAGATGTACAACATTCCTTTGTTTACTTTCTCCTGAAAAAATACTTTTTGTCTTTTAATGCTGTTTTTTTTTTTCTTTATTTACAGACAAGGTGTCACCACTCCAGTACAAAAACTAGAATAACTGCCCCAAGGTTTTATGCCTCCATGCACCAGTTACATTTCTCTTACAGTTTACATCCATGTCTGTGAAAACAAAGCAAATGGCTGTCTGCATTGGCCATTCTGACTAATACACAGTAGCGGTTGCCAATAAAGCATTGAAGTTTTCTCAGGCTGATAGTACTTCGCTCTTTAAGGCAGGTCAATTTAATCAACGTTGTGATAGTCTGTAGTTGAGGAAAAACTTAGTGGTAAATGGTAAGTTAACTGCACTTGTATAGCACCTTTCTTGTCTTCCAACCACTCATAGCCCTTTTTACGCTTCATGTCACATTCACCCATTCACACACATATTCACACATTAGTGGCTGAGACTACCATACAAGCTGCCACCTGCTACTCAGTAACCATTCACGTGCTCGCACACAGATGAACAGCCATCGGGAGCAATCTGGAGTTCAGTATCTCTCCCAATACTTTGACATGTGAACTGGAGAAGCCGGGGATCGAACCGCATGCATGCCCCAATGGTGGAGTCACAGGTGATCAGAGATGGTCAAAAATGTACGAACAAATCTTTTTGAATGATTCTTTAAATTGTCCAATATATGCCAGGTCAGCCTGTTGACATCCGCGTGCTCATGAATCCCTCCTCCCACTCGCGGCTACTGTAGGGTACCACTGTCACTGCCTGTGAGTGGACCAGATAAAAGACCAAGTGAACCATTCTCTCAAGGTAGGACATTTTCTGCTTGCCCAGAAAGTACGACAAATCGACTATTTTTTTTTCTGCGAGCTGCAGACACTGATACAATCCTGGGCTGTTGGTAGAGGAGTTAGAAGCCACCGATGCTGAGGAGGATGGTATTCCTGAGGAGTCAGCTGCATTAATGGTTGATCAAGTTAAACTGGTTGTTGTACTGGTTTGTGAGGTGACATGAATGCAGCACAAGGCTGCGCAGGTTACTGAGACGTCTGCAGTGCTTTCCCTCAAAGAAGCTTACATGGTGGCATGCTGAAATGTATTAAAATGAATATAAGCTTTATTGATGTAAATTTAAACATTTAACAGTTAATCATGGCTGGTACTGCACTGAAGAGAAGTTTCATGGGGCGAGCAGCACTGGCTGTTGAACATGCATGTACGGAATGTCACAGAGAAACTGACATCGTATTTTGCAAAATGTATCAAAACTCAAAAGGTTTGATACATTTACATGAATCAACTCGAAGGAACCAGAACTGTAAAAAGAATCGGACTGCCCATCACTACGGGTGATCAACCTGCTTAGTGCTGCCTCCTTGCCTCAGTCAGTGACCTCATGAACGTTTCTGCATGACACCATGTTCATTCCCGGATAATACACAATAACACAAACAAACTAAAAGATTAAGGCACCAGGTACACCAGCAACTCCTGTGTGCTCTGTGATGTAAAATTACTGTTTCTGTCACAGGAGTCTGGTGGCTTTGAAGAGGCCATAGAGCAGCTTCAGTTTCCTGTCAGAAAAGGCTGTCTAATGGCAAGCTAAAATGTAAACATAAAATATAACATTAACTTAAACTTACCTTCATATTCTTAGGTGGTCTTTTTTATAAGGCTAAAAAATTTTTTTGCTGCTGCTCAAAATGAAACAGTCAACAGACCCCTTTGACAAAAATAAGTAAATTTACTGTCCACAGCAGTACATTGCCAACTGCATCTGTTGGAGGTACTGCACTGACTATCAATTTGTGTATGTGTTTATACATTACAAATGCAGTCTTATATTATATTGAACCTTAATGTGTTTTCACATGTTTGACTAAAGCTTTAATTATAATAAAATAGCACCATCTTCCAGCTCAAATCTTCCGAGCAAACACTTTCCTCATTCTTCATGCTTACACTGTCAGCAAAACTGCATGTGTTGGGGGAGAGAGGGGAGGACATCAGCACTATGACCTACATACCTAACCCTCACTTTTTGCCAAGGGCAGTGGGAGTTTCTATTTGAAAAACAGAAAAGAACATAGATGGACCCACCCTTTAACACTTTGCAGAACATGAATTATGACTTTTAGTAAAACTGGCATATTATTTACAACAAAGGTGCTCTGGTTAATGATAAATGCAAATGAATGAGTTCACACAGCTCACTGTTTTCCTAAGCTGTTTTCTGGTAGAACAATGAGGTAACAAGTATCACACCAAAGATTTAAGTTGAAATTCTACCACAATACTCTGAAACTGTATGCTGAAATTAAGGTTCAAGAAGTTCGGTAAAGTTGGACAGATATTCCCAGATTCAGACTTTGCGGGTCAGTAACTCGTAAACAAGATGTTGTGGCAGTACATACGACACTACGTTCTTACCTTGGTGAGGTAGACAACAAGCTACAACGTAAATTTCATCAGAACAAGCCCTCTTTTGAGCTCGGCCAGTAACATTGATCTCTATGCACAACCTGTGAAACAAGTGCGCAGGGGCCGTCTACAAAGTGCAACACTGAAAAGAGATAAAACAAAATTATTCAATAATGTCAATACTATGCAGTGTAGTGTCTCCACGTCACTTCACACATTAATGGTCTCCTGCTGATCATACTACAACACTCAATTTGGAGAAATATGCTATTTCATAATTTTTCTGATTTTTTTTTTTTTTTTTTAATTAGTAAAATGATTCAATAAATTTACTATTAGTGTAGTACCACTGCCTTCATTTCAACCACCAGGGGTTCTCTAGTGGGTAAAACTATAACACTCAGTTTGCGGAAATATGCTTTTTCAAAAAAAAATTTTTTTTTTTTTGAGAAAATTATTCAATGGCTTCAATACTATGCAGTGTAGTCTACCCCAAATCACTTCACACATTAATGATCTCCTGCTGATCATACTACAACACTCCATTTGGAGGAATATGCTTTGTTACAATTTTGCTGAACTGGTTTTGGAGAAAATTATTCAATAGTTTCGATACTTTGCAGTGTAGTGTCCCCAAAAATCACTTCACACATTAATGGTCTCCTGTAGATCATACTAAGACACTCACTTTGGAAGAATATGCGTTTCATAATTTTGCTGAAAAATTATTAGGAAAATGATTCAGTAGATTCAATACTATGCAGTGTAGTGTCCCCAAAATCACTTCACGCATTAATGGTCTCCTGCTGATCATACTACAACACTCAGTTTTGAGGAATATGGTTTGTTATAATTTTGCTGAATTGTTTTGGAGAAAATTATTCAATAATTTCAATACTTTGTGAAGTGATCTTGGGGACACTACACTGCATAGTATTGACATTATTGAATAATTTACTCCAACAATTAAGCAAAATTATGAAAAAGCATATTTTTCCAAACTGAGTGTTGTAGTATGATCAGCAGGAGACCATTAATGTGTGAAGTGATTGGGGGACAACACACTGCATATTATTGATATAATTGAATAATTTTGTTTTATGTCTTTTCGGTGTTGCACTTTGTAGATGGTCCCTGCGCACTCGTTCCATAGTCGGTTGTGCATAGTATGGATGCACCGATCCGACTTTTTCAGTTCCGATACCGATACCGATGGTGGGGCCTTACGTATCGGTCGATACCCGTTACCGATCTGATATCATTGCTGATTTAAGAAGCTACAAACCTTAACAAGACAAACACACTAAAGGCATTGGGTGTGACTACACTTTTCTTTCCTGAGACAAAATATAACAAGATTAAAACAAATTAATTCAATGAACCATTTATTTGTTACAAAAGTAAACAGTTGTGCAACAGCAGCAATAACTTATGCATCAGCATTTAGATTCAAGTAAATTCGGATACAATCTTTTAGAAAGAAATACAAATGTTGCAGCTGAAACTGAATTGGGCAAACATAGAAACAGTAATCATACACACAGTAACCAAATATTAAAACAAACAGTAGTACACCAGAAAGGCAGAGAAGAGGAAATCTTCCTTCCTGTGTGTGCCAGTTGGTTTAGTGATTTATTTCTGAGGTTTATCTATTAAAGATAGATTGTGTTTGATTTTTGCAGTTTGATTTTTTTCTATAAAAAGAGAATATAACAGTTATAACAACATAGGACGAGTTGCATCAGACGATGGTGTTATTTCTTTTCTCTTGCATCCTTTCCTGCATTCTGAGCTAAAAACTCATCTATCCTACTGTCCATCTTTGTGTTTCTTCTTTAACCCAGCAGAGGACAGCACAGTCTTCTGATGTGCAGTTCCTCTTCTGTATGATTCAGTAGGCTGTTTCAGTCTATTGCACTGCCAGAGGGGGGTTTACACATGAACACAAGATTAATTGTGCAATACTCCATTGGGAAACCAAATAACTCCATATAGCAGACCCTTTCGTTCGCTCCATGTTGCTTGTGTTTGCCACTCTCTAATCAACTCTTGCTGCATGTGGCACACAACTCTCGTTGACGTAGCCCGTGTTGCAAAGATTTAAAGGGGAAGGATCGGTCTTATGGATCAGCTGCTTTTACAGATACCCGATCCAGCTATAATGTTGATATAGCGGCCGATAACCGATCATAATATTGGATTGGTGCACCCCCTGGTGGTTGAAATGAAGGCAGTGGTACTACACTAATAGTGAATTTATTGAATCATTTTACTAATAAAAAAAATCTGAAAAATTATGAAATAGCATATTTCTCCAAATTGAGTTTTGTAGTATGATCAGCAGGAGACCATTAATGTGTGAAGTGATTGTGGGGACGCTACACTGCATAGCATTGACATTATTGAATAATTTTGTTTTATCTCTTTTCGGTGTTGCACTTTGTAGACGTCCCTGCGCACTCGTTCCGCAGGCTGTGCATAGAGATCAATGTTACTGGCCGAGCTCAAAAGATGGCTTGATGAAATTTACGTTGTAGCTTGTTGTCTACCTCACCAAGGTAAGACAGTAGTGAGAATACTGCCACAACATCTCGTTTATGAGTTACTGACCTGCGAAGTTCGAATCTATGAATATCTGTCCAACTTTACCAATCTGGTTCAGAAATACTAATCAGCTGGGTTAAGAATGAAAATTGGCTCCTGTTTTTGTTTTGTTTTGTAGCTTTGCCTACAAGACTTATTAGTGTATTATCTGTGTACCCAGAGTATGGCTATAAGAAACATCCTCATCATAACCTCAGCTGATTGTCTAAAACACAGGCTGCTATATATGATTCCTACTGGTGTACCTGTAAGCATGGTGCTCATTCAGCCATCTGAGTGAATGAATGAGCTGAAATAAAGACAATTCCTCCTATAGTGCCACACCAAGCAGAAAGAAATGAACAAGACAGAGTTCTGAGTAGTACCTTTTTTGTACCTCATTATTGAGCCATTCTAAAAGTAAGATTTATTTTCCTAAACTTGCATGTTGTGTTTTTTTTTTTTTACATTATGCGCATAAGATTAAAAAAAAATCACCTTTTATCTTTTAACTTTTATCTTGGGTGCACAAGTTGTTACGTACCATTACAAAAAAAAATCACTTTGTATCTCTTCACTTTTATCTTGTGCACACAAATTGATAATAACTTGTACGCACAGGATTTAAAAAACACGTTTTATCTTTTATCTTGTGTGCACAATTTTTGTTTTTTCAAAAAATCACCCTTTATCTTTTAACTTTTATTGTGGGTGCACAAGTTAATATTGAGTTTCAGGACTTCAGGGGCTCCGTATATTTTATAAATTGACTTGGCTTGACTTCATAAAAATCCAGTCATTCTGATATATGGGCTTATCACACCAGTGAGCAGAGCAGATGGTTGTGGGGAGAGGTCTGCCTATACTGCTTTCTGCCAGAACGGCATTTCTTGGCGAAGTTTAGGTGAAAACATTGTGGTTTGGGTTCACTGACCAATCAGAGCAGACTGGGGGTCTTAAAGAGACAGCAGGCAACACACAGACGAAACTTGGGGTGAATAGATGTGCTGCACCAATGGAAACAGAAGCTTCCCCTGCACATCACATCATGTAAGCATGTAGAGCCCCGAATCAAAAGCATAAATCTGAGAATTAGCATCACGTCACCTTTCATTTTGAATAGACGCACAAAACGCGCACTTGTCATCTTATTTTTCCCAACTTGGTATCTTCCCCCATCAAAAGTCAACAGCAAGCTAGCGATATTTTCTAACTAAAATCCGAGTCGGACCAAGAGTTGTTTTCCCCTGGTGTCGCTACAAAGCTTGACAGACAATCCATCTGCCGTCAGTTCGCTGCAGCAGTCTGTACTGTCTCTACTGTTAGTGTTCGGTTTATCAGCTGTGAGAAGACAGAACGGACACGACCTGCAGGTAAAACTGGACTTATTTGACTTACCTTGTACTCCAAGTAAGGCAGAAACTGTAGAGACTATCCTGCAGCCGCTCTCCCCTTGTTGTCATATGACCAGAGGCAACAGTGGCTCTGGAAAGGAAGTGGAAAGCGGATCTCAGCGCGGTTTGAACCGGAGTGCTCCTACTCTAGTAAATGTACTCTCACTCTGCGATCGAAAGACTGGAATCTGCTCCTGTGGCATAAAATCTAGATTACTTTATGGTTTTTAAGGTGCTGTCGTACAGAGGTCAGAGACCGGGGGAACATTGTGCAATCATGTTGGAAACAAGAGAGAGCATTAAACACTATTGTTTTTAATTATCTCTGCAAAAAAACAGAGAGAAAAGATTTTACAGCATACACACACTGTGTCCACATCCTGACACAGAGGAGGTAATCAAACTGTCACTGAGTGAAGATTTTTAAAAGAGGAGAAAAACTTTATACTTAAATTTTTGGTGTGGGAGCATAATAATAAGCATTACGAATGAATGAATTAAACAACTGTGTTCTTTAAACGCACATCACCACCACATGATCTCAAGAAAGTACCAGCCTATGATGTGACTGGGTAAAAACAATTCATATACAAAAAGTGTGACCATATGCTGGGCTGTCTCTAGGATTGAGGGCATTGGGGGCTTCTATACGGGGGTCCATGGGGAACCTCCCCCAGGATTTCTTTTTTTTTTATAAACAAGCTCTAATTTGGTGCTTTATTCATGCAATCTGGCATCTTATCTACCCTTAAAAACGTTTTAAAAAATACTTTCCAGATCCAATTATGAATTGTGATGTTGAAAATATTAGCATTTGTTAATATTTAGTATTGATTAGAAACAGAATACTTTACAACTGCTATCATTAAAAATGTAGTAGAGCTGTGAAAAAAGTACAAAAGTAATGTCTTATACTAACTTATTATGTTTCAGCAATAATGGCACCAACAGAATTTTGAGTGATATGATTACATTTACATTGTCACGTAATGCACTATCATCCAAAATCATATAAGGGTGCTGGTGATTGGTATATTTGGGTCATGTCGTACTGTGTGGTATCATGCTCAGTGTGTTTCCATTATTATAACTACATACAAGAACCCCCACTGCTTTTGCATCCTAAGGCTGCCTAAGAGCAGCGGGGATAAGGAGCTAGCCTCTGCGTTTTGTCCTCCTCCCAGTGATCAGCACATCTGGGTGATGTTAGTATATATACATATATATATATATACATATATGTGTATACATATATATATATATATATATATATATATAGCCTACGTATTTAGATTCAAGGCTATTTTAAAACATTGTGAATGATGGAGAGAGAATAGATGCGTTCCTACTGTGTTGTTGACACACCAGCAGATGGCAGCATGGACTAGTCCACTGTACCAGAATGCCAGGCCTGCTTGTCGTTTGTTCACATAACACACCAGGATTATGTAAACCTTTTTTTTTAATGCTTGTAAAGGGAGACTTATTTCAGACAGTTTGCCTTACAAACATGTACAGGGAGGAGAAGTGTGGGTGTCTATAGTGTGAAATTCTTCTCATCCATAATAATCTGGGTGAAGATGGTGTATCTATTCCTACAGTAAAAGTTAAAGGGGGATACATATTATTTCAAATTGCATATTCGGTCTGTCAAAAACTGTGTTATTGTTATGAATTATTATTGTTAATTACCCTTTAAGGGGGGTGGATTCAGAACCACTTACAAAACCCAAAGGTATATTACAGTGAGCGTTTTGAGGTTCAAAAGGTCTTTAAAAATCGCTGATGGTGAAAAGACGTTCAGAATTGATTTAAAAGTTTATGTTTTTTCACTGAGCTTTTGAAGACATTGATTGAACGATTACATGTAGACCATATTTCATTGGGATTTGCAATACTGACTTTCAACTGAGAAATTTGGATGTGATTTCTTATTTAGGCTCCAAAATGATGACAGACTATTATTTCCATACTGCAGAGGATGAAAAATCTCACTATTGCAAATCCTGGTGAAATATGTCTAAATGTGAATATTCTAATACTGACAATATATACCACCTAGCATGACTTTAGTTTTCATATAGATTTTGAATGTAAAATTGCTGCAGTGAACATGACTGTACGCACACAGAGCAATGGAGACATCACGGTACGACCACACACAGTCCGCTTCTCCAGTCACCTTACGTACATCTTCACCACCTGCACATTTCGACTGTGTAAATTAGCAAAGTCTGGAAATAAAGCCAGTGACAGCTCTCACACAATTATTACAGTCCATATTCTCACGATGAGTCCTATTCATATAGCAGACCAAGTTCACCAAAACAAGTTTTAATAAATAAATAAACAGTGTTCACCTATCAAACTTCCATTTTCAAATGATATTCCATGATCAAGCACAGACTGCCATGATTTTTGACACAATAAGCAACACACTGATTGGTTTCAATGTTGACTCAACAACAAGATGTATTAAATAAACTTTCCTTTGTGATGGAAGTCAGGGATTTAGATGTTGTTTGTCTGATTTGAAGGTTTATTCTGTCAACAGAATACATGTGTTACTGATGGAGATGTCTAGGAGTCAAACTAAATACATTCATCATAAACTATACACAGTCTGTTGTATATTAGCATTGAACTGTTTTAATTACTGAAGGTTTTAGCAATACAAAGACCTGCAGTAAGTGCAATGTGAGGATTCATAAAATAACATCTGTACAGATGTGAAGCCCTGACTATATGTGACTGATCTTTAATGAAAGCTGTTGTCCTGTATTTCTTTCCTCTGAAAACATTAACCTAACAGTCAGACACAATTTATGTAGCCTGTGTAGTTGAGGGGACAGGTCTGCTCTGCAGCAGCAAACTGATATGATGCTGATTTACATGAGAATTCATGTAAATTGGAGGTTGAACCATGAACATAAATTACAGATCACCTGTAAAGAATTTTGTTAGCTTATTCTGAGTGTTTCTATGGCTGCATCCCAAGTCCCTTAAATTTACTGCTAACCACCTTATCTAGCCACCTTATCTAACTGTTTAGTCCCTCCCACTTGGGAAAACATTTAAGGAGTCGGGAGTTAGGAGTGAAGAGCGAGGATTGCTGATTTGAGACATGAGACGGCCTTACTCTGAAGCGTCACGTAAAGCGACGTCCTTTTCTGATGACGGCGGCACCTATGGGCAACACAGCTGGATCTGCTGCATAACGGAGCCAGCGTTTGGCGTACATCCCAAGTCACATTATATTCGCTGATCAAAGCCGTAACCTCTCGTGTTTCCTTCATCATTGCACCTAAAAGATCCCTCCTAACGCCTAACGCTAACTCCTTACTGGCAGGAATAAGAGACATGAGACGGCCTTAAAGATGGCAGACCTCGAACGACTTCCGGTTCAAGTCAGGAGGTAGGAGTTAGCAGTATACAATTAAGAGACTTGGGATGCAGCCTGGTTTCCGGTCTAGAGAGCGGATGCGAAATTTACCAAATTCATCAAAGTAAAAGTCTTCACCAAAGTAAAACTTTAAATTCTGGCGCACCATCGATTTGGGGTGATGAGGGGTGTAAGAAAATCGATTAACTTAATGGCTTGGGGCTTTTCATGTAAATTATATTCTTTAAATTAAAAAGTTTCACCGCATTTTTATTAGCTTGGTGCTTTTATTTTGACGGAAAGGCGCATCCATCGAATTCTGGATCCTGTCTGTCTCGCCCTGGTTCCGGTTCCTTACCAAAACGGCCACTTACGGCCCCAGACTAAAAAAAACGTATCCGGAGCTAACAATATGCAGGTGTTAGGCTCATTCGGGACTGCGCCTCGCTTGGAAAGTGCACAAGATCAGGCGGCTGCAGCAGGAGGTGGTGAGCCGCAGTGAAGTTGCACAGTTTCCCGACAATTTTCAGTAGCACAGGAAAGTAGGAGGAAGTCATTGGCTGCATCCCAAGTCTCTTAATTGTATACTGCTAACTCCTAACTCCTGACTTGAACCGGAAGTCGTTCAAGGTCTGCCATCTTTAAGGCCATCTCATGTCTCTTATTCCTGCCAGTAAGGAGTCAGCGTTAGATTTAGGAGGGATCTGTTAGGTGCGATGAGTAAGGTAACACGAGAGGTTCCTAACAGGAAGTCTTTTTCAGCTTAAGGCCATGACGTATAAATACCCGCCCCCTACATCTGTCTCATTTGAACGAGATGGTGGAGAAACAGCGCAAGTGTACCCGTTACATGCATTCTTTGCAATGAAACGCTGTAATTCACATG